>NC_063172.1:59859102-60184815 GCF_023159225.1 Perognathus longimembris pacificus
ATAGATATCGATATAGATACAGATATAGATATCATAAAAGCCTTTACCATAAAAGGTAAAGGCTCTTTGCTTATTAATAGGCTAAGTATCTTCTTGTTTTTTACAGATGTGAAGAATATTAAAGATTCAAATATAAAGAATTCTTTTGGAAAAGTCTTCTCTCCCATGCATTGTTAGACTCTCCAAAAAAGGTGATACAGGCTTAGTTTCCCCCTTTTATTTAAACAACATTTATATTAGGTTTCCTACTATCAGCCACTGTCTAAGCAATTTTTCAAGTTCTTTGAACCTCTTGAAATAAGGACTATTATTGTCTCTGTATTTTCAATCATGAAGCTGGAGTATTTACTGACTGAGCCACCTAGCAATCTCTTATCTACTCTAATTTCCAGTATTCATTTGCAAATATATTAAGCATCACAAAAATATCTAAGAATATATGCAGTGGGTAAATAAGAAATAAACTTTATTTCTCTGGCCCATCGAAATACTAAGTTCTACCATTAGAAAATATTAGCTCAAAGATTTCACAATCCCAACAGCAAAAGGCTCAACTACATTGAAGACGTCCTGAAAAGCCAGGTTTTGTTGACAGACAGACAGACAGACAGACAGACAGACAGACAGAGAGATAGATAGAAATTATCTGTTCAGTGTGGGTTACATTCCACAAAATGTAAAAATTCACAGCCAATTCCTTACTTAGAATGTACAGTTTTTAATTTTTACTGATTACTCCCCTGTTGTAAATAACCTTGAAAAATCTCAGAAGGACTATAATTGCTAGGGGGATAGTGTTTATGTCCTGATCTCCTTAGCTAGTCTTGTCCTGCCTTCATGACAATCGTAACATAAATTGTTCATATAAATACAGTGCAGATTTTTTGGCAAGACATTCAGTAGTTTATTTTTAAATATTTCAAAAATTAAACATCTTGGTTGATACATAAAACCTATATATGTAAGAAGTTCTATCTGATGATTTGATAATCATATGCATTGTATAATAATTAATTGTGTTTGTGATCCCATAATGCAGGGGTAACGTTGTCAGGATAGAGTTTTAACACATTTTTTTTACAAGGAAATATGATGAGAAAGTCCTTTTCAAGGAACACAACCCCCTAGTGCTTTTAAAATAGAAAACTATGCAGGGTGAAGGGTTGTTCATCTTTAAACTCACGTCCACATTGGAATGACATACACACTGAGGAATGGCATTCTAGCCATGCAATAGCTCAAGAACTGAAGAGGCTCTTTGTTTCTTAGAGAAATTGGTAGACAAAAGACAGTCCTTGCTTCTTTCAACTTTATAAGATTTCTGTTACAACTTCAGCCTGTATCAAATGCTGGCTCATGGAATCCAGCCAGAAAGATTCAAACTTTGAAACAGAAGCAACAAATTCAATTTCCACATCAACTTTCTTCAAGATCATGCTGACTTGAGAAATCAGATCTTATACATACTTGGCGACAGAATCAGCATCATTAATTAGACCTATTGTCTAGTGTAGTAACTACCAGGCGCTCCCCTTTCTTCACCTCCTGTTCCTCTTGGATTTCTTGAGATAGGATCTTTCTACCTCCCTATATACACTGGCCTTGATCTGCCTACCTTAGCCTCCCAAGTGCTGGGATTATAGGCATGCACCCCTGCACAGGGCATAAACCTGGCTTCTTAATTGTCAAAAACATAAATTTAAATCAAGTAAAACTTTTCTCCTTCAGTCCCATTGGCCAAATTTAATGTGCACAATAGCCAGGAGCCCCGGCTTCTGGGCAGCAAGTTACAAAAGACCAGCGCATCACACGCAGTTCTACGGAGCAGAGCCAAAGCTTGCCCAAAGCCCTGTCAACACGGGCATTGGCTGCAGTAGCACTGATTATGGTACTAAGTGCAAGGATCAGGACTGGGAACAGGCAAAGGAGATAGGCACCTCCACAGTGTGGTTGGAGAGGTATTTGGTAGGCTCCCCATCCAGGGGAAAGGACTCCAATTCAGGAGCTCTATGGCAAATTGAATTTGTCTCCTGTCCACCTTGTAAAGAGCTCCAAGCTCCATGGGAAACATGTGGAGGTTAAAAACCACAAAGTCCAGTTTGTCAGAAGGATGGAAAGAAGAAAGATAAAAAAATATATATATATATACATGAGCAGAAGCTCCTGATAGGGAGAGTAAGAAAGGCACGAAGGAAGGAGGGTTCTAGAAAGTGGCATGTCCCTGATTGTAGGTAAGTCCAGTGCTGAGTGTGTCCTAGGAGGACAGAGGACAGCCATGGACAGGAAGCTGGAAAAGATCGCACGTCCACAGCTACCAATGCTGCACACACAGCTCTCAACCCGGGATGGGGCCTGGGCCCAGAGGAGCGCTGGGGAAAATGAAGATAGAATTCGCAAAGAGGTAAAATTCATGATGCACAAGGCTTCTGAGACTTACATGGGATACGCTGAATATTAGTTTTCCCTCCAGTGGCTGGATCCCATTCCCCCCTCAAGGGTGGAGCACAGAAGACAAAACATACAGAACTCTAAGGAATCTCACACACAGTTCTGCTGCATCCTTCTTCTGGGCTTCCCATGGACAAGTGCCGGTGGATTGAAGCCCGATCTGGCTGCTTCCCTGGGCTCCAGCTCTTCAGTCTTAATCCCAAAGAAGCCCAGGCATAACATTTTTCAGATTCATACATTTAGCTTGTTTTAAAAAGTCCAGTTTCCATGTTATGAAGTCATAATTAATATTCACAGGCTACATAAGCTACATAGGCTACATCTACACAGACAAAGCAGGGCAAGTGGGGCTTTTCCTATCTGAACATAGTGCAATTGAGTTCTCCCCGGGGCCACTCAGCTGTAGATTTCAATATTCTACACACCACGTGACATTTGGCTTCATTCTCCAAAGACACTTCTCTGCGGTTTCTTTCAACTCGTAATCCACTCTATCCCCTTATGTTCAAGATTGCCAGAAAAACCTTCCCGAAAGGTCCATCCATATCGCGACATATTAGCAAATGGTTTGAATAAGTAGAAATATAGATATAATAGGAGGGAGCTAATCAATTTCTTCATTTTGAAGATGACTACACTGTTTGGTGACGCATGAAAACAAGACAGTTGGCTGGACTTTACGCAACTGAACAGCAAAAGCCAAAGCATACATTGACCCAATCAGAGGCTCTGGCTTTGGCCTTAAATTACTGACACTCTATTTTCACTTGTAGAACACAGAAAGTTCTTGTTTTCAGATGATACTGAAACCAGAAGCAAAATTCTTGCAACAAGCCACTGTTTCTCAAATATGCACTGCTTGTAGGAAATATCGAGCCCTGAGCTCTTCTGGGAAGGGGCTAGGAATTGGGCCTTTTTGCTAGTTTTCCTGGCTGATAAACATCCACTAAATTTGAGAAATTCTGACAAACAATTCAGAGTGACAAAATGTCCCATATACTGGAACACCTTCATGGAGATGGATTTTGGCCAAATGAATTATACATCCAAAATAGAAATAAAAATGCTTTTTTGTGCTGAATTTGAGAGTGAACAGGAATTGAAGGCTGACAACAATTCCTGTTCAGAAGATGTGGGCATCTTACTTGTGGAGATAAATTGGACACTACAGAGGAGATGGTATCATTTATGATTGCTTTTTATCTGAAAGCTGGTAAGCCACTTTGAATGACAGCACAGTCAAACAGGACTTAATATTTTGGGTTATAAATACAAGTGAGTGAACATGTAATAACCGATTTTGATTTGACTTATATATGAAATGTAAAATTGCTCTTGCAATTTATTATTATTACTTTGTGAGCCAGTATTGGGCCTTGAACTCAGGGCCTGGGCACTGTCACTTAGCTTTTTTTGCTCAAGACTGACACTGTACCACTTGAGCTCCACTTCTGGCTTTTGCTGGTTACATGGGCATGGTTACATGGAATCACATGGACTTTCCTGCCCCAGCTGGCTTTGAACTGTGATCCTCAGATTTCAGCCTCCTGAGTAGCTAGGATTACAGGTACAAGCCACAGGTGCTCCCTGCTTCAGCAATTTATAAGACTTATGAAGAATATTTTCTATGGAAAAATGCCTTCCACGTTTCCCGCCATTTATAGTCCTGTATGAAACTGTCCCTCGCGGACACAAGCAGGTAGCAGATTCTTACCACAGAGATGGAATTGGAGAGGAGCGTCCCATCCTGGCTCAGCATGTTGGACACGGTGATCTCAGGGAGGTCCATGTTCTGGGCATGGAATGGGAGCAGGCCATTGTGGTTCATTGGGTGACACAGAGAATGGTAACCAGACTCGACTTCATTCAGGTGTACCAGTGAGTGGTCGGGAAGGGAGGGAGGAGTGATGGGTGGAATGTTAAAGTCTTCACTTTCCAGACTTGGACCAGGGTAGGACTGAAAAGACAAGAGGGACATTGTTGCCAGTGAGCATCTCTTTGTTCATGAACGACTGCACAGGAGCCCATGGATATGATTACAAGCAGCATTATGGATTTGGCCAAGACGTTTCAAATGTTCAGATTACCCTGCTACGATTTCACTGTTACACAGGGAAGAAAATTGCCTTAAAGGCATATCCACTTCTGCCATAAAGACCACTTCCATTAGGTGGTTTTATTTTTCCAGGAAGTTGAATTCAAACAGATTTCAAAGGTCCCATTAAAATTTTCCAGAGTTTTAATCTAGCTGAATACCTTTTTCATGAGAATTGTAGGGAAGGAAGGCAATTTATAAAATTAATATTTGATCAAACATATTTCATAGACTCCCTACTGCTTAGATTATGGGATGTAATAAAAATCAGTTCCAGAAGTCTGTAGCAATTGCTTTTGAGTTTTTCAAAGCTACCTGCTCAGAGTTGACAAAAGAAAAGTTATTAGAAAAGAAGTAATCTAAGCACATTACCAAAGTATGAGTATGTTGAAAGTTTGATGTATTTTTAAGTACTATCAAAAATGAATTTTATTACAAAGATTGTTGTCATTGAAATAAAAGGTTGCTTTCATGTTTTCAATTAACATTTGTTTGATTTTTGCCTAACAGCTGATAAATAATATTATAACCATTTAACTTCCCTATGAAAAACAAACTAAAATACTAATATTATTATGATACTAATTCTGAAATAAAAGTCAGTCTGTAAAACAAATATCACTAATACACCTGGGGCATTTCTTTTGCAAGCTAACTTTTGATAAAACGGAAAAGGTGGGAGGGGAGAAGGAAGGAAAAGGTTATCTGGAAACCCTTGCTTTTAGAAGAGGAATGTGGTACAAGTGGATATAAACAGAAGGAAAGAACTGAATAAAGACACATTGTGAGCAATTAATATCAATACACAGCAATAGTTAGCTATCCATAGTACAACAGGTGTTATAATATGAAAGGAAACATTTGGTCTAGATAATTCTTACAAGCCCATCTTTCAAATTAAGAGAGCTTTTATAGTGAAGCTGTCTTTCAAACTAAGAGAGTCTCATAGCATTCACTTGCCTGGGTAACAAGGACCTCTTGTCTAACTGAACAGCTCCTGCTACACTGTGGCAAGATCTGAAATGAACAGGCAAAGGGTAGGAGCCAAAGAAAGTAGTGTAAGGCGTGTGTAGTCAAGAAGTTTTATGCTCCCTGGTCCAAGAGTCTGGCCTTATTTTTTCCAGATGCCTTCTATTTGTTTAATGGAAAAGAAAATGTTCAAGTTGCACTTGCTAAATGCTGCACCAGTTTGGATGTGTTTGTTTAGGTGCTGTCAGAAGAGGAGGTAAAATGAAGAGCTGCTTAGAACATCTGGAATTGAGATGGAGAAGCATGTGCGGGTGAGGGTCTGGAAGTATATGAAGGAAGATTTCATTCATCCCTGCCAATGATTTTTCTTAAATAGCTGGCTAACATTCTGCTTTAAAAAAAAAAACTCACTAGCTCGAAAAGTTCAATCATCTGTTACCAATGTCTTCTGTTAAATATATATATATATATGTATATACATATATTTCTGATCTGAAAAATATGTTAGTGTTCTGTATCCAAGTTAGAGTTTGAACAAATTCTCTGATATATTTTAGACCCGGGTATATAGCTCTAAATAGGCAATTCTCTCTTCAAATATTCATAGAAGTATAAAAGATGCACAATTGGGAGATAGAAAGGCATGTTTATTAATGCTTACTTCATATACAGAAAGCATTTTCCTTCCTTCCTTCCTTCTTTCCTTCCTTCCTTCTTTCCTTCCCTCCCTCCCTCCCTCACTTCCTTCCTTCCTTCCTTCCTTCCTTCCTTCCTTCCTTCGACTCTCCTTCCCTCCCTCCTTTCCTTCCTTTCTTGTGCCAGCACTGCCACTTGAAATCAGGATCTCTTGCTCTTGTTTGGCTTTTAAACTCAAGGCTGGTGCTTTACCACTAAAAGCACATGTCCTCTTCCAACTTTTCAGGAGTTAATTAGAGACATGGACTTTTCTGACTGGTCTGGCTTCATATCTCCATTTTCAGATTTCAGCCTCTTAAGTACCTAACATCACAGATCTGAGCCACCCAGACCTGCTGTTTCCTTCATTTAAACTTTACAATAATCCTTTGTGTGTCTACTGTTAATCCAAATTTTCCTGACAGGGAATCTGAGTTCAGAAGTTTAACAACTTGTCTAATTTCACATGGCTGCTAAACAATTTACTCAATACAGATGGTTGAATATTTGAAGAAAGAAGACATTCTTGTTGCAGTGATATTTCCATAAGTGAATCAAGTCTTACTATTTTGTTAGTTTGAAGGACACAAAATTGTCATTACCCAACTGTTTTTGTTAAATTTCATAATTTAAGAATTACTATTAGCAGTAGTTACAGGATTTTCTTTGATCCAAATTTCTTCCAAAGCCCATCTATTAAAACTAAATATTGGGACTGGGGATATAGCCTAGTGGCAAGAGTGCTTGCCTCGTATACATGAAGACCTGGGTTCGATTCCCCAGCACCACATATACAGAAAATGGCCAGAAGTGGCGCTGTGGCTCAAGTGGCAGAGTGCTAGCCTTGAGCAAAAAGAAGCCAGGGACAGTGCTCAGGCCCTGAGTCCAAGGCCCAGGACTGGCAAAAAAAAAAAAAAAAACAACAAAAAACAACAACAAAAAAACCCCTAAATATTTATTTCACATGAGCATAGGTATAATTTGTCTCTTTGTAAATATGACAAATGCTGAATCTATGGTCCATATGTTCCCTGCCCCCCCCCCCCCCCCCCCGTAGTACTAGGAATTACACAAAGTGCACTGAGCTCTCACTTAGCTTTTTCATTCAAGGCTGTTACTCTACCACTGGCGTCACTCCTCCACATCTCCATTTCTGGCTTTCTGCTGATTCATTGGAGATGAGCGCCTCATGGATTTTGCTTCCTAAGCTGGCTTTGAACTGTGATCTTTAGATCTCAGCCTCCTGAGTAGCTAGGATTACAGGCATGAACAACCAGAACTCAGCCTGGTATGTATTTTTTAAGGAGTTAATCGATGTCTATTTGAAATTTCCCTGAATAAGGCACAATTAATACAAAGTTACAGGAAAACATGTTTTTAATTTTAGAAAAGCCATTACACCTCTGCAAATACTAAGGGATATTCTATCCAGGGTATGCTAAGGCTTTATATTCTAAAGTTTCTTCAGTAGTTAAATCTCAATTTGTGGTGTTTTAAGGGAGGGTTTAATTGGTATCACTTTACATTCGGTGATAACAATTGTACTGCAATTTAGCTAAGCTACATGGTTTATTTTCATGTAATTACACATTAAGGTTATTTAATACATGCAATTATATACCAAAACCACAGATTCCACAACTTAGCTGGTAATGAGTAGTTATGTGGGTCAGGAATTTTAACAACCAAAGGTTACCTAGCAATTTCTATGCTTTGCATTATAAAGCATGATAGGGTGATCTGCCTCGAGACTATTAAAGTGTAACTAATGCCATATAAAAGTATTGTGGTAATTGTTTAAATGTCAAAATGTCCCAGAACTTAAACAAATGTTCAATGTCAGACTAATTACTAATTTTTAAATGTGAAATTGAATTAGCTAATTCCCCAATATCATTTTCTATGACATGACAACCTTACTTTGATTTTTAAAAATCTAACAGGAATGTGTTTAAAACTTAACAGTAGTGAAGTTTTAGAGCTGATTTGTAGCTTGGGAAGGGAATGTAATATAATAGGATATGACTCAATATTTTATCTTATTCCTCAAGAGGCTGGTTACAATTTGTGTTAGATGTTTGCTGAATGAATAAACAAAAGAATCACTGAAGGCCTGCCTGCATGGATGAATGCTACAGTGAGTCTTAAAAGCACGAGGTCTGTGAATATACTACTGTTATTCCACAGGGTTGAATAATTATCTTGTATTCCCAGGACTGTCCTGGCCAGTTGACAACACAGCGTGTAACATTCAACTCACAGTGTGTAAATAGTCCCATAATATCCTGTTGGCACAGAGTTTGGGCAACCTGAGGAAAGCTGGGTGGAATGGACTAGTTTGCGTCCCTTAGGCTGCTGCTCTGGGTCCTGAAAGTGGGATGCACTGATTTTCCTCCACTGACCCAGGGATTGCAGAGGATTCTGAAAGCAGAGCTCAAGATGCTGTTGAATTGTGATGCCCTCTGCAGGCAGGTAGCAGGCCACCTCGGAGACTGCTGGGGAGACTGATGTCACCATCCAGCTGTAGATTCAATGGGAGTGCTTATGCAGGGACAAGGTCCAAGTCACAGGAGTGAACACGGGGAAGTACTGTGGTGAGAGAAGAGGCAGGCGCTAGTACCAGACGAAGCTCCACGAGCCAGCAGGCGACATAAAGGACCTGCCTTGCTTGCCACTCTTTCAGGCCTTTTTCTGATTTGCACAAGTTTCAGTGTGGCTTTGGGTTTAAACCATCAGTCATCCCCTAAATCTGTCAGCAACAAAGATTATTTGGTCTTTCCCAAAGGGTCTCCATATCCCTATGAAACCTCAGTACTGCGTGTGGTGTGTGTGTGCACGTGTGCATGTGCACATGCGTGTGTGTATTTATCTGGGTTACAAACCACAAAGGAATGAATGCCATGTTCTGGGAGGCCACATTATGGACAGAGATCAAGTGTAAGATGGTGGTGCAGGACAGGTATGGGCCTTGACACCTGGTATTGTTCTCCTGATAACTGCCTACAATTCTTCTTACTCATCCTGTTCTACAGGCCAGAATCTAACCACAGTCTGAACTGTGCCGTTTCCCTCTTCCCCATCCATTAATAGAGATCAATAATAGCCATCTATCAAAAGAAGAGAAAGTATTGAAGGACAGTTGGATAAAATCCAGGTCAATATTTCCCAATTCACTGCAGATCAAATTGGAAACAAGTAAGTATGCAAACTGCTTTGTTCTGAACTATGCCAGTGTATGTAATGCAAAGGATTCCAAGAACTTAAAATGATATGATTGCTACTACACTGATTCTCCCTCATCTCAAGCGACGCACTGGTTACAGACACAGGGAGGTGTCTTCATGGTAGTGGTGCTGAGATTCATATTTCAACCCCTGAATTCCAACACAGAGACATCTGTTGACTTTGTTTGAAGGAGGAGCATCTCAGGGGCCCACCTGTGGCTTAGGGTATACTAGCATGAGGTCGGCTAATTTTGGAAAAGAGATGAACTACTCAAAGTTACAAGAGGATTGTTGAAATCATTAGTCATTTAAAAATATTATCATCCTGCAGCGAGTATGTTTATAGTCCTAAATAATCGTCGCTAACTCTTGCATGTCATTTTCTTAAAACCTTAAAAGGTGGTATTTGCACGTTCCGCTTATAAAGTACTCCATCTTTCTCTGAGGAGAAGCAGATCGATTTAGACTGGTTGGAAGTGTGCATAATGACTCCTTAAGTGTAATAAGAATGCTCACAGGGGATATTGGACAGAACCATGACTTTGGAGTCCAAAGACAAGTCTGCACCCAGAGCTTTTAGAACATTTATGAGCTTGGGTTCTGAAGCAGATTTCTTATTCCTTGTGAGCAGCGGTTTCAAAAGCTCAATTCATGGGGTTCTTAAGAATATTAAAAACAAAAAATATGTAAAATGCCTAGCAATACATTTTTCCAGATGAGTTTTTTTCTCTCGATGTGAGGGTTTGAACTTGAGACTTGTTTGTGCTAAGTAGTTGGCTTCCCATTTGAGCCCTGTATGTCAGTCCCGCATACTCTAAATTGATTTTTTCAGTGAGTATCTTGCATTTTTGCCAATCCTGGCCTCAGAACATGATCCTGCTTGTCTGACACCTAGCTATGATTACAGGCTTGCATCACCACTCCCAGATCCCAAAGTTTGTTATAAAGGGCAAACTAGCCAGGTGCCAGTGGTTCATGCTGGTATAATCCTAGGTACTTAGGAGGCTGAGGTCTGAAGATTATGATTCAAAGACAGCCCAGACAAGAAAGTCCATGAAACTTTTATTTTCCAACAGAAAGCTGGAAGTGGAGCTGTGGCTCAAGTGGAAGAGTAACAGCAACCTTACATAACTATAGTAGTTAAATACAATTATACGTGATTTGGACTAGAACATGTCTAATAAATGAACACCTACAGACAGCATAGTGGAGACTGAGATGTTTCCCATCAAGGAATTCCAGTCTATTTGCCATTGAGAAGGTCTCAAAGTGGAGAATATTGGATCCTACTCACACATAATGTTCCTTAATTGCCTCCTTTCCTAACAGCTATGATGATATTTCATCTTCATTTTAGTAGAATTAAATTACATGCTTTACATTCAAGAATGAGAAAAACAGAGGGCAGGGAGGAAGCAAAGGATGCTGAAGGTGTTGAAGAGGTGCAGAGGGCCCACAGCTAGACTCCTGCCAGGAGCAACCCAGGAGCTGGTGAGTTCTTCCTACTTCAGCTCTTATGATGTAAGCAAAAGGCAAATATATTTGTGAGCCAAAATGTTCATGTTCAAGTGTGCATGAAGGCAATGCGTTCTAATGCATTGGTGGTATCCTTCAAAAGGCTATCTTCTCAGAGAGATTTTTTGGCAAGGAGGTTAAAAAGGATCAAAGGAGGATCATTTCATAGACTATAACCAAGTGATTGGGGTTAGGAAAGTTCCAGGGAATTCTTCTGACTTGCTTTGGATTGATCCACTTGCATGTATGTCTTTGCAGCTCTTTGAGAAAAGCTAACATCTGTTCTACATGTTTTGCCCTCGCTAGAACCATTTCAGTGGGGAGGAAAAAGAAACTTCTCACTTAATTTCTGGAAGATCTCATGTCTCTTGTTGGTTTAATTACACATTCACACTCCTTTTTAATCATACTACTTTACATAGTCCATGACCTGGGTATCCTGTTTACATTATTTTCCTTTTCTGCAATCCACATTTCCTGAGCCACAGCCTGTTTTTACTTTCATTCTCATTCTACATTATTGCATCCGCAAGTGGAATGTTAATTATGCTGACGACTTTGACTGCCGAGAATTCATGTTTTTATACTGTCCAGACACAGGGCTAATACGTGCTGACTGAACTAATAAAGAGTAGTTTCTTGGAGACTTTGTCTTTTCTTCTCTTTTTAACATCGAATTCTCTGCCAAAGAGGGCACTATATTTCTGGGGTTTTGGCCACATATTGCAATCATTACACACAGCACTCAATCTTTGGTGACAAGAAGTCCCATAACTCAGAAGAATTCAAAAGATATCATATTGTATGCATCTTTAAATTATGTGATGGATTCATGCAATCATGCATACACTAAAAATATGGGTATGGTTATAACATTGTAAAATATGTTTCTCATATAGATCGTTATTTGAAAGATAAATAAATACTATGACCATCAAACATACCCAGAATGCCTTAATTTTAAATTGGTAACATTATTCATAAAATCAAGGAGAGAAAAATGTCAATGTTTAAACACCATGTTTCATCTCTTTATTATTGAACACTCTTGTTGCATGATTCGAATAACTCAACAGAAAGCAAAAGGAACTGAGAAATTTATTAGAAAAATAATAAACTTCCTGTGTAGACTTCTAGAAGTGAAGATATTGTGTTAAATTGGTGATATATCCTTTTTTCCCCAAGATCTTCAGAAAAGGAAGGTTTTTTTTTTTTCAGATTCTTTTGTCTCTGTATGAGCAAGGCTTGATAGCTTGAGACTATAATGTATTGCTGTGGAAAGCTTCGGTCTGTTACATAAATCATCTTAACACTCAGCAAGAATTGTCCAACAGTGCCATTGATGTGCTCAAGCCAATGATCCTGCAAATAATTCTTTTGTCTTTTTTCACATGTTAGACAATAGCAATAAATCATCTTCATTTAAAAACACACAATGTACTAATTTTTCAAGCAACCGTTACCAAAGGAAATTTTTGGTAGAAATATAAGATTTATTTTATTTCTGCTCATTAATTTTTGAAATCTGTGTGAAATAAAAGACAATGCATGCTCATTTGGTATAGAAGCATCTGTTTTTAGCCTCTTGTGTACAAGGTATGTACAATGTGTTGAGCTGCAAGGAACCAGAAGACTCAATGGAAGCAAGAAGTGAATCAGAAGAAGGAAATCGGAACTTGGGCTTCCAATACAGAGCAGCACTTCTGAAGTGTCAGATTAAGTCATTTCAGAATGCAAAGGAAAGAGGAATTGAGATTGGTGTGATTGAGGATTGCTCTAAACAGATTTACTCTGATAACAGGATTTAGAAATCTGAGATATGACTTCTACTGAGATGTGTCAAGGGATGGAGGAGGATCACAGCTCAAACCCTAGACCCAGTCCAGGCAGAGGCACAAGCAGAAGCAACGTCAAGATCAAGCAAGAAGCAAGGTCAAGATCAAAGTCAGTCTTCAACTTTTGAGACAACTTCAAGGACAAGATTGGTTTTACCAGTTAAAACAAACCAACATGAGAGCTCAATAAAGGATTTACTAGAACTAGAATGTAAGGCAAAAACTCAGTTGGAAAACGAGAACAAAACAACAGTGGGAGAAGCCTGAATAAAACCAGATCTTGGAGACTTAAGCCTGCCCCTAGAGAAAGTCTAACAAGGGGCCAAGATTGGGAGAGAGAAATATTTGAGCCCTAAGTTCAGGGTTAATAAGCTGAAGCTCTAAGCATTGGGAAGACACTGAGAGATGTGAGTGTGACAAGGTAGCCTTCTACTCCTCAGTCATACCTGGTGTGATTCCCCTTTGCGTATGTTGCCCCCAAAGTCCTTAGCTTTTATATTAGTAAACTACCTTCACTAATGACACAAGAACAGGAAAGGGACTTGTTTTCTCCCAGTATTGCTTAGATGTCAACATGACAGTATTCTTAGAGGATGTTTGAAAGACAAGCTTGTGTAGGATTGTGATACAGTTATGATAAATAAGGGTCTTCCCTCTGGATTAAGAAAAACACAAATCTTTCAAATTCATTTTAATGCACACATGCTGTTTAATGTCATGCTTTTGGTTTTGATTTCAATAATATAAGTCTGATCACAGAAGACTGATTTTAGAGCTAGGAATGCCAGATGGAACTCTCAGGTCATCTGTTAAGGGGGTACTGTTACATAATTTCTTTAGGTCTTAGTTTCTAAGTCAATAAAATAGGGATGATAACAATATTTAGCTCATTAAGAGATTAAATAAGATAGAGAATACAATACACACTTGAGTAGTATGCTGGTTTACATGTAGTAATAATAATAAGTGTTAGCTATATTGTTATTGCTCTACCACTATATAATTTAATCTGATCTCATAAAGTTGACTATAATCATTTTCCATGTTAAAAGATATCATCTATATCATTGTTGAAATAGCTGCATGTTTATTTGCATAGCTACATATATTATCATTGTTTTCATATTCTATCATAGTCCGTCCATTGTCTACTTTGAACACATAGGAGGTTCATAATTTTTCTGACATGAATCACTGTGGTGAATAATTTTATCCATTTATTCCTTTACAATAGCATCTAGAGTTCTAAATTCATGCTTTAAATGGAATCACAGAATGCCCAAGCAGAGGCCTAAGATAATAACTTTATGGGATCATCTTTAAAATAAAATGTATTAAAAATTAAAGCTTGCCTAAGTTTACCAAATATTTTAATCTAGGTGTTGATGGCTTATGTCTATAATCCTAGTGATTCATGAGGCTGAAATCCTAGGATCGGGGTTCAAAACCAGTCCAAGCAAGAAAGTCTGGGAGACTCCTACCTCCAATTAACCACCAAAAAGCCATAAGTAGAGTTGTAATTCAAGAGGGACAGTGCTGTCTTTGAGCAAGATAGCTAAGGGACAGTTCCAGGCCTTGAGTTCAAGTCCCAGTACTGAGACAGTGACAATAGTATTTTAATGCTTAAGGAATTTTATTCAATTATTAATTTTTTTGCCAGTCCTGGGGCTTGAACTCAGGGCTTGAACACTGTCCTTGGCTTCTTTTTGCTCAAGGCTATCACTCTACCACTTGAGCCACAGGGCTACTTCTGGCTTTTTCTATATATGTGATGCTGAGGAATGGAACCCAGGGCTTCACGTATGTGAGGCAAGCACTCTAACACTAGGCCATATTCCCAGCCCTATTAAATGTTTTTAAAAATATACATAACAATGTTATGGACGTTTTTTCCCCTCAATCCAACTAGTTCTTTAAGTACAAGCCAATCCTTAAACTTCAGTTTCCTCATCTGCAAAAACATAGGACAGGACTGGCACACACAAGAAAACAGGTAGTAAAGACCAGGAGGAGAACTGCTTACACCATAGATAAATGAGTGTGGGTACAGTAAATAGCCACGTAACATTTGTACAGTTTTTATATGCGAACAAATGTTAATTTGCCTACTTAGTAGCCAAAGCAAGTTTAGATATCTGTGGTTTCATTTGGCTCAACCTAGCATGTTTCAGAATGTTTTCAAATCTGTAATATACTGTGACTCTCTGAATATGGAAAAGGACTGAGATTAATATGTCAACTTTTTTTTTTTACAGTTCTACAGTAAAACGAAAGATAGAATCAAGGATATAATCTGACTGGGGCCTTATACTTTCTCAAAGCCACAGTCCCCACTCTTGAAATTTACTATATTTTTTATATTATTCCCCTAGACACTAAATCTGTTTCATTGTGGCTAAACTGCTGTAAAGATTAAGTGAGATAATGTCTGCAAATCCCATGCTTAGTTTATTGCCAGCAATAGGGAGCTTGAATCTGACAGTTATTATTATTCCATGGATCTAACTCATTCATAACCTTGGGGCTAACACATTCTGACCTAAACTTCTAGCCAAGCAGAAGCTTGCTACTGAAAATAACAAATATCTTTTTTTAGTCAGTCATAGGGATTGAAGTAGGGGGTCTGAGTGCCGTTCCTGACCTTTGTGGCTTAAAACTAGTGCTCTACCACTTTTAGCCATAGCTTCACTTCTTAACCACCATCTTTAAAGGCAGTAAGCTGAACTGAAGTCAGAGCAGGAGGAAGAAAAGGCAGGGGTGAGGGGGTGGGGTGTAAAGCAGCATGGAGACGAACATACCATCTAATGATGGTTACCCTATTGAGATACTCCTTTGAGTGCTAACAAGGTACTGTCGGAAGAGCTATGGAAGACAGGTGAGAAAACAGTGTCTGATTTTGGAAATAAATGACTTGGTACCTGCAGGGCATATGAGTCCACATTCCCTGAAGGTGGCTCTGTATGGCTCTGTCCTTCCCCACCCTGCTGGCCTCTTGATTTTTCATCCTTAGTTCCTCTGAGGCCAACTCTGATTTGTGCTTTTGAAAAATAACAACTCGTAGCAGGCTTGTAGCCCTTGAAGCACCTTCTCCTGCAATGCCAGGAAGCCCAGTAGTACCCAGAAGGCCTCAGTATTGGGCTCAACTCAACCCTCAGAGCTCTGTGGTTTGATACCAAATTATCTTATTTGAATAAGTTAATGTTGAGTCTTGAAATGCACTTCTTTTGATTTGCTATTCATAAAATCAACCATCAAAACTGATGACCAGTAAACATTTTCCAAGACAACTACTTGTTAATTTCAAATCATAAGGGCTATAGTTAAATTATATAGAACAGACAAAACATAGAAGAAAAATATAGATTTAAAAAAAAGCAAGCCAAACCCCTCTTCGTGTTGCTGGGAAGGTCTACTCCTAAACTACGAAATTGCAACTGCTAAGGAAAGCTTGACCCTTTTTAAAGGTGTTTGGGGTGTAGGCAATGATATGAAGAGATTTCAGAAGAGAGTGAGATGAGTGGAAAAATACCTGAGCTTTACAAAGCCTCAGTACTTTTTACAAAAATTGGGCAAAACCACATATTACAGTTTTAGAAATTGTTTAGAACAACCATTAATTGTCTTGGAAACAGTTGTATA
The DNA here is from genome assembly GCF_023159225.1 of Perognathus longimembris pacificus. Classification (NCBI taxonomy): domain Eukaryota; kingdom Metazoa; phylum Chordata; class Mammalia; order Rodentia; family Heteromyidae; genus Perognathus; species Perognathus longimembris. Next base: position 59,875,503 of record NC_063172.1, read on the forward strand.
AACAGGCTACATTACTGGAATATTGCCGTGTGTGTGTGTGTGTGTGTGTGTGTGTGTGTGTGTGTGCGCACCAGTACTGGGGTTTGAACTCAAAGCCTTGCTCTTGGATTTTTCACTCAAGGCTGGTGCACTACAATTCGTGCCACACCTCCACTTCTAACATTTTGGTGGTTAATTGGAGATACAAAAAAAAATCTCATGGACTTTTCTGCCTTGGCTGGTTTTGAACCTCAATCCTTAGATCCCAGCCTCCTGTGCAGCTAGGATTACAAACATGAATTATCAGCATATGGCCCAAATATTACTCGTCTAAAATTGAAACACTCCACTTAGGGTTTTGGCATTATTGATTTACTGGTTCATATTATTATAAGTGTCAGAAAAATATAGCATTTTATAATGGTAAATTCTGAAAGGAAAGATCATTTATTTTTCATTGTTATTTATGTGTCAAAGAAAGAAGCAGAAAGATTGAAAATACACTTGTGAAGAAGCCAAAGGCTTGTTTTCAAAATGTACCAAATGCCACTATGTAACTCAGTGGTCAGGCTTTGTACTAGAGTCACACCGCTCTTCTCACTGCCTAAATGTCTTGGCATCTCTTGACATTTTCCTTATAAGTAAACCATGCTCCAAATGGAGCTTGAAGTTTTAAGAATCTGACTTCTTTTCTGCTAATGCTATTCTGCCCAGTTATTTTCATAATTTTTACTATTAAAATATATTACCTTAATGCTTTAAAAACATACTATTAGACAATTAGAATAAAATCTATAAGCCTATCCAACAACAAACATTCATTTTCTAAACTAAAAAATGAGCCTTACATTCACAAATTCCACTGCTTGGAAATGCATATGATACACAACATTTAACCTGTCAGCAGCCTCATTAGTGTCAATGAGAAGAAACTGGCAATCAGTACACGGTAAGGTTTGCACATGTTTATGTTTTAAAAATGTTCCTAAAATAGTTCAAGTCACAAGCTTCTATAAAACACTTCTACTGGACAAGTGAACTTTAGTTTAAATTTTATGGTTGTATTTACTTTTTTTTAGGAATTCATATTTCTCATGTAGGTGGCCATTTATCACCAGAGTCAATACCCAACTAAAATAATATAAAGATTAAATAAAGCCTGTATGAGCAAATAAGGAATCAAAGTTTAACTGGACTAGTACATAAATGACCAAGAAAATAGACAGGAGGATCAATGTGTGTTTAATGATCAAGTGCCCAAAGATATCTATTTGTATGGTGTCTGTTTTCAGTATTCATTCAGCTATTAAGACATTTTCATAAACTGTAAGAAATGTGTGAGCTACTTCAAGATATAATGCTGAAAAACAGACTTCCATGTAAGAAGCCAATTTAGGAAAAAAAACAACATAAACAATAGTAACTTGTGTGCTCAAGTGAAGCATCTTTTTAATTTTGAGTAATGAAGATGTCAAGCCAAATGCTAGAGTAGTTTAACTTAATTAGGTGGCCTATTTTTCCAGGCATCCTTTCATTTCCCATTGAAAACTCAGCTTGTATGCAAGGCAACAAGAGCAATTTTGTCTGTAATGAATACCTCCGGGACTGCACAGAGTAATCATTTGAATGTTACACTGAAGACTGGTTTGAGTAACTAGTCTGGGCTTGTTAAGATGCCAGACTTTGTTAGACTAACTAGATTATTCAGAGCATGGCAGCTTTATCATTTTATTGAGCCAATGGTCAAAAAGTCAAGTTGACTTTACTCCTGAAATCTTTGCAAAAGGAGCCAATCTAAAAGTAATTGGTCTAATTTATGGTTCAAATTTATGTCACAATCATGGAAATTTTATGGCCCTGAGTAAAGAGATTTTTTTTTCAAGAAAAAAAAATCCTATACTTTCTAGGCTCCTTTTGTCATACCTCATTTACACTCTGACCTGGAGAATTTTCTCACTAGGAAAACATGTACTTATAACATAGAGTCACTGGTATGTTTGCAAATCTTAAAACATAACTCCAACACTAGATTTGATAGAATATTGTATAAAAACAGAACTGCTACAGTCCTAGTGATCTCCCTGTCATTGTCTTGCTAATTTCAAATAGCAGCATGAAATTATTGCCTGTTATCATGTAGTTTATTATCACATGAACTCTTCTGAGCTTGTCTTTGCTATGCATCTCCCAGAAAGGAGTGCTGGGGTTTCATGTTAAATGTGCAAAGGCAGTGACAACCAGACAAGGGGTGCCCTGGTATGAATCGGGCAGGGCCATATTAACAGGCTGTCCGAAATGCAGGGCTATGAGCTCTTGTAAATAGAAGACTCAAGGAATTAATGTTAGGAAAAATACACAAAGTGTTTTTTGTTTTTTTTGTGGGTGAGGTACTGAGACTTGAACTCAGAGCTTGGGCCTTGTCCCTTAGGCCTCAGATTTTCATTCAAGGTTGCTGCTCTACTACTTGAGCCCCAGCTCCAAATTTGGCTCTTTTTTTTGAAGGTTAATGGAACATGAGTCTCATAGACTTTCCTCCCAAGTCAGCTTTAAACCATCAGATCTCAGCCTCCTGAGTAGTTAGGATTACAGGCATGAGCTACTGGTACATGGCTACACAAAGTATTCTAATTCCTTTACTCTTCATTCAGAAACTATCAGTATGTAACTCTAATATGTCAAGTATTACTAGGCATAGGTGATCCAGAAAGGAACAAGAGTAAGTAGTGCTTTTAAGAACTCACTATCAAGTGGACAAAACTGGGACATCCTGGCTCTGGTATGCCACATGCTACAGGAGTGACAGCTAGATAGCTGTGTGGGCACTGGCAAAGTCATGGTGCATGTTACTTGGCAACAATGAGAGAAATGGAAAGTTGGAAGCAAGGAAGGGATAAATTAATGAGAAAGCATTTGTCCCAGAACTAAGGAGGTCATTGAGTAAATGGAAAAGAAGTGACATATTCAAAAGCTAAGGAAGAAAATAGTATTGACAGTATCTAGGATTAGCGGATGTCTGAGAGATAAGGGAACCTTTCTAGTCTCCATTCTGTGTGTTCCTGGTGTTAACACGTAAACTACAGTTGATACAAGAAGTTTGAGGGATGAGGAAGTAGGCTTGAGGTCAATAATTGCTTTTTGATGAATTGATACACTGAGTTGGATCTGCTCTCTGGGATGGTGTCTAGTGGGGTCACAAATCAAACCTGAAACTCATGAGTTATCTGCCCTAGGTATACGGATGCTCTTCAACTTTTATATGAAAATACATAATAGGAAATCCACGTCAAATGCAAGTTACAAGAGCCTAGGAAAATGTGTAATTGCTGCATTTTATTATGCTAATCAGCTCCCATTTGCTATAATGAAACATCTGAGATAATTAATGTATAGAGGGAAAGGTTTGATTTGGGCTCAAGGATTTAGATGTTCCAGCCCACCACTGGTCTGCCCCATTGATTTGGGGCATCTGGTAAACCTGGTGGTTGGCAAAGGCAAGTAGGCATGTAGCAAGACACAGTGCTCACCTCAAGGCTAGGAAACCAAGGAGAACTGTGGGGAAGGGATTGCAATCCCAGAATCCCCTTCAAGGGTAGGGCCTTCCTGACCTGAGGGCTTGCAACTGGATTTACTCCCGGGAAGCTGCATCTTCTCCCAATACTGCCACCATGTGGAGAAAACCTTTAGCATATGAACCTTGAGGGGACACTTGTCCAAACCACTGATTTGCCATTGTTATTTTTAACCTTGAGATTTGAGAACTCAGGCAAAAGGCAAACTTCCAGTAAGGGTTATGAATGGGGAAAAGTATAGAGAAACTGATGAGAAGCTAAAACAGTACTGAAATATGATCTCATGTCAGGAAATTTACTATTTATCATTCACTAGGATGCTCAGAATTAATAACAAAAATCTATTCAAGCTTAAAGTGTAGTTACACTTCACAGAAAGGAGGAAAGTGGAAGGAAAGAAAGCAAGAAGGATGGAGGGAGGAAACACGGGAAGCAAGAGGGTTTGAAAAACCAAACAGAAGGTAGAGTGTATTTTATTATGTGTAATAAAAACCAATGTCAGGAAGAAACTGATTTGTTGAAAAAAGCTAACACAATCAAGTAACCTAAACTTCTCCAAACTGGACATGAATTTTTTTTTTCTGATTCCTGACATTAAGGGGTCATTTTTTATGTAAAAACTACCAGTCAGTCCTTTCCTACCTTTTCCCTTCTCACAGTAGAGCCCTTGAGGCAGTGGTGGTAGGAGCACAGTCCGTGTGTGTAAAGAACTGGAACAAAAAGTTTCCCACATGAGTGGGTGATAGAGAGTGGAGAGGAAACATGGAAAGGGCATCTTGGAATTGCCGTACATGAAGAGATCATGAAGAGAAGCAATGGCAATCAAAATGGTTACTAAAATAATACAACATAATATAATCTTGGTTATGTTTAAAAAGTTCTGGCAAAGAAAACCAAACACCTCTTATTTTCTTTGATACATTCATTCACTGAAATATACTATGCTATATACTATAGTACCATATAATATATACTATATACTATAGTACTATATATTATAATATACTATCGTGTGTCTCTGGCTAGAGAAAGGGACTTGACTTGAATAGGGAGAGGACTAGACCTCCATAGCATGAGTATTTGAGTGGACTCAGAAGATTCTGGTGGAACCCAGCTCCAATGGGAAAATTTTCTTCTGCTTTGTCCTGCTCTCTGGCATACTGGCATAAATTTTTAAAAAATATTCTTTCTATATATTTAGTACATACAACAAGATGTTCTGAGAAACCTATAGACAGTAAAATGGCTGCTACAATGAAGGCAATGAATATATCCATCACCTCACAGTCATCTTCCCCCCGCCCTTGATGTTAGTGCTATGCTTGAACTCTGGGACTGAGTGCTATCCCTGAGAATTTTTGGTTAAGGCTAGCACTCTGTCACTTGAATCACAGCTCCATTTCTGGCTTCTAAGGGTCTCACAGACTTTCCTTCCCTAGCTGGCTTTGAACCATAATTGTCAGATCCCAGCCTCCTGGATAGCTAGGATTATAGGTATTAGTCACCAACACCAGGGCAATGCTTACCCTTTTGTATCTGGCTCAAGAGCAGTCAAAAGTCTCATAATGCCAGGTGCTGGTGGTTCACACATGTAATAGTAGCTACTCAGGAGACTGAGGGTTGTGGTTCAAACCAGCTGGGGCAGGAAAGTGTGAGACTCTTATTCCACCAGAAAACTGGAAGTGGCACTGTGGCTCAAAGTGGTAGAGCACTAGCTTTGAACAAAAAAGAGCTCAGGGACAGCGCCCAGCCTCTGAGCCCCACTACCAACACACACACACACACACACACACACACACACACACACACACACACACACACACACACACACGGCTTGTTAAGTCAGTATACTAAACGAAAATCCCAAATACACTGTTAGGTCATGTTGTGTGTTGGATCGGTAGATTTGCTCTCATCTTCATATCTACTACTTTGAATCTTTTTCAGTTCCTCATTAGATGCACTGAGTTTCATAGGAGGAGTAAATCCCTGAGGGGCTGTTCTCCCTCTTTTCCGCTGACTTTCCCTTCGTTGGCCCACTCACACACCATCTTACAAACCATACAGGAGCAATCCTGCAAGTTCACGAGTTATCAAGCAACATGGCCTCCATAGAGACATACACAAAGAGAAATACACAAAGGAATCCCACACTGCATAGTTCAAATTCTATCCTCAGTAAGAAAAAGTTACATGGTCTTGAATGCACTAAGTGACCAGCACGCTTACTGCTCTGATAGCAGAACACAGCCCATATTCCTACAAATGGTGCTAGCGTGTCATGGAAATGTTACACATATTTATTACATCCTTAGTTTTATTATGAAACAGTATTTTAGACATAAATGCTGCTGACCAATTATAAAGCTATACGCTTAAGAGGTAAAGAATCCATGCAATAGATAGAGCCAAAGAGCCCTTTGGGAGTGTCTAAAAGAATACCATTAATTTTTACAGTGTATTTTCAGGGCTGGAGCAGTTCCAGTGTTGGCTTTCTATAAAAATCATTTCAAGTTTAGAATTATGCTATATGCTTGCAGCAACATCACAGAAACAGTAGTGCACCATATGTTGCTACTTAGCAACTTACTCTATAAGTCCCAAAGCATGTACTGATTTGAAAATTGAACAGGAATTATAATTGTTGAGTGTGCTATGAGGCAAGTTGTCTCGGATTATTAAACTATGCAGATGTTTGATGTAATGTAGGAAAAAGAACAAAACTATATATTTTTTTCCTGTAGGATGACTAAAATCTTATTTATGACTGCCTCAAGGGGTAAATTGATTAAAATTCCCTAAAAGAATACCAGGTAATGGATTCTTGAATATACTATATTACAGTAAACAAAAGGCATGTTAAGTGTAAAATTTAGCTAAAGCTATTTAACTTATGTAATTTGTGAAGTTTATTCTCCTCCAGGGTACATATTATCTTACATTACTCTAATTTTTAAAACAGCTCTTTTAGAAAACATTTTTGTATATTCTATACATTTTAAAAATAGTTTGCTTCTGGCTCACAAACCTGCCATATCTTTGAACAGCACAAATGTATTTGGATCTTTTTACTTCTCTTTTATATTTACATTTTTTCCACCAGTGTTGGAAATATTCTTAATAACTCCTGACAGACATATTAAAAATATAATGCTAGTTGTTTGATTTCAGTAAGGGCTTAATATTACCCATTGTACTTGAATTTAGAAATCTAAGGAGCTGAGTTGTATGATGCATATGTTCTAAATTTCCAATCCTTTATCCAAAACTCTTTAAGACAGACATAATGATTCTCTGAAAGGAAGCAGCTGCTTTATAACAGTAATCATTTATTGAGTTTGTGTTTCTACTGTTTCAAACAAATTCAATTAGCCCTTACACTTCAAAACCCTAAAGGCACCAAAGAGATGGTACGGGCTTGCTTTAATCTAATCGTAATACTAAACTTGTCACTACAGTTTTGGGATTGATGGTTAGAAGAAAATTAATAGTAACATTTTTCATTTTTTAATCAAACAGTCCTATTTAGAAGTACCTATGGATCTAGGAGGCTACTTAGTGGATTGAATTCAGCTAAGAAAGAAATTCTAAGTGCATAGCTTGCCTTCCGAAGGTATTCTTAGGACTGATCGACTCAATTGAATGGGAGGAAATGCAGGGTCTTTGAACTTTAGGATGACCTTTCTGGCTGGACAATGTAGAAGAGTGTCTAGAACTTGTGCCAGAGGAGGCAATGATCATAATGATTCATAAATAAATTCAGGCTTCATGGAGATGCAGGCCTGCCTGTTTTTACTTAAGCAGGAGACATTTTGCTCATGGGCTGCATCTCTAACATATACACATTGGATTTAATTCCCTCACAACAGCCATGAGGAAAAACAGTTTTGTATTTCGCTCTGCATACCTCCCTTCCATTCAAACAGATAACTAACTACTGGAAATTACCCTGCTAGAATTTAAACAGCAGTGACTGATAGGTGAAATTCCAAGCAACTATTATTTTACCGTTCTAGAAAAAGAGAAAAAAAGGTTCGTGCCCACTAAATGCTCCTGTGAACTCTCCCTACAATCATTTATTCACTTATTCATTTTTGGCTAGTGTTCGTATGTTTTATGTTACACTGGCACTCTAGAGCAGTTATAATTTTGCTTTAAATGCCCTCTGTGGATTAAAAGGCCTGGCCTTAAGTATCGAAAAATAAATGACCAAGCATTTACTTTTATAAATGTAACCATCTACATTCTCATTGGACTTTTGTGTTGTCACTTCTCATGATTAAATACCATGTCAACCATTCCCAGTGAAATGGATACAAGGTGCCCTTGAAAGCTTTCAATCATATCTTGCTTGGGGGCTTGAAAACTAACCCCCAACACATGCACTCCACCCCAGAAGATCCTAAAAGCAGTGTATTAGGGCCCAGAGACTTTATGATGTTGGTGAGGAACGTAACATGCTGTTGAAAATGGCCCCAACAGTTGATAATTAAAGCTATTTGTGACATGTGTTGCTTATAATGATTAACTTGTCTACAGTCAGAAGCGCAAATAACCTGCACCTGTAAAGACTTTATTTCCTAAAGGTAAAACAACTGTTTAGGAAAGATCACGCTGGCAAAACAGCTGCTTGCCGTTCTGGAGAGAAACACGGTAGCATCTTTTCACAAATGCCAACTCTGGTATTTTATCAGCTCTATCTCATTAACTGGAAACAAGGCTTAAATGCTTTGTTTATAAATTATGATTATTCCTGATTGCAGCAGTTACTGATAGTGCGACTCATTTGCAATGCAACTCTTTGAATTTGTTTAATTACAATTTGAAACAAGGCAGAGAAGATTAATTAACCCACCTGGCTGGCTGGCACATACTCCTGGCTCGGCTCTGTCATGTTCATGTACATGTTCTCACCGTCAAACTGCGAATAAAATAATAGTAAACATTCAGAGATCTTGACTGTAGGTATGTTTTGTTTTTTGTTTGTTTGTTTTTTCACTATCAAACTGGAAAACAGTAGCCATACAAAAGGAAAATGCTACGCCTAGTAATATGAAAAATCTGTCACAGCACGCAAGCCCCATCTTTTCTTTGATGTTTCTGTTGTCATCCTTACTGACCCTGGATGTCAGTGATTTGGAGTAATTAGTGCTCCAGTAATTACAGCAAGCAAGCAAGAAATGAATGGTTTCCTTTCATCTGCAATCTGTTTTAAAACAAAATGGCTCATTTTGCACGCCATGTATACATATTGCAGTTCGATTGTAATGAAGAATTAAGTGAATGGCATGGTTTCTGAAAGAAAAGAATAATGAAAAATAGCATAGAGGCACTGCCCACTGCATTCCGAGTTTAGCTCTGAAAAGAAAAAAATGGAGCTTTCATAATAGACAAAAACTGGTCTCACCATCAAAGCCTTCCAATTAAAAAAATTAACTTCATCGTAATATTCTTAAACAGTATATGCCATCATAACCATGGCTTGGAGTGGATAGAAGAATAATGAATAGCAACAAAAAGCTATAGGCCCAATGATTACTTTTTTTCTCTCTGAAATTTTCCAGAGCTACAGAATGAATGTAAGGATGGCAAATGCCTAAAAATTCAGTCACACATTTGCAAGTTAGAAAGACAAGGGAAGGAGGCAATTTTCAGGGTAGCTCAATTGCTTGACTATTAAACAGTTCAAGCCACAGCCATAACAACAACAAATACTTTTCATGATTTTAGTTTTCGAAGGCAGTAATCACTCCTTTCAGACTTAATCCTCTGCTATCTTTAGTCCCTTGATAAATGGGCAAAGCATTCCTCTTTAGAGAAAGAACTTTTCCCAAGGTAATAATCAAATGGACAAATATAACCAACTTCAAAGAATTGGTTTTGAATATCACTGAAGTAGACTTTTTAGACAAGGAAAATGAAAAATGCAAAAAGTTAGTTTTCAAAATGGATAGAGGTACAAGTGCATGCTAGTAGAGACACTTTATATACTAGCATATAAATATATACAATGTTATATTAACAAAGAAACTGTATAATACACATTATATTCCATTATCATTTAAATTCATATAAAAAGGTTATCCAAACACCAAACTCTTACCAAGGCCTCTGAGCCTGGAGTCAGCACTAGGGGGCACCTCAAAGATTTACAAAATCCTCCTATGTTCTAAAAGTAAAATCCTTCTAGACACTGACACACGCACTGAATTAAATTCAAACAGTCAAAGAATTCCTCACCTATCATATATCTCATGTAAATTACATATATCTCATGTAAATGTAAAAAACTTATCTAAAAAGATATGAGATCATTGATCCATTACTCTGGTGGTTACCAGGAATCAGAGATAACCCAAGGAGGAAGGAAGAGCTGGACATTTTGGTGGCAGTACTGAGTAACTTAAGAGCCTTGAGTTTCAGTGACTTACCCAAGGGTGTTGTTCCATGGAGAGACCAAGTTCAGCCTAAAGGCAGTCTAGCTGCCTTTCCTTTCACGTAACAACTCAAGACATGACAAAGAACTCCACCGAGCATTTTCCAGCCTCATCCGTTGTTGGAGAATACTGGATTGTTTGCAAATATTTTTAATGCTGAGATGCCAAAGCACAGTTTAAAATATGGACAGTTTCTTTGACTGTAACGAACTAAAGCAAACAGAAGTAGTGAAGTGAATCAATTACTCCACTGCCTGTGCATATTCTATAAATGTGTTACTTTCTATTTCATCTTCTCTAACTCATTTTCTAAATCTGGTGTCATTCTCAAGCCAACTAAGACTCTGAAGTTTTGTTTTTAGTCTATCCAAAGTGTAAGCTAATTGAGTACATCATGTTACTGCTTTGGATAAAGACTTTTTTTCCCTCAAAAAGTACCAATACTGAAGGAATTCAGAAGCAAGGCTGAAATGGAATTTTACAATAAAAGACCTGAGGTTATAAACAGTGTAACTATTTTTCTGAGTAATTTCTACATTATAGTTTTGCACTCTATACATACTTTCACTAGTAAATATTAGTTGGTTTAATGATCGCCACAATCCTATGTTAGACATTATTATCATTACCTATATTTTACAAATTATAATACAAAGACACACAAAGAACTTTAGATGCTTAAAATCACATAGCTTAGAAGAGGCATGACTGGGATTCAAACCTAAGCAGATGGACACATGCTCTTGACAACTAGAGCATATCAACGTAGTCTGAGACAATAATGAGAGAGAGAGGTCAACTCTAAAAATAACATTAATAAATCATTACAGCAGAATAAGAGCTCTGTGGTTGAGCATCTCTATTCTGAAGACTGGAAATCTGAGATGCTTCAAGATTCAAAACATTTTGAGCACTGGCATGATGGCAAGGCGTGGGAAATTCCCCAGCTGGCCTCATGTTGCCACCAAAATGCAGGTGTGCTACTTTTACTTTAGAAAATTACCTTCAGAACACACACACACACACACACACACACACACACACACACACACACACACACACGGTATGAATGTCTTGTTTCAGATTAAGGTCTAGTCCCAAGATATCACACTAAATGGATATAAATATTCCCCAATCTGATAAACTATAAGTTGAAGTACTTGTGTTCCAAGAATTTCAGGAGAAGGGGTGTTTTAACCAATAGCTCAATGACCTTCAGATATTGTGTAGAATTTGTGTAGTTTTGTGAGGTTCCCTCCACACACAAAGAAAAGTTTCAGAGTACATTGACAATTTAGTAGTTAGCCAGGAAGAATGGCCCTATTTGGTTAAAAGCATGTAGGGGTTTTGATGATTAATTTTAATGTGTCAACTTGACTAGGCAGGTAGTGCCTAGTGTTCAGTGTTATCTTGCTGTGTCTATGAGAGTGTGTTTGGATAATACTGGTATTTGAATTGGTAGAGTTAAGCTGGCGGCCCGGCAAGTGAGGATCATGCAATTTGTTGAAGGCCTGGATTCCTCCTTCTAGACATCTGAGCTGGGACATCAGGATTTTCCCATCATCAGACCTAACCAAGACATTGCCTCTTCTTAAATCTAATTTCAAGAGGTATACACTCCCTTTCTCTCAGAACTCCAGCTTGCCAACTGCAATGGCAAATGCTGGGACTTCTCAGCCTCTACAATCATGAGCCAATTCTTTATAAGAAACATCTCTCTCTCTCCCTCTCTCCCATCCCTCTCGTGCTGGTCCTGCTGCTTGAATGGTGTCCCTGAGCCTTTGCACTCAAGGCTAGCATTCTACTACTTAAGCCACAACTCCACTTTTGGATTTTGGTGGTTAACTAGAGATAAGTGTCTCTTGGATTTCACTAACTGGCTAGCTTTGAACTGTGATCCTCAGATCTCAGCTTTCTGAGTAGCTAGGATTAGAGGTGTAAGCCACTATTGCCCAGCTAGAAGAAATTTTCTGTCTATGCTTCTCTCCATCTCTCCCCAAGTACACACACACACACACACACACACACACACACACACACATTGTTGATTTTGTTTCTCTTGAGAGCCTTAATAAAAGTAATTTCTTTGATTACAATGAGAATATTCTGAAATCCTTCAAAAGCATATTTCTAGTGAGAGAGACATGGTGGTACATGCCTGTAATTCAAGTACTTAGATAACCGAGACTAGATGATTAGTTTTAGGCCAGCCTGGACTATACAGCAAAATCAAAACTCTGAAAAACAACAAAGGCAAACAAACCCCTCCCTCTATATTTCTGAAGGGCTTACAGTGTGCTATCATTTCTTTCCTGCTGTCACTTGAATGTTGTTTTGCTCTGAGTCTGGGGTCTTGTTTCCTAAAATGCACATTTTTATGCTTATAAACACCATGCACGTTGACTCCCATTGTTCATAACACCTTCCTTCCCTTCTACTTCTTGAAATATTTCCTAGATACTTCAGCTGCCTTAAATTAAGTCCTGGCCATCTTGAATCTCTGGGCTCTCCATCTTTGAGCTAGTTCTGTCCATAGACTACTGCTGCATTGGACAGTGAGCTACCAGAGGTCACAGTACACATTTTAGTTATCTTTAGTGCCTCTTAGTCCTAGGGTCAGCACAAGGCAAGTCCTTAGAAAAAGTTTGTCTACTTAATGAAATTTGAACTGTATTTGCTTGATTTTTTTTTTTTTTTTGCCAGCCCTGGAGCTTGAACTCTGGGCCTGGGCTCTCTTGACTCTGAAGTTCTTTTATTTAAGGCTAGTGCTCTACCACTTGAGAAAGAGTGAAACTTTTGGCTTTTCCTGATTAGTTTATTAGAGATAAGAGTCTCATGAACTCTTGGTTGGCTTGGAAAAGTGATCCTCACATGTCAGCCTCCTGAGTAGCTAGGAGTATGAGCACGAGTCATGGCCCTTGGTTGTATTTGTTTGAGTAAATAAATTACTCTCCTAGAAAAGAGAAGCAATTATTTTGTGTATGTGCTGGTCCTGAGGCTTGAACCCAAATACCTGGGTGCTGTCCTTGAACCTTTTTGTTCATGCCTAGCTCTCTACCAGTTGACGAGGAGCAACAATGAGAGGGAAAAGATGAAAATTTCAGATTTGAGACTGTTGTGTTTTGGTTTCATTTTTCTTTTTATTCTTTTCTGAGGAATTGGGGATGGGTCCCAAGGCCTAATATACAGTAGGCAAACACTCCACCACTGGGATACACCCTCAGCATAGTTTATTATTTTTTAGAAAGATTGGTTCAAATTTAATAGCCAATTAATACTGGTTGGTATAGGAACAAGCATCCTTAAGCAGAAAAAAGATAAAGTACAGGAATAACCAGGGCATCACTGCAACACTGTATTAACTCGTCAAGATAGTTACTTCATAGGATTTCATTTCATATGAAATATATGGATTGTGCAGGAATCAGGAAATGTAGCTACACAAATGTGCATGTCCTCTTTGGGGAGAATTATGAGATGCCCAAAAATGTATGTATCAAAGCTGCCCCCTCATTTTCCTTGTGATTGGAGGCTGTGGCTGAAGGAGAATATCACATCCTGGTGCAGGCTCCTCCTTTATTAGGCCAGGCTTATTCCCCCTGTACTTTTATAGGTCACCTGTCTACACCTTGTCCAGGAGATGTTACTGGGGTCTCTACAGGACCTCTGTTTATCCAACAATCTTAAAAAAGGTATCCTTTGTTATGGACTTCTCATTTTAAGTAGAGTAATAATCCTCAAACTTTAGTTTGAAAAGATCCCTGGGACCTTCTATCTGAACCTCTTCTGTCATGACAGAAGAAACAGACTGATAGTTACACAGGCCATCTGGAAGCAGCAGCAAGTTTTCCAGTCCTAATAGGAAAGTTGTCCTTATGAAACACTGTTCTATATCCTACTCATCAAATGTGGGAAGAAGACTCCCGTAGCTACAGATGCTCCTCGACTTACAATGGGGTAGAAGCCAGCATTAAGTTGAATATTGTTGTCCAAACTACATGGAATACACCTAACCTACTGACCACCCGAGCCTTGCGACACTGCACACTGGAGAGTGTCCGCTGTCTCTCTCACCAGCTCCTGCCTGACTGGGAGTTGTGACTTGTTGCTAGTGTTGTTAGAGAGGACTGATTGATATCGCTGACCAAGGAAAAGACCAATATTCAAAACTAGAAGTATGAGACTCGGAATATAGTTCAGTAATAATGTGCACGCCCAGTACCAATGTTATGGTTTATATTGAATGTTTATCATTTGCACACCATTATTAAGTTGAAAACTAATGAAGTTAAGCCAGCATAAAGCACATGAATAAATGTCTGTATATGTAAATAATATGGCATGTTCTCCTGCCCATCAGATCTGAAGGCACAGCACTGTACATAAGTGTATCCTAATGATCTAGACTCCCTCCAGGAGGATGCCATATTACATCATCACTATTAGTAATTACTTCAATAAACTTGTTTCATTAACATAACTAATTGCATTTTCTTCCTCCCTGTGTTTATAAGAGTTATTTAAATTCTTAGAAGTCAAATGATTTTAGGCATCACAACTTTTCAAAATACATGTAAGCATAGGAGGGCTTTTAATTTCCATGCACTCTCAATTTAAAACCTGAAGCAAGGTTTGCAAGAATAAATAAGACTAAATCTAAATGTAAATGACATCAACTCAGGATTACCCTTTCTAACCAAGTGCTTTTATTCTCTTTATTGTGTTTTTATTTCAAAACACCAGGGGATGCAATCACATAAAAAGTCATTTATAATCTTCTACTACAGTTTTGGAAATTGTTTTTAGAGCATATTAACCAAACCCATAATCCCAAAGAGCTTTTCAAACTAGGTAGTTATTATTTCTTCTATTTAAAAACTGAAAGTAGACATCTAGCACAGTCTGACCATGGTGAATGGTGAGTAAAATTAGGCAATATTAGTCTGCCCAAACCACTAAAACATGAGAAATCAAAGACAGAATGTGAACTATAAATCAATCATTGGCAAAGGTACAGAAAATAAGATCTTTTTAGGGAAACCATTAAAAGAAAACCAGAAAACTGCTGCTGAGGGAGGAAAAAACCCCAACTGGTGGAATTTATAAAACACTACCACATTGTATTCTCTACAAAGGAAAAATCTTGACATTCTGGGGTGTTTTCTGAAAGAATATTTGATACTTTGATTTTTAAAGAAGTAAGCTAAAACTGGAATTGTTTAAGCAGGGGGTTAATTTGCCACTTCTTAGGAGATATGTTGTAACAAATCAGAATGAGAGAGGGCAATAAGCTTAAAATGTCCTTGTGTGTGATGTGTACATGTGCATACATCTGCACGAGTGTGCGCACGTGTGCGCATGTCCGTCCTGAGGTTTGAATTCCCGAGCTTTTGTGTTCAATGCTAGCATTCTACCATTCCAGCCACAGCTCCAATTCTGGCTTTATGGTCGTTAATTGGAGAAAGTCTCCTCAACTTTCCTGCTTGGGCTAGCTTCTAACGGCGATCCTCAGATCTCAGCCTCCTAAGTAGCTAGGATTACAGGTGTGAGCCACCAGCACTTAGTTAAAATGTCTATTTTTGTATTGCTTGGCTCAATGTAAGTTCACAAGTCACTGATTGTGACACATATGGATGTGGGGATGTGTGTGTGTGTGTGTGTGTGTGTGTGTGTGCACCTGTAATGGAGCTTGAACTCAGGACCTAGGCTTTTGTGCCCAAGACTGGCCACATCTCCACTTCTGATTTTTTTGTCTGTTTGCTTGCTAATTGGAGAAGGGTCTCGTGGACTTCCCTGCCCAAATTGGCTCTGAATTACCATCCTCACATTTCAGCCTCTTGAGTTGCTGTAATTATAAGGGCTAGATACTGGTGACTTTTGCTATTGTATTTAGAGCAAAGCATTTGGAAAGCTGAGTATAAAAGATGGGCCCATATGCACATAATGAGAAATGCTGTTCATAGGCTTAGTAACAGTAACATCCAGTAAAACATGGTGCACACAGCACCAGGATACTCATCCTATATGTCCTCCCAGTTCTCTTGAGTCAAAAGGCCCTAGAGAGAGAATGCTTGTCACTGTACCTCCCAGTTTCAAAGCTGTACATTTTTGTACAATGCAGTCTCAGAACAGATGATCTGCATGCTGAGATCAACGGAATGAGAAGTCGTGGGCACAGTGAGCTGGACAAGTGGCTTCCACAAGCACAGCCAGGCTTTGCACAGTCATAGGACAGAAAGTGGAATTACTCTGCTAGGGCTCTGTATGGATGTGTATTCCAACCAGGTGCACACAGAGCTGAAGGAAGGGCAATCTCTGTGTAGGGATCCTGTCACTGTATTTGAGTAGTAAACACAACACTACAGCCCTGAGTGGAGTGGAAAGGGAAAGAGCCAGAGCACAAATGACTGCTTGAAGAGAGAATTCTACAGCTTAGAATCCAGGCTACTTTACAATTGGATTTAGCTTCCTGTTTTTGTTCCAATGATCTATTTAGTGAAGGATTGCATATCAAATTCCCTTGGTTAACTTGGAAAACTAAAGTATTCTCAA
This sequence comes from Perognathus longimembris pacificus, assembly GCF_023159225.1. NCBI lineage: Eukaryota > Metazoa > Chordata > Mammalia > Rodentia > Heteromyidae > Perognathus > Perognathus longimembris. The sequence continues at coordinate 59,892,040 of NC_063172.1, forward strand.
TAATAATGCCATGCATTTATCCTAAAATTGTCTTTGGAAATGGCTCCTCCATAACGTGAATCTCAAAGAAAGGAACAGAAGTTCCCCCGGCTCACAAAAGAAGGGCTACAACGCACTGGGTTTTATTGTTATTTTTTAAAATGCACTAAAATTATACACTTGAGTGATCACTGTATTGTTCTTAGCGGTCACCCCACTAGTTCCACATGTAAAATAATGTCTTCATGGTTTCAAACCAGTTTGAGAGGTACTTTCTAATCTCATTAAGTATATTCAGACATTGAGTTTTTGTCATGACAGTGAAATAGTGTGTATGAGGACCCTGGTTTTATAGGTAATAAAATTAAGATTCAAAACAATTCAGGAAATTGTTTACAGTGTGTCCCATCTCACTCTACTCAAATAGACTCAGCCTGCCTGATGTTCAGGCCTTTGCCAATGACTTTTATTCCAGGAATAGCTGACACCATTCTCAGGGGTATACTGTCTCATCACACCTAGAGACCTAAATCTCCCCACAGAAGACACTAAGTTCTTCCTTTAGGGGCTGAGGAAGTCCTGACCCTTCAGCACCTTCAGGGGTGGATAAAGTACCTCAAGAGTTCAAAAGCTGCATCCTGATCTATATGGAGACATCATCACTCAACTCCAGCAACTAGCACTCCAGCCCAGCAACCAATGATGGCTGGAAATATGCACTGTTGGCTTCATTCCTTCTGTCTTCTCCAGCCTGTGTCTTTCTGCTCCTTTGGACTTCTGGGGCTTGTACTTCCCGGCTTAGCACAAGAACTTTCACTCTACCAGATGTTTTGGTCTTATGTATACTAAGACAGCACCTAGAGGCATTGATTGGTAAGTGAATGTATTCTTGATTACAATGCCACAGACAGACATCTTATTCTTTCTTTGTTCTGCTTTCATTCTGTAATGTTTGGGAGTCATTCACTTGATTTCAAGTTCTTATGCAAAGATAGAAACAAACTTATGCAACAATTACAAGTACAAAAGACTTCTTATACCAACAACGCAGTACTCTACTGGAAGGAAAAAATAAATTTCTGAAGAGTTTCATTAACCTCAAATTTTCAACACCAAACAAATCATTTTCTTTGTGTATTCTTTAAGATTTAGAAAAGAGTGTGTAGATATGAACTTAACTATAGAAAAATTCTTTTGAGTTTAAGGGGAATTTAACTAGCTCAAAACACGCATGATATACTCGGGGGATTTTACACGAAAAGGCCATCACAAAGTTTCTATTAACAGAAAACAAGGAGCAGAGCTTTCAGATTCCATGCACAGGCTTTGTGTTGTTGTTGTTTTTTAAATGAATTCCTAAGTATTTTCTGAAATTTTAAAGCTGTAAAACTATACTGCACAGTTGAAATTGAACACTCTTCCAAATGTTTAGCTCAGAACATTCCTCTAGCTCGTCTTGTTTTAGACATTTTTATTTTTCTGACTCTATCTATAAGCAGAACATTTAAAAAGTACATTAAACTCACTGGCCGTCCTTACCCAAGCTCACTTATTTCCACATTGTATCAGCTATCACCTCATTTACCACAGTACCTAAATCCAACATAGAGGTGGAATAAAAAGTATGAAAGCAATTACTTTGGGGATAGTTGGCTCTTTTATTGCAGCTCTTCCTTTTTTTAAGCACAGTGAACGTTTTTCAGTATCTGACATGAAGAGAAAAAGGTGAGAATATTTTTGACGCATGTCTGGTCTGGAAAAGGATGCTCGGTTCTGGGAACCTCAAAACAAGAAAAAGGAAGTTCAGGGCACTGAAAAGATTATGGGAAATGAATGACAGATGTATTAAATCAGAATAACAGTTCTTGGACTAGTTACGTGAAAATTGGGTGGGCCTTGAAAGAAGGCTGAGAACAAAAATTATTAAATGATTTTGAGATTAAACATGATAGTACCAAATTAAAGTACACAGAAAGTGTAGGGTTGTTAAAATGGATATTTTCACTTCTCTATCACTATTACTCAGACAAATAGCATTGTGACTAAGTATAACAATTATGTTACAGGAATAGATTTTTGGTAATTAAAATCTCTTATTGCTAGGACAGGTGTCAAAAATGTATTTTGGTGCATTTAGGGCAGAGCTAACCAACTAGAAATAAAAGAGTTCGCTTCCATTTATTCCATAAAGAGATCTTTGACATTTACCTTTTCAGATTCCAATTTCTGATTCCTAATGAAAAGATGATAGCACTTTAATGAAATTCAGAAAAAAAAAAACACAGTAGTTCTGTAGATTGTTGAGGTTGAGTATGGATCTGTCCATTGTGAGAAGAAGTAAAGCTCTTAGGGAATCTGAGAAACTATTCAAAACATGTATTGTACCCAAAAGAGTATAACTTTGCATTTTTCTTTAGCATATTCTAGCATTATATGGATGCACTCATTTTTGCCATCTCCTTTAATATGTAATTCATAACCTCATATAACTTTCCCTGCTGATATTAATATGAAGATGGAATCATTTTCCATGCTTAAACTTAACGCACAGCTACAATGCCCTCTTCCCAAGGCAATACTATTTTACATATATTTTAGAGTTTCATTTCCAAGGGTTTTTACTTGTTCATTCCATCCGGAGAAGTTCTACCTATACCCCAGACAAATTCTTCCACTCCCATTTGACCATTTTAAGGCAAGGCTGTAGCTTTTCTAAAACTGCTTCTTCTTTCCCTATGGCATTTCAAACCATGATCGTTTTCAGAAACATAACTGGAATTAAATCTCAATGGCTCATTGCTGAATTCAAGATGGCAGCTCCCATTGAAAACCTTATTTATTCTCTAAGGCAAGGGATAGCTGGTTTTCTTCATCTTCCTTCCTGGAATGACACCCTATAATTCATTTTTGTTGAAAAATTGGGAGAGAAATTTTTACCACATAATGGCATAAGCATGTGCCACCCAGTAAAATTAAATAATAACTGACACACTCCAAGATAAAATGTGATTATGATTAATTCATGTGCCAATTGATTAATTAAAATGCACATTTGGGAGCTTGCTTATGGACATACACATGTTGATTTATTTGGTTCTCACAATAACCCTACTGTGCAGGCAGTATGCAGGCAATAGTCATGCCTTCTTTACCTATAAGGAAACAAAGTCCTCAAAAACTAGGCATTAGCCAGACACCAGTAGCTCACACCTAGCGACTGAGGTCTGAGGATCATGATTTGAAGTCAACCCGGGGAAGAAAAGGCCACAAAACTCGTACCTTCAACAAACTACTCAGAAAAAGCCAGAAGTGATGCTGTGGCTCAAATGACAGAATGCTAGCCCTGAGCAAAAGAAGCTCAGGTACAATGGCCAGGCCTGAGCTCCAATACACAGAACGAATACACACACACACACACACACACACACACACACACACACACACACACAAGACATCACACAAAATCTAGGCGTTTTATATTTTGATTATCTCGTCTGTTGGGTGTCACTGTCTTTCTTGCTTCGTGGTTTGTATATGGCCACACAGTCCCTGCTTCTTGACCTTCCCACCAATGTATAATATCTCACTTCTTCCATCTTCCTGTTCTTTTCATATTTCCTCACGATAAGATGATCATAGGATTTATCATTCAATTTGGAAAATTTCAGAGTTTGAAGGGAGATAATCATGATGTGGCAACAGGCACGAACTTGGACTCTGCCAGCCAAGGGGAGTCTTCTCACTAGGAGGTATGCGTTCCCTGATATCCCCCATGACGGTGACGCCCTGTGCTTGCATATGGGATCGGTGATGTCACGTGCTTGTCTCAACCACTGACTGTCCTTGTCCTTGCTAGCGTCTCATCCAAATCTCTCTGCACTGTCCTTTTCCACTGCCTCTTACATCCAACTATAAATGTGGTAAGGTCAGGAGCTGTCTTCTTTATCTTCCTATCCCCAGAACTTAGCCTCTGTTAGCACATTTTGTTTATCCAATGACATTACGTGATTAAATAGAATTCAGTGCACTAGTGTGACATCTAAAAGTAGTTCTGATATTTTACCCTTTAGGATTCTGAAGTAACATTTATTTCCGATGCATTCTTTTCTCAATCAGTTTTTGTCCATGAAAATAACTGATCCTCCAGGGACATGAGATGGAAGCTTCCACAAACTAAATTCCATGTCAGTGCTCTATTTCTTCCTGTCTTATAGGAGACAATTTGTCTTCACTCAGTCTAGTTTGAATAATTTGAAAGCTCATTTTATGAGAATTTAGATGATAACTAAAAGCTTGTAGTATAGGATAGGGCAGTCCTTGATCTCTATCATTCTGATGGTCCATTCCATTCAGCAGATTATCTCCAAATTTTGTTCATGCCTACACAAAGTTGCTTGTGATCATGGTTCTGCATGATCGACCAGCATACAAATAAAAGCCAATGGGACTGGCAGACAGAGTGCAATTCATTCTTACCCTTTCCCAGGTGGTTTGTGGGTAATTAATTCCAGGCTTCCTAAGTATGGCACCAACAATAGAAGCGAGGAAAGATATCATCAGGAAGAGGTTTGAAATAAAAGACCCAAATAGGAGTTGACATTTTCTAATAGATTAGTCTTAGGATCAAGAGTGAAAATTATACTTTCTCTATGTAATTATGTCAAATTCAAAGAAGATACATCAAAGACGTTATAAACTGCAAAGCCCAATACTTATATATGGTGTGCTACATTCTGGAAACTATGGTACTTCCCCCTGTTGGCTAATTTATTTGACTGTTTCCACCAATAATTGGAAAGAACAATAGGTGGAAAGTAGTAGAAAAAAGTGAAATAAGTATGCTCTGAATTCGTCTGTAAAATGTATTTGACATGGAAAATGATATATAGACCGATTTTTATCTTGATATATGTAAATACAGCCATCTCATAAGAGATTATAGGAGAAAAGTATTGGAAGGGACAAAAGAAAATAAGAATAATAACAAACTGGGCATTGGTGGCTCATCCCTGTAATCCCAGCTACTCGGGAAGCTGAGATCTGAGGATTACGGTTCAAAGCCAGCCTGGTCAGAAAAGCACTCATGAACCTATTATCTCCAGTTAGCCAGTGAAAAATCATAAGTGGAGCTGTGGGCAAAGTGGTAGAGTGCTAGTCTTGAGCAAAAGACTTCAGGGACTGCACCCAGGCCCTGAGTTCAAGCCCCATGAACAACAACAGCAACAACAAAAACAAAAACAAACAAGAATAAAAACAACACATGGAAACTTTTGTGGCTCATCATCCATGGACTTGGATAAGGATACACATTCTTTGTATATGAATATATTTATCTATTGTTTGTGTACATACTGTTTTGCTTTTTATGTTTTTGTTTCGCTAATGTTTAAGTTATTTTGTATTACCCAGGTCAACCGCTATCAGGATATAATATTAAAGATGGCTATATTGATTATCTGAAATTTCAGTGTGCTCTGAAACTCTTCTCTTACCTTATTCAGAAAATACAAATAGGAAACCACATAATAATCACACTCACTAATATTATACCAAGGTAATTTATTTCCATAGGAATTATGGTATTAGACAGCTTGTCCTAACAAAGTGCAATGTTGTATATTTCAACGTAATAGTATGATATGGAATTTTATTTTTCATAGCTAATTAATTTTATGCATTAAATTATCCATAAGTTAATAATCATTTACTGTATCCACTGAACTGATAATTTTTGTTCTAGTTCCATAGTCATGGAACCTAGCAAGAAACTTAAGCTGTTTCAATAAACAATTATATTCCTTATATTGCTTGCATCAAGGAAATGACATCATCTCTACTATCCTCAATCCTGTTATTAACCTTCTGTGAGGAGCAGTACATTATTAACAGCTTTTGCACATTTCATATTTGCAATGAAAGATTCTGGCATAATATATTTTTATAACCATTATGTAAATTAATATTAATGTTAGATTAAGTAGTTTCAAAATTTTTTGCTTGAAATACCTCCTAAGTAATTCTGAGAAGAATGTATATATTTTAAATATATCTAATGAGTCTTGTCTCCAGGAAATCCCTCAGTGTTACTTGAGATATTAAACTTGAACAAATAACTTAAAGCACATAGTGAAGCAAGAACAAGATAGAAACTAAACATTAGAACTGATTGAATTATCTAAAGTGGATTTTAATTTTAAAAGGCAGAACAATGTTGACTTTCTTCAGAAGTAATGCAACTTTCCACCAAAAGTTCAAGTGCCTATTCTCCATTTTACCTAATTTAAGCAACAGAAGTTCTTTGGATACATGATAGAAAATACCCCATATCTAATATTTAAAATCTTGACAATACCCCCATTGCACTCCGTGTTCAGGCAATGAACTTGCATTTGTTACAGTCCATTTGTAGCAGTGGTTTCAAATTTTCTCAAAACACTACTTTCTCCCCTTGACACAGATTGTACACTGTACTTTTCACAAAGTACATTTTCGCGTTGTCTGATTCTTGAGAAGAAGAGGCCGCCGGTAAATACACATTTTTACAAAAGCCTCTGAGGCTTCTTGCATTTGCTATTTTTTTCCATGTCCCCGCTTTATATTTTCTCCATTAGCAACCACAGACCACTGTTTTCAGACAAACATTCTTTGAGGTGGTAAGCTCCCTTAATGATAGGTTTCTGTGATGCCAACTGTATTAACTGTGCAACTTAAGCAACTCTATTATTTAAATAGTTATTAACATTTTCTTAGTTCATGTTCGATCTAAAGTTTGCTTTGATTTTGCTTTTCCAATTGCTTGATCACTGCTTTGCTCATTCTTATCTAATAATTTCTTAATGAATGCACAGCATAATCTGTATCCTTCTGTGTAAATGATTCTCAGCTGGGTGTGATTCTAACCTTCTCTGGGGAGGGCACTTGACATTTGACAACATCTGGAGATGCTTTACATTGTTACGATTGGTGGATGCCTCTGACACGTAAGGAGTTGAGGCCTTGGATGGTGCTCTAGGTCACACAATGCATAGGAGAGACCCTAGAGAATGGTGTCACTATGTCAAGCAGTGCTGCTGCTCAGAAACTCGGGTCTGCCCTGGGTTGAATTTCTACTTTGGGCCATTTTCTCCATAAACAGTAAGATGAGGGATGAAATAAGGACTCATATAAAAAAATAGAGGTAGCTCAAATTCTAAGTTGAACAATGTGTAATAGAAAAACCACTTGATCATGGCCTTAATAAGGCTATATAACATAATCTATAATTACCCAACTCTGATTGAGCCTATGCATTATTCTGGCTATTTTGAGTGTGGTCTTCTGAAGAACAACTAAAGAGCACTGATGATTACAGTCTCAGAACCCCGTTATTTAAAAATAAACACAGTATATTACATAAACTTTGGGGTTACAATTATTCTGGATGCCAAAAGAGTAACAAAATAAATTCTCCAAACTACACTTGAAAACTTCCACTTATCATGGTTACAATCTAAGAGCTCTAAGAAAAAATTAGTGATTTGTTAATTAGGATTCTATTTATTCTTCCCTGTGCAAAACTAATTATTTGTTTGCAATATGCTGCATCTTCATTAAAGTCATTAGTATTCTGAGTAGATAGAAGTATTAATTGTTTTTAATGGAATTGGAAGTTCACCACTATGTTTAAGCAGTTCTTAGGGCAAGTGAGTTTTCCACATGATTGAGTCTACTTAGAAAGATAAATTCTAGTCAACGGGCATATGAAAAGATGGCCATCTTTGCTCATCATGAGGGAAATGACAATCGAAACCACAACGGTATCACCTCACTCTTGTTAGAACGGTTATTATCAGAAAGAAAAAAAAAGTGTTTTCAAGGTTGTAGAAGAAAACAAAAGAAGAAGAACCCTTGCTTAGTGTTAGTGAGAATGTAAATTAGTTCAGCCATTGCAGAAAAAAGTATGGAAACTACTCAAAAGCGTAGAAATACATCTATGGTATTGCCTTAGCCACCTCATTCCTGCTGTACATCCAAAGGAAATGAAATCAGTATGTTGAAGAGACATCTATACCCCATGTTTACTGCAGTACAATTTACAAAAGCCAAAAGATGGCATTTACCCAAGTGTCCATCAACTGAGGATTGGTACACATACCAATGAGATACTATCTAGCCATTTAAAAAATGGTGAAATGCTGTCATTTGTGACAACATGGATGGAAGGAAAGATTGTTATGTTAAGTTAAATATCCAAGCACAAAATGATATATGGTCATACTCATATGTAAAAATGTAAAACGATTTTAAAAAATTCTATCATAGGAGTTGTGAGTACAATGGTGGTTATCAGTGACTAAGGAGAGTCAAGGAGAAAAGACTGATGGGAAAAGATTGATAAACCAGCAGTAAGCTATAGTTAGGTCGGAGAAAGATGTTTCTGATGTGTTAGTATATAGTGGGTAGCTATTGATAACAATAATGACTATATATTTTTAATAAGCTAAGGGAAAAAATGAACATTTCCACCACAAAGAAATGATAAATATTTGGGGGAATAACTATGCTTACTCTACTTTGAACATTATACAATGTATACATACACAGAAATATTAATGTATGGTATGCCACAGAATTATACAATTTCATATCAGTTAAAACTGAAAAAGGGAAATTGTTTTAGTAGGGAAAGCCAGTTAAATACAACCCATAGTATACATATGTTTCATGATTAAAGTAAAGCAAGCAAGGCACTGGTGGCTCACGCCTATAATTGTAAGCTACTCAAGTGGCTGAGATCTGAGGATCATGGTTCAAAGCCAGCTGGGGCAAGAAAGCCTGTGAGACTCTTAGCTCCAATGAACCACCAGAAAACCAGAAGTGGCACTGTGGCTCAAATGGTAGAGTTATAGCCTTGACTGAAGAGCTGAGGGACACTGCCTGGACCCAGAGTTCAAGCCCCTCTACCAACCCCCTCCCACAAAAAAAGAAAAGCATTACAGAGTGTTCACATGTAAATATAAACAGATTTAGTGTTGTGTGTTTGCACAGATAATAAACTCCATGGCAGCAAGCACTATTTTAAAACAATAGTCAGCTTTTCAATGTATCTAAAGAAGAGCCATCTACGATTAATTTATCTTCTAGAGTAGCAAAGAATTTCAAATCAATGAAGTCCTCAATTCATTCCACACATGTTAAGGCAATATATTTGTCTACTCATTTGACTGGTTAATGATCTGATCTCATCAGGTGTCCCCTGCGCTAGGGAGATTTCTCAAGAATAGGTGGAGAGGCCAAGAGACCCTAGGAAGCTGGGAGAGTCTAGAGAGCTTACAACTCAAGAGGTAGACCATGCACAAACGGATGAGTAGGTGGGTAAGCAAGGGAGACCAGGGAAACTTCAGTCTGAATGGAGTTCCATTATGTTGCAAGTGTTCAGAGAACAAAATTATGCAAAGCAAAATTTAGAAAAAGTTATTCTTAAGGATCTTCCAAATTTTGAAATGACAGACATTCTCTGATACTAGGTCCCACTTTTAAAGCTGACCAAGTGATTTTTCAGAAACACACACACACACACACACACACAGAGACAGAGAGAGAGAGAGAGAGAGAGAGAGAGAGAGAATTTGCTTGTAGACTATTCTAATAACCTTCGAGGATGTAAACTATCTTAGCATTTTTAAGTTTTTAAACCTATTCCCAACTGAAAAACTAAATACACTTGATCTTAAAATAATATGTTGTTTAGGTTGTTTTTAATTAAGGATTTTTCTTTTCCCAGAGCAATTATAGGTTCATGGCAAAATTAAGTGGAACCTACTAGAGACATACTCACCAGGAAGACTATGGATAGGAAGGTTGTAGCAAATGGATAAATGAGTAGGCGAGAAAAGGGAGCCTAGAGATGCTTGGGAAGCATAGAAAATAATTATGCTGGTGAGGTTTATATGTGGCCTACACATTTCGTGTTCATGTTCTGCCCTCCTCTAAAAGGTACAGTTGCTAAAAATTAAGACTTCCATTTCTAGCTCCGTACCCCACAGAGAATTGGTTGGATTTTTCTTAAAATAATATTAGGGAAGGGTTGTGGGAAATGCATTCCTGTTTAATGCTCTGCACATTTGATGCAATACCTTCCTAAAAATGTCTGTAAGTTGATGAGGGATATTTACATGAATTAAAATGTCAGTGGTTGGTTTTATAAAGAAGTAGTACTACAATCGTACTTCTTGGATCGTTCATACATACTCACACTGAGTTTCGGGGAATATGTCCAACTTTGCTCAATAGTCTTTCTAGGTTAGTGACCAGAATGTTGCAAGTGACTAAATATATATCATTTGGACAAAAAGTCCATTTGTGTTTCAGGCTATGTTGGTAGAGAACAAAGTAGAATACAGAACTAGCAATTATCCTGTTAATTTGATGAATATAGACAGCCACCTAGACATTTCAAACCATGAGATATACTTTTTATCTCAGTGATTTAATTTGTTAACTACCAAGATACCAATTTCATTCTGCTATGTATAAAAATATCCTTAACTTTTTCAGGATCTCCAGTATTGGCTACTTAAGGGAAATACATGCAAATATATGTATATTTTAGCATTAAAGCTGTATTTCTCACACATTGATATTGTAAAGTGAAAGAATGAAAGATAGATAGGGTGATGTTTTTCCCTTGCTTCTTACATAATTTGTAGAGACTTAAAGCACTACTGTACAGTCTAAAGGCAAAGTATTCCAGTCTTGGAGCCAACATTTTGGAGTTCAAATCCTGGCTTTGCCTCTTACTATGTATGTGATTCATGGCTTGGAACTTGTTACCTGTAAGATGAGGAAATGATATTGTCTGTCTTACAGGTCACTGTGAGGGCTAACTGTGCTTTACAAACTGCTTTAAATGCGACTCAAATCATAGGCAGCACTTTAAAAGTGTAGCTATTATCCTCATATTAAATTCATCATTAAGACTAACCTAAAAATATGAAGGTCTTTTGGGGATTATTAAATTTCTAAAGTCTGATTTTAGAGATGGTTGCATCACTGTAAATCTGGTAAGAAATCATCTAGTTGTTCACTTAACATAGAGAAATTCTATTATAATTAAATAATACTTAAATAAAGCTATTACTTAAAAACATATCATGCTGCCTTATGAGATAAATAGGAGAAAGACTGCAAGTAAGATCTGAAGAATATGGGAAGGAAGAGACACCATCTGCTGTAGCTAGAGCATGTCCCTTTCACATTTTCCTGTATAAGAAGTGCTTCTTCATATAGAAGTAGTGCAGACCACTGTCCCAACTGCAGAGTGGGCGGTGGTCTCTTCAATACCAGGAGTGAACCTACAGAAAATACTGAGAATGACTTCTATCTTGAGAACGTGCCTCAAGCCTACTCCTAAACCTTTCATTTCCTTCTACCTTGTTCTGTAAAACCACGGAAAATATATAGAACTACCACGTGACCCAGCAATCCCCCTACTGGATACGTATGATGAAGAAACAAAATCAGGGGGCTTGGAATATGGCCTAGTGGTAGAGTGCTTGCCTTGCATATAAGAAGCCCTAAGTTCAATTTCTCAGCACCACATAGATATAAAAAGCCAGATGTGGTACTGTGGCTCAAGTGGTAGAGTGCTGGTTTGGAGCAAAAGGAAGCCAGTGACAGTGCTCAGGCCCAGAGATCAAGCCCCAGGACTGGCAAAAAAGAAAGAAAGAAACAAACAAAATCAGCATCTCAAAACAACATCTCACTCATAAGTTTATTGTGGAACTATTCACAAAAGCCAACAAATACAAACAACTATTTTAACTATCTCAACTATCACAACTTAACTATCTGAACAATCAACTTAACTAATTGATGAACAAATAAAGGAAGTTTGGTTTAAAAAAAGACTATCCAACCACACAAAAAAGAATACATTTTGTTATTCATGAGAGTATAGGTGGAACAGCAGACATTTGTTAATAGAAGTTAAGTCAGAGACAGGGAAGACAAACAGAACATCATGTCACATGGGGAATCAATCTCATAAAGCTGAGAGTAGAAGAGAATATATCAGAGGCAGGGTGTGAGAGCAATGGGGAAAATCGGCCAATGGCACCAAGTTAGAGTAGGCTAGGAGAAGTAAATTCTGGTTTTCTACTGCATATAAGGGTAAACACAAGATAACGAAATGCACTTTATATTTCAAAAGAGTTACAGGAAACAGGTTCTGTTGGCTCATGGTTGTAATCATAGCTACTCAGGAAGCTGAGATTTGAGGATTGCAGTTTTGGGGCCAGCTGGGGTAGAAAAGCCAGTAAGACTCTTATCTTTGATTAACCAGTAAAAAGCCACAAGTGGAGATGTGATTCAAGTGGCATAGCTCCAGCCTTCAGAAAAATGCTGGGGGACAGGATATGCCCTGATTTCAAGCTCCAATACTGGCACATATACACAAAAACCCAAACCTATAAGAAACTATTTTGAGTATTTTTTCAATAAAGAATGATGAATGTTTGAGGAAATAAATATGCAACTGGATTTGAACATTACATAGTACATACAGATATGGAAATACAACACGGTACCCATAAATGTAGACTATGTTTTTGTGTGTCAATTTAAAAATGTCAAGTATAAACTAGTAATATTCTAGGTATCACTTTCCTAAGTTTACCTCACTAGCTGATGAGTTTTTAGCTTACTAATTATCTTGCTTATTAAAGCAGTACATTTATGACAATCCTACATTCCAGGGATATTCTATTTTTGTGTTATTTTATTTTATTTATTTATTATTTATTTATTTTTTTGGTACTAGGGATCAAACCCAGGATACTGCACTTGCTAGGCAAGCACTTTGCCACTGAGCTACATCTCAGCCCTTTTGGGATGTTCTGAAAACATAGGGCTTATGTCTGCTGATGGCCCAGAGCATCTCGGTTTGTCCTCTTCAAGTTGTTTTTTTTTAAATTAAACCTTTCTTGAAGGCATTTCTCTCTTCCTAATATATATAATTCTTTGGACTCCTTCACTTCATGAGTCAAAAATTAGAGATTAGGTTCCTACCTGAGCATCATTCTAGTACGATTCTCAACTTCTTTGCAAGTCTAAGACATCTACATATCCCACCTTTTCTTCTCTGCTAATTTTTGTCATTTCCCCTTTCTTTAGCATGTCCTACCTTCCAATGAATGAGGATTCCTTGTACTTTCTGACTCACACCTCTCTGTTGCTGATTTCTTCGAAGGATGCTTCAGTTTTTGTTATTGCTGTATTTTAACATGGACAAGGCATTATAGGGGTGGACGGGTATGTAAGCAAAGGTTAGGTTGGTTAATTCCACTATGAGGTTAGGTTGGTTAATTTCACTATGAAGTTAGGTTTTCCAGTCCTGTCTGGGGTCTAACGTTATGTTCAACTTTTCCACTGAGCTGCCACTTTTTCTACTTGGCCTATTCCAATTATTGGATGATGATCTTGTCTCTTCACAGGCACAAAAGTGAACCTCAATAATACCCTTCAATTCTCCTACTCTTCATCACTGAAGTTTTCTTTGAAATGTCATTCTTTTTTTTTCTTTCATCTGGGCTCCATAGATATATTTTCTTCCTTTCTAAGAATATTCTTCTCCTTGAGAATTAATTGTTTTCTCTCACTGACTTGCCCAATCAGTTGCTTTTCATTGTGCTTTACTCCCTCAGCCTATAAAAAAATGTCTGAATTTCTTCTCTTAGGAACATTAAAAAACATCAAAGTGGCACTGTGACTCAAGTGGTGGAGTGCTTTCCTTGAACAAAAAGAAGTTCAGGCATAGCGCCTAGGCCCAGAGTTCAAGCTGCAGGACCAGCAAACAAAATAAAAAGTTAAGCTGATATTAAAACAAACTACAAGAACATTAAAAACACTTCAAACAAGCAACCACTCTTTCTTATACTCTACTAACTCCTTCGGTAATTAGTTTATTTCACCCCTCTCCATTATGGCAAAACTCAAAGTGATGTGATATGGTTGCTGCATGGCCTTTTCTCACCATTCACCTTTTTTTTTTTTGAAGACTTGTTTTTAACAATTTTATTCCTTACACTTTTTGTTCTCTTTCCCTATTCAGAACTCACAATCCCTTCTTCAATCCTGCCACATTTGCTCCTCATCCTGATCCACTCAACGGCTTTATTCATATCCATACTCCCTTGTCCTCACTCCTAAGTTCTCATCAAGGTATTGCCTTACTACATCATCTTACAGGGGAGGCTCCTTTCTGCTGAGGTGCCTTCAAAATACCTCTCCAGAAACACACTGTCTGCTGTCTCTATCTTTCCAGTTTGACTTTGTACTGAACATCTTCATTGAAGAAACCTGTCAGAATCCCAATCTTACTGTGTCCCAAACTTAACTCTTCCTTCCCTCTAAAACTGGTCTTTTATTTACAGCAGAAATCCTGCTTCTGAGTCCCCGAAGTTCACAATTTCAAAAATCTTGTACATCTTCCTCTCTCCTTTCACACCAAATTGAAGTTAATAGTGCTTAAACACCCATCTCCACCTCTGCATTTCCTGTCTATGTCCTTCCCACTTCTTGTCTGGTTTGCTGACATCATTATCTAACTGTTTTTCCATTGCCCTCCTTTCCTTCTATGTGTGTGTGTGTGTGTGTGTGTGTGTGTGTGTGTGTGTGTGCCCACGCGTGCTGGGGACTAAGCTCAAGGCCTCATCTATGGTAAGCAAAAACCACAAACCCCACCACTGACCTGAACCCCCAGCTCTTCCCGGCTTCTCTTAATGTAATTTAACAAACATAATGTTGAGAATGATTTCCTTAAATTGCACCTTTGATCACAGTTCTCCTCTGCTCAACAATGTGTCCTGCTTTCTTACTGCTAATTAAACAAAATTATTTTCTTTTTATTCTTATTCTAATAGTCAATGTTTTATCTCATCGGTTTCCTGCTTAGTGAAGCCAGAGCCACTAATAAATTGAGGTGTTTCACATGCTCTCTGAATTCAGTTACGTGGGTCTTCTTACTAAAATGTGTAACCTTATCTCTAAGTATCCAAACAATTGCACCATCCTATGCACCCTTGTCTAATTCTCAGAGCACATTAGCATTTTACCTTTCCTGTAAAATGAGAAAACATTGTCAGTGACTCTATAATATTAATACTATTGTACATCTAAAATATTTGCTCATACACCTCATTCCAACTAATCGCTTTAAACTTTTTGAGAGCAGGGACTCAGGACTATATTAGTGCCTGTGCATACATCATTGTGTAGGATGGTAGATCCAACGCATGATAAACATTAAACTCTCCAGACGTTTCTTCAATCCCAGTCTACTGGGCCACTTGGAAGAGTCTGGATCATTAGGTCAGGGGTGGATCCTGAGAAGTTTCATCTCTAAGTTCTCAGTGATGCTGCTGTTCCAAGAGCCATACTTGGTTTGTTTGTTGTTTTTTTTTTTTTTTTGCCAGTCCTGGGACTTGGACTTAGGGCCTGAGCACTGTCCCTGGTTTCTTCTTGCTCAAGGCTAGCACTCTGCCACTTGAGCCACAGCGCCACTTCTGGCCATTTTCTGTATATGTGGTGCTGGGGAATCGAACCTAGGGCCTCATGTATACGAGGCAAGCACTCTTGCCACTAGGCCATATCCCCAGCCCCCCAAGAGCCATACTTTGGAGAACCAGTGGTACAGAGTTAAGTTTGTAGGTTAAATTCATTTTCTTCCTCTTAGATGCATGGAGCTTTGAAAAAGTCAACAAACTTTCTGAATTTCAAATTCTTCCTATGGAAAGTGATAGCATGATACTGCCAAACCTGCAAACATCTAGAATAGTTGTTAAAATCAATCACCAGAAATCTGTAGAGCTCCATATCAATAAATGTCAAATGAATAAAAATAATTAAGCCATCCACCTTGGAATGCCAAATCTGTTTTGATGACATTTTCTCTCAGTGCCTATTTCTTCTTGCTCTGAGGTATGCTTTTGGGTTTATTCTCTTGGGAAATCACTTCTATTTTTCCTATAAAAGCTCATCTTTAAAAAAATTTAATGTGCACACTGCTATACTTAAGATGCAACAAAACTACTTCAGAAAGTCCTTCTTAGGTTTTCCAACTTGGCCCAGCAGTTGAGAAGCTCCCTTTACTACAGATAAATGACTTGGTTCAGTCCCTTTGTGTTCCTCAAATTCATGACTAGAACTAGAATGAGATGAATTTGCCTCCAGAGAAAAACGTACAGGAGAGCAAAAGGATTGAGTAACCAAGATAAATGATATTTTAAGATAATATTTTTTTCAAATAAAAATCAATGCAAAGAATCCATCATGATACAGAAAATTTTTATGGGATTTGGCCAAGAGGCCTTGAGTATGCTCTTAACACACAAACAACAAAAGAAAAAAATAATTAGATTGAAGTGCATCAATAACAGCTCCTTATATTGAAAACATAGTAAATCATACATCTGTTCTCCCATAAACAGCTAAATACACATAAATTGACATAGCTACAATGAAATACCATTTCCCACTCATTAGGAAATTACTAAATAAATTAAAAATAAATATATCACAACTGTTAGTAAGAATGTGGGAAAACTACAGTTCTGTGTACTGTTGGTGGAGATGTAGAATGGTATAGCTATTATGAAAAGCAGTGTAATAGTTTTTCAAAAATTTAACATATAATTGGCATATGATGTATCAATTGTCCTGTATACAGGAAAACACTGAAAGCAAGATCTAGAATGTATAGATATGCACACTTATGGTCATAGCAGCATTATATACAATAGACAAAATGTAGACGTAACCCAGATGGTCACTGATAGTCAATGGGATAAAGACATGTAGTTTATAGAAAGCAATGGAAAGAAAAGCAGTGAAAAGAAAAGGAAATTCTGACACATGCTAAATATGGATGAACCTGCGGACCTCCTGTGAAGTGAAATAAGCCAATTACTAAAAACAAATGCTGTATGCTTCCAGTAACATATGGTTCCTAATCAAATTTATAGACACAAAGAGTAGTTGTTCTTGGGGGCGGAGTTGTGGGGAAGGGGGAATAGGGAGGGATGGTTTAATGGGTTCCATTTTGCTTGTACAGGGGAAGCAAGTACTGGACACTGGTTGTACAACATTATGGATGTACTTAACAGCACTGCACAAAAAAATGAATAAGATCAGCTAAGTAACCTTAGCTGCTCAAAGGATCGAGATTTCAGGATCACAGTTCAAAGCCAGACTCTTCTCTCCAACTAATTACCAAAAGGGAGGAATTGGAGGTGTAGCTCACGTGGTAAAGCACCAGCCTCAAGTGAAAAAGCCAAGCAAGATAATCCCGGAGTTCAAGCCCCAGTACTGGCACACATGCACAAAATAGTAATGATAATAATAAAATAAATGATAAAAAAACAAATAAATTAGATGGTAAATTCTGCTATGTGTATTTTACCATAATTTTAAAGGAAAACTGAAAAAATCCATTATTAACAAAATATTATAAGATCAAATACAGAAAAGATTGGTATACATTTGTTGTCATGTTGTGTTTCTATACTTAGATCAGAAGACTGCACAAGTTTCACTCTTGGTTGGTTTCTTGTGAATTGGTGAATGTGGTCCCAGTGTCTGATGAAATGATTTCCTACTCTTTGGACCATTTGGGCACTATGTGTTAAAAGTTTTCATGGAGTCCTCCCATTTTTCAAACCTTCACGTTTTCATTTTATGAGAGTAGAATGAGCCTCTAATTATTAATCAATAGTAATAAATCTTATAAGGAACAAGAAAACTTCTCAATGATCTAGAATTTATGTGCTCTGATTACTGTTCAAATATGAATCCTTATAATAATCAATGGCAAGTTGTACTATCAATGCATGTCAATAGATCATTTAAAAGTCCCACCACTCTTAAAACATTGTACTTAAAGAACATCCCTTAAATTACTGATGGAGAAACAGAAAGGACAGATCGAGCGCTTAAGGAAAGCACTCGTGACTCTCTGCTCATCAGTGGAGACACTGAAAATAAGGGGAAAATCTTCATGGTATTTAGTGAAAAAAAATTAACATGGGCTTCAGAAACAGAATATTGATTTCAGTCCTTGAACTCACATTTCTGGTAAGTAATTCCATGGGCTACAACTACAACCACAGAAAAGCAAATGAGATTATAATTTGCTGGTTTGTTCATGCAGTTCAAAATGACTTCAAGCAGTGTGGATTGAATAAGCCTCCAGAAGCAGCAAGACACTGGAAGAATGTGCATTTTATCTTTTTTTTTTTCCTTCAGCTCAAAGAGTAATCTAAATGATGTATCCTATTTCATTTCTGCCTGTTAAATACAATGAAATGTATATCCATGGCCTTTAGGAATACAAAGTAAAAGCCATGTCAG
Source organism: Perognathus longimembris pacificus (assembly GCF_023159225.1). Taxonomy (NCBI): domain Eukaryota; kingdom Metazoa; phylum Chordata; class Mammalia; order Rodentia; family Heteromyidae; genus Perognathus; species Perognathus longimembris. Next base: position 59,910,403 of record NC_063172.1, read on the forward strand.
GTCCTGTACTCCAGCAGGTAATTCAGTGTTTTAGGATTAGTCAAGAGATCTATCAACAGGATCTGAGGGAAGCAGAGTTCATGGCTGGGCCCATCAATAATACATAAATAAACTGAAAAATTAGATACAAAGGGGCTATCTTGTCAGCAGACTTATTGGCCAATAAATGATGCATTCACTGGCTGCCTAGAATACAGAGAAAAAGGAATACAGTAGAACTAGAATAGAAAAAGGGCCAAATGAGAAAGGAAAAGCTGTGGGACTGAATACTGCCTAACCTTCCTGCTGCCTTCAGCATCCTTCCTGCTATTTCTCAGACCTCAGAACTCAGACCTAACTATGAGAGGAAGAGGCTCTATACATAAGAAGTCTCTCTGAAAGCCACTGCTTGCTGGGAATATGGCCTAGTGGTAAAGTACTCGCCTCGTATACATGAAGCCCTGGGTTCGATTCCTCAGCACCACATATATAGAAAACGGCCAGAAGGGGTGCTGTGGCTCAGGTGACAGAGTGCTAGCCTCGAGCAAAAAGAAGCCAGGGACAGTGTTCAGGCCCTGAGTCCACACCCCAGGTCAGGCAACAAAAACAAAACAAATAAAATGAAAGCCATTGCTTGTTTTAAGCAACCTAGAGCTTAACATCAATACGTTTGGATGAGGCGAGGAAACATCGTGAGAGCTAAACTCTCAAGTTGTTGCCTGAGGAGAAGCTGAGTGTGGTCCAATGATTCTAGATACTGTCTACGGTGGACCTGGAATTTGTGATGTGAGTAAGGCAACTCGGCCATTGCCTGCAGTTAGGGGCAGGAGAATGCCAATGTCCACATGGACCTTCCTTGCAGTACTATGAAGAGAAAAGTCTGGAGGACACGTAGCCAGACACGCAGGGAAACTGATCATACTTCTGAAGAGGAATGGTGTGGGAAGAAAGAATCTCTTTCAACTTGCTTTGGTTTTCATCAATACTGGGTTGAATTTGTGTCTGTTTCTGCTGTAATAATACAGATAGCCTAAGAATCAATTGTGAGGGTGAGTGCTAAAATTCGTGAAAGGCAAAAATTGGGATATAAAATAAAACAATGTGTTAATTCTGCGAGAATGGGAAGATTTCATTTGGAATCTGAGGTTAGGATGGGGATATAGCTCAGTGATAGTACGCTTGTCTAGCATGTGCCAAGTCCCAGGTTTAATTCTCAACATTAGGAAAAAGAGAAGATAGGAGAGGGGAGGGGAGGAGAGGAAGAGGAAAGCAGGTGAGGGGAGGAAGGGAAGAGAGGAAAAGAAAGAGGTGGGGAAGGGAAAAGAAAATTAGAGGGGAGAAGAGAGGCAGGGAGAAGGAGAGGAGAAAAATATTAGATAAAGGAAGGGAAAGAGGAGGGGAGGGGAGGAGCATAAAGGGGAGGAGAGAAACTGAAGTGGGCAGGTTTGGTAGTGATATAAAGTCCTAAGACAGTTCTAAGCTAGACAATTCTAACATAGAGTCCGAATTTTCCTTGACAACAAAGCCTCTCGTTAGATGTCAGATAAAGGAGGTGTGTTTGCTTAGCAAAGAACTTCAGAGCACTTGGTTTCTTTAACTAAGTCACCTTGGCATTAGACATATCACCAGCTACTGGAAAAGGCAGACGTGAGGTTGGTGGAATGTCAGTCAGTTTCCCATCTCTCAGGTCATGCACATGAGGGGTTCCCCACCTTCTACTGTTTTTTTTGGCCAGTCCTGGGCCTTGGACTCAGGGCCTGAGCACTGTCCCTGGCTTCTTCCCGCTCAAGGCTAGCACTCTGCCACTTGAGCCACAGCGCCGCTTCTGGCCATTTTCTGTATATGTGGTGCTGGGGAATCGAACCTAGGGCCTCGTGTATCCGAGGCAGGCACTCTTGCCACTAGGCTATATCCCCAGCCCCCACCTTCTACTGTTAATGGAGACCCCACTCTATAACGGAACTGCTTTCTTATGAAGACACTATAAAGAAATTGAAGCTCAAAGAAAAGTCTTTGGTACCAATTACACAATTAAATGGTAGTAATTCAGAAATCCTACCTACCCTGGGTCTCTGAATACCCACCGGGGAAAAAGTGACTCCTTTATCAATATGAAGATAATAGGACGTAGACACAAAGTTTGATGAAATAATCCTATATTAAATGAATAGTAACCTGGTTGCTATCAGTGTGAGGTCTGAATTCAAACCCCACTACAGTCTCAACAACAACAAAATGGATTGAAAGGGTCAGTAAGTTAGGGAAAGGCTGAGGAAATGCCTAAGAATAATAAATTTTTTTAAAGCTTGTATAGTTTTAGTCTGCCAATATGCACTGGTAATCTTCAGGCTAAAGCCAAGAAGAGTTATTTTATCAGTGCCTCTCAAGCTTGCTGGACCGGTGAGTGATGAGTACATACACAGCTGACCAATGGTAGAACAGTAATTGGTGAGTTGGTCATCTACTACAATGGTGAGATCTGGAGAAAGAGATACAGGAGGGAAAAAACTTTCAATTAGTAAGTCTAGCCATCATGAGTTAGAGAGCATCTGCATTATAAAACTTTAGAGTATATGAAGTCTTTAACTATACTTACAACATGGCATGATAAAATGCCTCCTCTCCCTAAACCTGGGTTTCCCAAGAAAGAGACTAAACTGGTATGGAGATGAAGGGTAATCATGAGAGAAGGGAGTGTCCCATGATGCAGTTCTGCTTCCAGTATTTGGGGAACTTTCTAAGCAGCTGCAGTCACCGACTTAGGTATTTTGTCCACACCAATGATGAGTTAATCGGCCTGCTTGAGTAATTATTTCTCCTTCAGCATTAACAAAAGAAAGTATGCTCTTGCACTTGTATCTCATTAAGCTCTTCAAATATTAGAGTTTTAGGAGTACTGGTATTTTACAGGGAAAAAAAACAACCAAGTGCATTCTCATTAGCTGTGTTTGTCAATGTTTTTGCTATTAATACAAACAATTTTCAAATTACCTGTTCCAGGACCATTCTTTCTTTTGTACTCAGAATGTGAGCAGCACATTATTGTCAGGAGGCTCATCACCAAATATCTGAATTAAGATACTCTCCCAATAGCTGTACTGTCCACACTTCATACAAACCACGTCAACTTGATTCTGAATTGAGGCCAGACTGGGCCAATAGGATTTACTTGATAGACACCCATGTCTCCAGCAATGGTTGTGCCAAATTTGAAGGTTCTAGCTGTGGTTTGTTTTAACTGCCTTCTTGCTATGTCTACTGTCTGAACCTCTTCCAGATACTGTTTTAATCACACTATGAAGTGGGTGCTTCAATTTTCAGATGGGGGAAACTGAGGCAGAGAGCAGGTTAAAAACTAGCCCCATGACCACACAGCTAGCTTGACAAATGGCTGGGATAAAAATGTAGACGAAGTATGGATATCTAGACTTTTGCTTTTAAAAACACAGTGGTGTTCTTGTGGTTTGCCAACCCTTCTTGTTTGTCTGTTTGTTCTTCAGTTCCTGGAATCTATGAACTGCTCCAGAATGCTTCTTCTCAATGTTCCTTTTTTTAAATATATATATATTTAATTATCAAACTGAATTACAGAGAGGTTACAGTTTTATACATTAGGCATTGGATACATTTCTTATACTGTTTGTTACCTCAGCCCTCATTCCTCCCTCCCCCCTCCTCCGTTTCCCTTCCCCCTCCCCCCCATGAGTTGTTCAGTTGTTCAGTTCATTTTCACCAAACAGTTTGTAAGTATTGCTTTTGTAGTTGTTTGTCTTTTTTTTTTTTTTTTACCCTGTGTCTCTCGATTTTGGTATTTTTATTTAGGCTATGTAGAGTTGGTTTCTACCACTAGTAACCCAAAGAAATTTGACAGAGGAGAAAACCCTCTTCCCTTTTCTCAATGAAATTTCCTCTCTAAACCATATGTGGAGGACACTGAAATCACCTTCAGGACCCCCCACCAATGTCTCAGTACTACAATACAGAAATAACATGGAACAGATGGGACACAGCTAGCATGAAGAAGTCCTGCAGTCAGCACCCCACTGACTTGCTGCTCACGGTTAAAGTGGCTCCCTTTCCCAGCTTCCTTGCCAAAGCTCTTTGTACCATTCAGCCCCTCAGGTGGATGCAGGTACCCATTTACCTCAGCTCTTGGGCACACTCCCAATTGCTGCTCTTCCTTCCCTCATGGGGGCCATCGTGAGGCTAAATATGTAACCTAGATATTTCCTTTAGAATAACAGGTGAGGCTTTATTTCTTAACTTCTCCAAGTTCCTTTGTCTGGAGGCTTTCATTTGTTTTTAAATCTCACATGTATAAAGTGCTTAGACAGCTGATCACGTTTCTAAAGGCTGTTCCACTATTACTTCTTCTTTTTTTTTTTTTTTTTTTTTTTTTTTTTTTTTTTTTTTTTTTTTTTTTTGCCAGTCCTGGGGCTTAGACTCAGGGCCTGAGCACTGTCCCTGGCTTCTTTTTGCTCAAGGCTAGCACTCTACCACTTGAGCCACAGCGCCACTTCTGGCCATTTTCTATATATGTGGTGCTGGGGAATTGAACCCAGGGCTTCCTGTGTACGAGGCAAGCGCTCTTGCCACTAGGCCATATCCCCAGCCCCCACTATTACTTCTTATAAGCCCCATAAAAATTACATGAAATGGGGCTGGGAATATGGCCTACTGGCAAGAGTGCTTGCCTCCTACACATGAAGCTCTAGGTTCGATTCCCCAGCACCACATATATGGAAAACGGCCAGAAGGGGCGCTGTGGCTCAGGTGGCAGAGTGCTAGCCTTGAGCGAGAAGAAGACAGGGATGGTGCTCAGGCCCTGAGTCCAAGGCCCAGGACTGGCCAAAAAAAAAAAAAAAAAAAAAAAAAAAAAAAAAAAAAAAAATTGCATGAAATGCTACAAATGAAGAAAATGGGCAGAAAGAAGTGTGCTTGTAGGCTTGAATGAGGTAAAGGACTCCAGTGTGGTTATTACCATCACTATTCAACTATCCCACCTGGTGTGGGCAAATGAACCAGGAAAATATGCTGACAAACACATATTGTGATAGAGATATAAATGACTTATTATTATGACATGTCCCAAATTATCCTATTTAGTGACGTTGAAATGAATGGCTTATATAGGACCCAATTAATAAGATAATTAAGCACTGCCCTTCAAGCTGGAAACATGTGACTCATTTCATTTCTCAAGCATTAGAGGAAGTCTAATTTTCCAAAATGACAGATCTACCCCCCAAAAAACTTAACAGTGACTTTACCAGCTGTTGCAGTTTGGGCTCTTAAATATCCCCCCAAATCCGGTGTGTTAACGGATTTGTTGCTTGTCTGTAGCACGATTGAGAGGTGCAGAAACCTCTAGAAGTATCCTAGCTAGTGGAAGTTAAGCTACTGTGGGCCTTTCTTTAAAGAAGATCCAGTCCCCTTCCTCTCTGCAATTCCCAGCCTCTGTGAAATATGCTGTGTTCTCCTCCTTGTGTCCCAACATGATGTGCAGTGTTGCCCCTGGTCAATGGTAAGGGGACCATGCAAGCAAGAACTGTGAGCCAAAGTAAACCTCTCCTTCTTTAAGTTGATTTACCGCAACTATTTTTTTCACAGTGACAGAAACCTAACATGCCAGTCCAAAATTACAAAGAGTGAAAACAAGTATACATTTTCATTTGGGAGTGTGGGCTGTCATTAATCTGATCACTCCTCTCCTCAGAACTTTTTCTAGACCATAAATATCTAGTAAAAAGCATCAGTTTTAGGTCTCCAATCTTCCAATAGGCTTTTTTTTTTAAATGTTCAACATGACTCAGATAGAAATCAATGTATTTCAAATCTGGTCTTTGCTCCGGTAACATGAAACAAATAAAGCTTGTGACTTTAAAATGATTTCAAAGAAACATGTGAGACAATACTCAGACTTGTTTCAAATTTCCATCTTTGGTGAATGACTTTTATCTCTAGTAATGAGTTCATTTTCCCAAAGCTCCCCGGTCACACATTGATGTCACAAGCAGACAATCGTGGGGGCAATGTATCTCAGGACTTAAGGAGGGTTAATGTTCTTCTAGGCAGCAGTCAATGAGACAGCACGATTCATAGACTCTCCCCTGGCTGTCAGTAGCCAGTTCATCAGCCACAGATCTCAGCAAGGTAGAGCCAACTGCATGGGGGCCCACACCAGAGCCCTGTTATACTAGTTGTACCTGGCAGGCCATGCTGGCTCTGGGCAAAGATAAAATAAAAACGTCCCTGGGCAACCCCGGGCTATCTGTCTTTGCTGCACATGCTGCTGGCTGTGACTTTGTAGTTTATGTAAAAATAGTTGTTTTCTGAAATACAATGAAAGCAAGTGGAAGCTAGGCAAGCAGACACTGTAACTGAAAAGCAACTTAAAACACAAAAGCCTCAGCCTACAGGAATTCTGATGGGAGTAATGGTTAGTGACTGACTGACAGCCAAAGGCTGACTGGCTGATTTTGCTCTTGATGTCTTGGTCAGTCAGTATACACACATGGTTGCTAAAGATAGAAATATATCACTGTTTCCAAGAGGGAAAATGTCATAATTTGGTGCATATTTTTCTCTTCTTTATATCTGCACAAGTTGTGTACTTTATAGTACTGAAAAGATTTATATTCAGATGGATCAAAATGATTTCTTTCCTTTAAAACTGCACACACGGGAAATGGGGGGGGGGCAGACAAATGGAGAGAAGAACACAACCACAATATTCAACACAGAGATGTGAAAATGGGACAGGTAGTAAGTTAGGGGATGAGTGGGATTGGGAGAGATGGAGCAGAACCATGGAAGGAAGGGGTAGAATTGATTAAGACACACTGTGCTCATAAACTGACAGGTTGAGTTGATACTCCTGTGCACAACTACTTAAAATATTTTTTTTTAAAAAGAACGTTAGGGAGGAGGTGCCTTACATATGAAACTCTAGCCCTTCTGTACATCACTTTGTCGATAAATTAATTTTAGAAAAAGAATGCTAGGAAAATATAAGACCACACTCAAGAAGGAAAGAGAGTGTGGCTCGGTGGTAGATCAAATGTATGTCTAGGGCTGGATCCCCAGAATCAGCAGCAAAAATGCACATTTTAGAGCCCTAACATTATTTTTTCTTAGCAACCTATGTTTTCCTCTCTTAAATGGATTCATGGTCACCTTACTCTGCCAACTTCTGAACTTTAGGAATCTTTATTATTATTATTATTAATTATTATTTAGGTCCATGGGGGCTTGTACTCAGGGTCTCATGCTTGCTAAGTAGTATTCTACATCTTGAGCCACCACTTGAGTCCTTGTTTTTGCTGGTTATTTTGGAGATAGAATGTAATATATTTTTCTGCTTGTGCTGGCTTCAAACCATGATCCTCTGGGTTTGAACCATTTGAGTAGCTAGGATTGCAGACATGAGTCACTCCTCAGTTTAAACTTGAGGCATCTTTAGTGTTACCTTTTGTTACAGAGTGGTGGCCACTTTTTCTCGTGCAAGAAACAAACAAATGAAAACATCCCATGCTTAAATATTTAAGATACAAAGACTTTTTTTGCTAAGGCAAAATATTAAGAATTAAGTACTACTGATCTTTTAAAAAATTAACTAAATAGAACTTTTGACACTTTTGTGTTACAAATTTTCACTTTATTTTAACCTATGAGTTCAAGTTTGAAGTTGATAAATAGGTGAGGACATTATCTTCCTCTAATTATCACTCTGTTAATTTGTGAACTGCATATTGAAGACTTTTTTCAGTTTATGAAATTCCAACAGTGGATATTAGAATCAGTTCTCCCTTGAAAAATAGTAATAAAAAAAGGAAAAGACGCCAGGAGACAGGTAAAGTAGAGAATGTGGGGTCTTTGAGCAGGAAAGATTCAGGCAGTCACTGCCTGGCATCAGTGGTATATGCCCCCAGCTGGAACCTAAAAGCCTCACTTGTCTGGCTCTGTGTCTGACAGAAGAGTAAAGGATTTCTTAGCGATAAGGACTTCAGAATCTCTATATAAGACAGTTCTGGAGCCAAGAGATTTCAGTTCAGTCTTTAACCTTCAACTTTCTAGCCTCTACACAGGGTTAACAGGAGGGATAATACAAATATTCCTTTAAATCTAGGATCACAGACCTTTATTCCTGAGTCATTAACTTTGTTTTATTTTATGATGTAGTTTAAATCCCCAGTTTATTTATTAGTAGTACTAGTATCTTCTATGATGACCTAAGGGGAAAGGCATCCACCACAGTTTGTTCTGAATACAGAGATGAGCATTCCCTGCCTTGCTGGGTGACCAGTTGCCATGGTAGCATAACGTGCAGTCTAAGTATAGACTCTGTGAAATGTTCTACCTATGGAAAAAGTTTTCAAAAATAGAACACAGCCTATTGTAACCTAGATCCACATTTTCTTACAGTATTTATCAAGGGTTTCTAGAGACCTGAGCCAATAGGAGAACCGCCAGATAACACATAAATGGATGATTAGAAATGGTCTTTTCTGGGCACCCATCCACAAAGACCCATATGCAGTGATCATTTTTCAGTAATGTATAGATTATTACCTAGAAATGTCTGCACTTCTTTCTAGAAGCTCAAGGGAGTAGCATGATAAATCTAGAGAAGATAAACTCAGAAAAAATATCACTGTGTGAAGAGGGACCAATTAATTCTATTTCTCATGATAAGGAAATGTGCAATGGACATGTGTGCAGACAGGCAGGCAGACAGACAGACAGACAGACAGACACACACACACACACAGGTTTCCATTAACGTAAAACATCAATAGGGTCATATATCTATATTTAGATTGTAACTTTCAAAAATCCCAAGGGTGTATGTATGTTTCTATATACTTAATCTCTTTCTCCTTCCTTCTCTTCACACACTCACACACACACACCACACACACACACACACACACACACACACACACACAGAGCAAGCCCAAGTACTGGAGCATGAACTCAGGCCATTTTTGTTTTGTTTTGTTTTGTGTTGTGTTGTGTTGCCCAACCGTAGTATTTTACCACTTGAGCCACAGCTCTACCTCCCGCTTTTTGTTGGTTAATTTGAAGTGACCATCTATGGACTTTCGTGCCCAGATTGGCTCGGACTCACCATTCTTGTATCCCAACCTCCTGAGAAACTAGGATTTGGAGTTACCAATTCTGCACCCAAAGTTTCTTCTCACTTTATTACTAAGAGAACATATTGAAAATCAATGAGCAGTGATGTCTTTCAAAAGCAAGATGAAGATCACAAATTGACAATCATCATCTTGTGTCACTTTAATGTCATCATGAGTGTTACTTACTATTTATATTTATATTATATTAAATTGAGCTACTGCACAGAGCACCAAGGAATTGTTTATCAAGATCTCTCCACCTCTCTGCATAACACAGGTGTTTGAAAGTGTAGGATTTGAACAACAAAGCCAGCAATGCACACAAAAGTGATTACCTCCAAAATGGAAAAATAAATGTGTTCATTTTATGTAGTGAAAAGATGGTGAATTAGAAAGGGGAAATCAGAGCCAGGCACCCATGCATCTGTTGGTCATCTTTCCCATCACAAAAAGTATACTTTCGCTTTTTGTACCTCAGAAACTGATGTACTTGCTTGAATGAATCCTTACCAACAGGTAAAATATCATTTTGATTACTTGCTGCCATTTCAAAACCGAGGTGACTCACTCAGTAATGAGATAGAGTAAAAAGCAGTTGTTTTTAGTGGGTTTTTCCTAGGGCTAGGAATCATTTTAATTTACTTGTCCCAGATGCCACATTTCATCTCGTTGGTATTCCCTCCATTCCTGGGCTTCTCTCCCCTTACTCAATAAATATGGAAATCTATTCCACGTCCAGTTTGCACATTGTAATTTTTGAAGCAGTTTTACTCTTTCTGACAAGCAGTTTTCATTCTCTTTTTGGTCTTAGACAACATGCACTGTTTCCTGAAAAGGGTTTGTGTGTGCAAGACATATTCCAGGGTTCAAATTAGCTGTGTACGCTGTTTAACTACAACAAAGGCTTCCCAATGTTCTCACCGCTCCAGGCAGCGAAGGACAGAGAAAGTCATGGAATGACTAGAATGGGCCTAGGTAGGTACAAAGACAGTTTTTATGTCCTATTTTAAGTGTCTTCCCTTCCAGGGTCTCATGTCAGAGGAACACCACATTTAGACATCATTCTGTCAGAATCCTCAAGGTCCAATCTTGTACTCAGATTTGATTAGGCCCAGTTACCTTTCTTCAATTCCTTTCTAGTAAAAGGAGAGCTTGCCAAGGAAATCAATCCTATAACCAAGTAATTTAATGATGAATGAAGAAATAGATCAGGACAATGCTTCTTTTCTAAAATGATTCATTTCTGTTGTGTCATTTAATGGGGTGGTATTTTCTCCTGTATGTTTATTGTTTTTTTAAACATAGTTGATATATTTTGTAGTAAATTATACCAGTATGCTCAACTTAGGGTTAAAGAGGACATAAAAAATATTTACAGGCAAATAAAATTTTGTAGGCAAATTATAGCTACACTTATCCTCATTAATAAACAAACTATTTTTGTTTGTTTAATCAAAACAGTAGCTGGGCAATAGCCTTGTAATTCCAGCTACTAGAGGAGTGGAAGTAGAAGGATCCGTTTACTCACTGAACAATCAACTACACACACTAAGGGCATGTCTATCAAACTATCGGTGCTGAATGTAAACTCTCAGTACCACCAAACAACAACAGCATTAGCCAACAACAATGAAGTCTTCATACCAATAGTTTCCAGCAATGAGGCATTTGGAATTTCTGCTGCCAAAGCTCCCAATTCAGCCTCTACCATGTCAAGTCCCTACTATTTCCCTTCAGATTTGCACCTGAGGTGACGTCTCTTCTACCTAAGTGTTTTCACATTTGAAATATAGCTGTTCTTCATTGTACAATTACAAATTGGAAATTGCTTCTTCTACATTATTAGTATTACATAAATGGTCAGAATACAATGTCAGATATTTTCATTTTGTTAATATGAGATTATAGGTGGCAAATATGTACACTTAGTTGAATGTACAAAATATTAAACAAAACAAATAAAAAGATTAGCTTTAACTCAATTAAAAATATATGCTAGCATTTGAAAAATACTTTAGCCCTTAATTGATAGCAGCTTAACAGTTGTATTTTTCCTTAAACAATTACAAAGTGAAAATCTTCATTGCCTACAAAACTTCATTGCCTGAATCTGATAGTCTATTTTAAATACATGAGTCTTTTCAGTGAATTGATCTCAAACCATAGGGTAGCATAAGTGCAGAAACTTAGGTGAACTTCATAAGTCTTACGAATCTTTCTAACATAACACATTCCAAAATCATTAGTTACTAATTTATTATTTTAATTCAATTCAATCTGTTGCTTCAGAGACCTACCAAATGTTTTCTTTGGCATCACATTTGTAATCAAAATGTTTGCTTTAAAATTAAAACATTTGTTTTGGAGACATGAGCTCCTAAGAGCAGCTGTAATTTCTAGTAAATGAAAAGAAACTAAATATAAATTGTTACAAAGTTTTCTCCACTTCTCATTGCTAACCAAATTAACATTAAAAGAGAATTCAATGTTTTTCCTTTTGATATTATAACCATGATATAAAATATGACTGACTTAAAGAAATTTAAATAACCAGTTCATTAAAAAGATACCTGATAAAGAAGTCCAAAAAAATGAAAGGTGAGTTCTTTGATCTTTGTGCATCAGTACATAATCTGAGATGTAAGAAATTAAAACACACTGACTTGACAATTGACATTAAGTCTGAGTGCTACCATCAGTCAAAGAAGTAAAGTTTCTGAAATCTAGCACAGAGAAGTTAGAAGGATTGTCCAGACTACCACGGGAAAACTGTGGATTCTGAGAGAGGGGGAGATGGAATTGCCTGGGTGGATGATGACCTATGCCATACTTTGATAGCAACTAGGAGCTGAAAGGAAATCCCGTCACTTGAGGTTGGACAGAGGCATAAAAGACTCCAGTGAAACAGAATAGTTTCATGGGTTTCCATAGCAAGGCATTTTCTATGTGACAAAGACAAGCAGATCAAATCACTGAAGGGAACTGTCCCCTAGATGAAGTGTCATGGTGATATTTTTGGTGAGATGGGAGCTATCAAGTCAGTCACAATGTGATTCTAGGGGATTTCTGGAGATAGAATTTTTAACTTAAGTGAGTTGCTATCACTTCATGAGTGGAAGAACTAGCTAAGCTATTTTGTATAATCTGCACAGAACAGATACAAGAGGCCTGTGGCTTAAAGTTTAAAATAGTTTAAATTACTTTTCTTTAGAATTCCTCAAGTACAAAATTCCAGACAGGGAAATGAGGATAAAGTAGGAAGCTGGATATTTATTCAAACTACAATTCTTTTTTTTCTTAAAACACACACACACACACACACACACACACACACACACACACACAATTGGGTATCTATTTTAAATGTCCGGTAGTTACAGGGGGAAGAATTTGATCTAAACAGATCTATTTTGTGCAGGGAAGAGAGAGGGAAATCTTTGGAGGAAATGAAAAGTACAGATGTATATATTCAGCTCCTACAGCTAATAGCTGAGGGGGCTTTAAAATAAAGCAAAGTCAAATTGATTGGCAGCAAGGGAGAAGTGATATTAAAGAGGAAGTGATAAGAAGGAAAATTGTGTCTATGGTTATACACTCCAGAAATAATAAAGTAATTATAGTGAAGACGCTATGGGAATACTGGCATGTATAAGGAAGTGCTGGAGGCTACATGAATATTAGTTAAAGTTCATTGGAAAAAATGAGCTGGATGTTATAGAAAAAAATGCAATTAGATATTTTCTTATCTGATGGACTCAAAATTAACCCCAAACCTTTTGCTTATAAACATCTCTTCAGATCAGCCCACTAGGACCAACATTTTCTTGGCTAGATGCAGTTTGGTATAGAATCTTTTAATTCACCTACCAATGTACTACTAACTTGACCCAGGTCACATAGCATTATTGTTACTTAGTGGGTGTTTTGCTTTTTAAGTCCATACTGCTTTGAATCTTTGAGTACTGCCACCTATAATCTGTATAGCAATACTACATCAGTAAGCAGCAACACAAGCATGTATAAAGCATGTCAAAACCACATTGCACATGAAATTTGGTTTTGTCACCAATCACCACAGAGTAAAAATTTAGGACACTATGGAAAATACCAAAACAATTTGAGAAATTAAATTCAAACTAGGTGATTCAGTTATGAAATCTCTGGATACTTTTTCTTTTAATTTGTGTGTCTCACTTTTAATAAGACTTGCAGGGCAGGGTCTATAAGCCAGAGTAGAGAAATATACAATGGAATTGTGACAACAACCTTAGTATAGCTGGTGCTTATGGAAGATAAATACAGAGAGTTGTATTATATGTCTGCTAAATATTGGCAAGTGTTTACAATTTATCAGCTGCAAGCGATCACCTCCAGTGTGGCATAAAGGACCTTTCCCAGTAACGAGTTTTTGGACTAAATATAAAAGTTACGGTGTTTCTGATGTTGATTATAATGTTCACCTCTCAAAAGCAATAAAAGCTAACTAACAGTGGCTTTGTTTTTCTTCTTCTAATTCTACGATGAGTTTTGTTCAAAAAGAATGTTAAGTATTAGGGTTCAACTTCCGTCAACATGTACTTGATACACAGGTCTTTTTTTTCACCCTAAAAATTAACACTCAGAAACAGAAAACCATACTAGAATAAAAAAGGAAATGTTAGCAATCCATCAATTTTGATGGAAAATCATTTGACAAGACTGAGCGAAACTGGGTACATTTTGTGCCTTCTGAGAACACTGAGTGATGAAACTAAGAGAAATTGTGAATCTTAAAGAGAGTCTTGAGTTTACATGAGGGACAAGGCAACAAACAGTACAAGAAATGTATCCAATGCCCAACGTATGATACTGTAACCTCTCTGTACATCAGTTTGATAATAAAAATTTGAGAAAAAAAAATAAGGACTTCTAAAGAGGTTTGATCCTACAGACAAGGATCCATTAATGGAACAAAACAATAGAAGGTGAAAAAATATCAGTGTTGTCTGAGGACCAGTGGCTCAAGCTTGTCTGTAATCCTAGCTACTCAGAAGGCTGAGATCAGGATCATGGTTCAGGACCAGCTCAGGCAGAAAAGAATTTAAAACTTCATCTGAACAAACAGAAAGAGCTGGTTACAGTGGCATAGGTCTCTCCTACAAACTATGTAAGCAGCATAAATAGGAGTATTACTGTCCAGGCACACTTACACCAAGAAGAGACACTATCTCAAAAATAACCAGAACAAAAAAGGGCTATGTGGTGTAAACTAGCAGTGCAGTGATACGAAGCCCCAAGATTCATTTTTTTTAATCCAAAAATAAAAAATGTTCCTATCTTATATTCTTTTGGTCAGCATTTTTAGACATGTTTATTATATTCCTTTCTTTTCTTTCTTGACTTGCTTCCTTCCTTCCCTTTCCTCTCTTCCCTTCCCTTCTCTTCCCCTCCCTCCCTTCCTTCTTTCCTTTCCCTTCCCCTCCCCCCACCCCTCCCCCCACCCCTCCCTATCTTCCTTCCTTATCCCCCTCTCTCCATCCCTCCCTCCCTCCCTCCTCCTCCTCCTCCTCCTGCTCCTCCTTTCTCTCTCTCTCTCTCTCTCTCTCTCTCTCTCTCTTTCTCTCTCTCTCTCTTTCTCTCTCTCTCTCTCTCTCTCTCTCTCTCTTTCTGTACTGGTTCTGGGGCTTGAACTTATGGCCTGAGCAGTGTCTCTTAGCTTTTTCACTCAAAGCTTGTCTTTTTTGCTGGTTAAACAAAGATAAGAGTCTCACAGACTTTCCTACCTAGGTGGTCCTTGAACTGTGATCCTCAGATCTCAGCCTTTTGAGTAGCAAGGATTACAGGCATAAGCCACTGGCATCTGTCTATTATATTCAAAAAGAAATAACTATAAAATCAGCCAGGTGATAAATATATTTGTACCCTAAGTTGCAACATAAAAACAGAGACTAAGAGAAATAAGTGATAAAATATTAATAGGAGAAACATGTCTTACAAATAAGTGGCCAATGCAACTTCCCCTTTATCAGTGGAAAAGGAAAATTCTACATTGTGATATACCCTTTGCCCAATTTAAAATGTGAAAATATTTTACCTTAAAATATAAGTATATAATAAAATGAAGCACTAGCATTTTAAAATATCATCTAACCATTTAGTATGTAGGGACAGCACTGAGTAATTGAGAATTGTCATGATTTTTTCTGTATTGTAAGTAAAAACAAACAAAATAGTAACTGGCCAATAAGATAAATACTATGAATTAATCTGTATCACCAGAAATAAATTAGTCATTAGCATTAAGAATTTACTTTCATAATGAATGAACTACAGTCCAAGGCAATTAAGGTCATTTCTTAATGTTCTTAAACTGTTGGAAATTGTCCTTAATGAAAGGGTCCTAAAGATCTGGGGGTACTGGCCTCCATCTGTCATTCCAGATCTATTGGAAGCGTACATAAATAGGCTGACTTGGGCAAACCACACAAAACCCTACCTGAAAACTAACTAAAAGATAAAAGACTGGGTATGAGGCCTAGAATTCAAATTTCAGTACCCTAAGGAAGAGAAAGGAAAGAGAGAGAAAGGAGAGATAGAGAGAAAGAGATGGAGCATAATGGAAAGAAGAAAAAAAGGATATATAGAAACTAAAACACATTGCTGATGAAAATTAACACTTCTTTCCTTTGAAATTTAAATCACAAATTACAAATTGTTTTCTTTTTTTTTTTTTTTTTACTTGAGGCCTCTGAGGTAATTACATTTTGATAAAACCCGTCTCTGGCTTCAATCTTCTTGCAATAAGAAATGCCTTTTATTTTAATCAACCACAAGCCAAACTTGAAAACATTTTAATATGTTTACTCTTTTCCTGCAGATAGATCCACTGTTAATTCCTGAATAGCATTAAAAAAAATTCAATTACTTTAACATATTGTTAGAAAAACAACTAGCTTGTTATTGTTTTGATGGTTGTTCCCCCCCCCCCATTTGCTGAGTTATTCATAACCAAATGAGAAGTGAGATGGTTTCTCATATCTGATTGAAGAAGAGCTTGCATTACCATGACTCATCACCTGTGAATTTCCTTATTATACACTCTCACCTGAGCCCTAAGTGCTCTTAGGGAGCCATTAGTAATAAAACTGAGTGTCATGAGATCAGGAGACTACAGTGCTACAAAGTCCGCAATTCATGACAGGTATGGAAAGCCCCAACACAAGATTTTTCTAACAATGAAAGACAGGAAAAGGAGAGAAAAAAAAAAGAATGAATACAATGTTTGGATGTTAAATGATTGAAACAGTTTCTATTTAAATGCAAATTTGACTTTTTAAAAGATGGGACTACAGTAACTGCACCCTAAATGGTAAAATGAAAATCAATTTGAAATATGGGATGAATAAAGTATATGTGGACTTTCCGGGAATAATTTTTTATTATGAAAACCCTGATGTATTTGCCTTTGCTCAATCCATCTTAGACTCTGGACAGCTAAGTCTTGGTTGAAATGCAAACATTTTTTAATTTGCTTACGGGTAATATGGTCAGATCACTGGATGCTTTCTTTTCGTATTCGAGTCAGATTTCACAAAGTAATACTCAACAGTATAAAATATGTTTGAAAAAAAGGAAGACCAAAAATAAGAGTTTAACTGCAGCATTATAATGACGAACATTATGACGATGTGTTCTTTATATGTTAGGAAAATTGCAAAGAAATGGTAATCACTCCATTCCATTGATTCAAGAACAGAATCTTTAGACATAAGTCAGCAGAGTTGACACTTTCAAATACATAAAATGTGACATCTGCTCTTACAAATGCACTATACGGGCGGTAAATCATAAAAGAGAAAAACAGTTCAATGTCATTTCAGCCACTGTAAGCTATGGTTTACAACTGAGAGATAAAAACAGCCATACTGTCTGTGTGACATGGAAGTCACTTTTCTATCGTAGTACTCCATGTTCTAATTTATCTCTACAATTGAACAACATCTGATCAATTGGGAGCAACTCGTGGAGTTTGATTCCAGTCAACAGCAATTTTCTATACCTTTATCTTGCCCATGCCC
The DNA here is from genome assembly GCF_023159225.1 of Perognathus longimembris pacificus. Classification (NCBI taxonomy): domain Eukaryota; kingdom Metazoa; phylum Chordata; class Mammalia; order Rodentia; family Heteromyidae; genus Perognathus; species Perognathus longimembris. The sequence goes on from NC_063172.1 coordinate 59,927,579, forward strand.
CACTGAGGTAACTTCTAGAAATATCTCCAGCACACTATCTCAATTTTTGTGGATGGTACAGTATGTCACACTTTTAGTTCCCATTCTAAGGGATAAAGTAGAGTATTAATAAGTACATTTAATTTACATTTGTGAAAGAGAAACTTTTTACACATGTATTTATTGTAAAAATTAAAGAGTGATAGTCTACTGGAATGTTTTTATTAGGCCAAGCAGAAGAAAAAAAGGAACATGGGCTTTGTGAGAGACTCTTGGCTCTCCATGCATTAATTATAAAAAGTAGAGCAAATTTTTTCATCTCTGAGATACAAATCAGTCATCTAAAAAATACGGTAAAATTCCTCTTTCAAGGCCTTTCATGAAATGAAATACTGTACAGTGAGCATTTGGAATGTATTCCAAACAACAAAGTAGGAAATATTATTATTAATTCCAGGTTGTTTTCTATTATTGTTATCATTGTTTGGTATAGTATATAATGCTTGCAATGGTCATTGTAGAAAGCAGCATCTGTTTACTTATTCCAGAATTGAAAGAGCTCCAATATCAAGCCTCTGCCTGGAATGTAGGAATACATTTTGATTTTACTTTACAAATAATGCTAAATGTTATCAGAAATTTTCTTCCTGTAAATGTAACATGAAAATATTATTATATAAATGGCTTTTAAAAATTGTCAACTGAAAATTATGGCAAGTATTTTAAATACCGTTTATTTAAATACACTAAATGCTAAATAAATCTTTAAAAAGGCAGTATTTTCATAATTGGAAAATAGAATACACTGCATGCACCCACACAATAATGTCATTTGTCATATTGGTGTAATTGTTAAATAATAACATATTAATTTGGGAGAGTAAGAATTATCATAGTAAAATGTACACAGTTTCACAGTAGAAATCACTATATACACAGACATTAACCCCTCCAACTTCTAACATGTAGTTTTTTTGTGTTTGATTGTTTGGGGTTTCTTTGCTTTTTAATGAACAGAAAACATTGAGGACTGAGCTGCTTAATGGAGTTGGTTTTAGGAATGACAGACTTGTTCACAGATAACCTCCTGGAATTGAAACTTGACGCCTTACATTTTTTCCCACCTTCTACAGTGACAGTCAAAGGCCCAGGCCTGATACCCACCAGCCCCTTGGCTCAGGCTCAAAGACCTTGGCTGTCCTGGGCGGCGTTAGAGGCATTTGTTGAGTTATTCTAACTCATTTTCTTTCTCCAGTCTCTCTCTCTCTCTCTCTCTCTCTCTCTCTCTCTCAGCAGCACACTCCGGGGTCTGCACTTGTCACACACCATTATAGGAGCAGCCTTTGGCTGGTCTCCACGCCTCAGTCTGTCAGTGCACATGGAGTGATTGTGTAAAGCACGCCCTGTCATTGGATCACGCTCACAGATCCATTTTGTATGGAATCCAGATCGTCTAATGTTTGAATGAGTATGGCAATGCTTGTCATTCTCAGTTGTCAGGAAACAAATGTTCCCTCAACATTCATGGTGTAGATTCATTTTATCTGTGCTTCTTTTATTTAGTAAAAGAACCGGTTTACATATAACTCTAAGCCTCTGGTCTTAGATGCAAACCTGCGCAGGGACTTATACTCCCAGGCTTCTGAGAAAGAACAAAAGAAACAGTTTCAGAAAAGGCTGGGACACTGTTCCTCTAACTCACTTGGTTCCTTCACTGGCTTTTGTAGTAATTGTATACCCTGATGGATTTTTCTTTCCCTTTTGGAAAGGTAATTGCTGAGCTATTATGATGGACATTTTCAATGGAGAAAAGAGCAGGACAAGTTATAATTAGATATATGCTTAGATGTTTCTGTTCTCTTTAAAGTCCTATAATTCTACCACTATTGTTAAAGATTGCTAGATTTCAAGTTTATCGAGGACAAGTGTCTTGACTGTTCTATCCTTTATAATTCTCACTAAAGGACTACTAACCATCTTTTCTCTAGTTAACAATCTCTAAACAGTAACTTAATATGGACAACAATACCAGTAACCTTCACTTAAGCATCATGTATAGATTTAGTCTAGGTACACATGAACGTTACTTCTTTTTTTTTATTTTAACACATTTGTCAGCACATATCAGTTGTGGGAAGGAAGGGAGGATTGTTGTGGTATTTCCATAAATGTATATAATGTATAATTTTAAAATATTAACTTTAAAACGAATTGAAGTGTGGTGGCCTACTACTGAAATTCCAGCTTCTTTGGAGGCAGAAGTAGGATGATCATAGTCCGAAACTGACCAGGAAAAAGTCTGAGAACCTACCTAAAAACAAACTGAAAAATGTTGAGGTCATGGGTCAAGTGGTAAAACCCCTGCATAACATGACACCTTCAATTCAAACATAAGTAACACACATATACACACACACTATAATTTAGAATAACTGGTTAATTTTGTGTCCTGACCTCTAGGGCAAAAACTGATTCTTGGAGAAAAAGAGAAACACATTTAGATTTCAAATATTTTTAACTGGTTCATGGAAATCTCAAGTTCTATGTCTTCCCTACAAAGCTTGTTTCCTCATTCTAGGACAGACATAAATTGCTTTCCTTTCTTTATTTCCACAAGAATATAGCAGAGCAATGTGGGTATAGCTCAGAACAGAGCATGTGAAAGCTTCTGTGTTCAATACTCAGCACCAAAAAAGACAAAGAATGCCAAATAATAATGCAGAGCATAGGTACATGCACCATAAACTGCTATGGATGGCATGGTCCACTTTGGAACTGGGTGGCAAAATCCTAGGTTGCAATGCTAAGAGAAGTGAGACATTCTCAGTCTTTTCTGGGTTTTAAGGACAATTCATTCCTCATTTCCTTCTCCCTGAGCCCACAAAACAAACTATGGAAGCTTCATGTCCTGACCAGTGCCCTGCTGGAAAATATAAAATATGGAGCCAGTCTCTCTCTGTCTCTGTCTCTGTCTCTGTCTCACTCTCTGTCTCTGTCTCTCTGTATCTCTGTCTCTCTCTCCCCCCTCTCTCTGTCTCTCTCTCCCCCCCCCCCCCCCACACACAGTCCTGGGGCTTGAACTCAGATCCTGAGCACTGTCCTTGGGTTCATGGCTAGCACTCTACCTCTTGAGCCACAGCGCCACTTCTGGCTTTTTCTATATATGCGGTGTTGAAGAATCAAACCCAGGGCTTCATGTATGCTAGGCAAGCACTCTACCTCTAGGCACATTCCCAGCTCCCCCTTTTTTGAATTAGGCAAACTTTTCCTTATAATTGTGTTATTTGTCACTGTTCTATGAAATACTTCTTTCTTGAAAAGCTTATTTAACCTGTTGAGAATATCCAATATTGTGAATGTTTCAAATTGGGAGGAATGAAAAGAGAGAAATGGCACTTACAAAGAGCAAGGTACGGACTTAGAAGCATTTGGCAACTGGCATCTGTGTTTAGGAATTGCCCCAGCAATAAACTAGTTACAAAAGCTTAAAAAGAGGACATCAGGCAAACGTAAACCGAAGACTTGTGTTAAAAAATATATGAAGGGATTTTAAACTTTTAGTTGAAGTTAGAAATTTGTGAAGAAATTTGGAATAACAGTATGTGAATGATATAATCTGTTTAGCAGCAAACCACAATTTCAGGAAGGAACTCTATTGTTAAGTGAACAATGCAAACATCTCCATTTCTGCCTAGAATAATGTACAGGGATTATGGAAGAATTAAATAAGGAAATAAATTAGTGTTTGACACTTTTCAGATAAACTATATTAATCATTCTGTCCAGGAAATGATATGATGACATTATTTAAATAGACTCTAAAGATACTCAACTACATGTTATATGGTAACAGCAGTTCTGACATCTTCCAACACCACAGGATAATGGCTTTGGGAAATTTTGTTAAGAAGTTGGTAGCTTTCTTGTGACATTTTTCAGCATAAAATTTACTAGCAAATCACCCTATCAGCCTATATGGTACCATCAAACATAGCCATCAATAAATTAATTTATCAACAAACAGAATTTGTCACATTCATTCAAAATTGAGAGTTACCTTACTTTAAAACTCTAAATGATGTGTTTTCTTCTAAGATACTACATGGTGGGACTAGAAATACTTCAGCAGATGATTCCACTCTAGTACGTCTTTCGGTTTACATTTTGGTTAACTTCTTCCATCCCTCAAGCTCTTTCTCAGATCCTTCCTTCCTTCTTCCTCTCCCTTCTTTCCCCTCCCTCCCTCCCTTCTTCTCTTCTTTCTTCTTTCTTATAAGAAAAAGTTTTGAGGATCAGCTAATGTTCATCTGTATCTTTATTCTTCTCTTTCCCAGCTTCCTTTGCTCTTCCACACTCTATGTTTCTATCACTTTACTCTCCTTGAGCAGTCTTTTCCTTTTCTGAGTTAAGCTCTGGCCATAACCTCTGAGCAATCAAATAAAAAGCTGCAACTCCCAATCTTATTCCCAGTGCTTCCACATTATCTTACCCACAGCACCTGTATCAGCAAGAGGTGATATGAAACAGGCAAGAAGTATGCAAATACACATGCATAAAACTTTGACCAGCTGTAGGTAATTTGTCATCCAGTTTTATAATGAACAGGAAAGGAAAATAGGAAATCTTGTCTCAATTTGGAGTGATGTTGATTTAGAAGGTTGGAGGGCTATAGAAAATTGTATTCTTGACTTTTAAAACCAGAATATATGCTGGACTTCAGAAATGGCCTTCAAAGTTTATGTATGATATAAAAGGAGGAAAAAAAGTATGACTATCAGCTCCTACCTCTTCCATTTAAATCACTGTGAAATCCTGAGCTACTTATTGAAACTCAGAAATTCCAAGTTTTCTTATGAATAAAGTGAGGGTAAAAAGAACACTTAAAAGTTTCTTGTAAACATTAAGTGATATAGTGAGTAAAATGCTTAGTGATTTGTGTAACACTCAAGAAGGAGTTCATAAATGTCAGCTATTATGGTGACATTATTATTATTACTTATCGTGCAGAAAGATCGTTACAGATGAATATAAAAATTGGAAGAGGTTGCTGATGGGGAATTGCCAACAAGGTAATTTTAAGATATTACATATGACTTTTAAGAGAGACGAGTCCAACTGAAATTGAAATGTAACATTTGCTAAGATGCTGTAATCATGGAGGGGGTAGGGCTACTATGATGTAGTATAGTTTGATGGAACCCAATCCCCAAATACCAATCCTGTGTGAGATCGTGAAATCCATTTACTCTTCCTGAGTTTCTGTCCTTCCTGCCTGCCTCAATCAAACTAGGCTAATAATACCTACCCCCTAGTGTTATCATAAGGATCAACTCTAATAATGCATTTGATAGTGCTTTAAACACATCAAGTGCTATTATCCACATTCTTTGCACTGTGAGAATACAAGTATTTTTCTCATGTAGTCACAACTCCTATTAAAAACAATTGGGAGTTAATTGAAAAGATCAGCAGGGTTTTTGACAAAGGATCATTGTATATGTCAACTCCATTAGCCCCTCGGATACAGCTTGGGTTGCCTGTGCCTATGTCCATGTGCATAATGACATCATCATCCAGTCAGTGGAGATGTAACAAAGGTGTTTCTCATCAGGGCGTTGGGAAATGAGAGAAAGCTAGAGCTTCTATGAAATGAAGTTTGCCTGGACACAATAAGAACTCATAGCAAAACTGTGAAAGTGATTCACAATATACTGTGTATTTAGATGAAATTTCATTTGGCTAATGGTATATGTCAGGCTTCACTATTACACATAATTTATCTAAAGAATACAAAGATACAGGTAGTAATTGGACATTGTTTAAGAAAAGCCAAGGTAACAAAGAGACCTTGGATTAACCTGTTACCAATGTGATCTCAATCTGTTAAAAACTCTCTCTTTAAGGAAAATCATATTTATTGTATTCTGTGTCCTAAGCACAATGAGCTGATTTTCCCTGCATTAGAATCCTTACCTCCAAAGCAACAGCCTCTCAGAAAAGTCAGCAAGCAGCAGAGTTACAGCATACACCTAGCTTGCTGTCTCTAACACAAGAGCTCTAGGAAAGGGAGTAGAGGGAGAAGAATTGCTAGTTTCAGGCTTGCTTTTAAAGACAACGAGCTTCCTGATCATAGCTGTCTACGTTGGCAAAACTCAGCCAATTCTTTTTCCAGGGTCATGTAATCTTCTGACTAAATGTCTTTGTTTGTCCATTACATCTTTTTCTTTCAAACTCGGTTTAACTTTGAGCTGAAGGATCGGTGCCTCCATCTCTCATTGTCAGGAACTTCAAAATATTTAATACCCACCACTCTCCTTAGTTTGGCTAATTGGCCAGATGGGAATAATAACAACAACAATAATAATCCCAACCTTCTGGGTTTAACCAACCAGAGAGATGAGATGCAAAAGCTCCTTTCCAGTTGCAGAGTGCACAATAACAAAACCAAGCATTTTAGCTTCGTTCCTTCTCCCTTCACTCAGAGAATATACACCTGCTATCTCCAGCTACAAGACACAGTTCACCATTCTACCTGGGCCACTCCTTAAGGGGGACCCTAATCACATAATGAAAGACAGAAGCACTTTAAAGGACAGGCGGAGCTAAATGAAACTCCAAAAGAGAAGGAAGTCAATTGCAACATGCCTAGACTTCTTTATTAGGCAAGGCCATCCGATGTCATTAAATCCTTCTCCTCCTCCTCCTCCTCTTCCTTCTCCTCCCTCTTTTATCCCCTCCTCTTCCTTTCTCCTTCCTGTCACTTGTATATCCTCTAAAACATGTAGTCAACCTTTTGTCTCTTTAACGTGCATGAATGACCTAAAATCCAGAGAATTATTAATTTGATGGTGCACTAGACCAACAACTCAATGATATTTGGAGCAAATAGTTGGAAGACCTTTGATTATTAGCTTAGAATGAAAGCTAGATGATATTTAGGGAAAGAATGGAGAAATCTTAAGAATGGACATTTCAGCCTTAAAAATTTAGGGCACACTGGGAATGTTGGGGGGGGCGTGAGGAAGGAGCAAGTGGATGAAGGATGGCCAATGGAGTAGGCTGTTAGGAAACTGGACTGAAGAAACATCCCAGTTCCCACAGCCAGGGACAACTTGATTTGTTCCACTTCCAGCTTTTGGTTGGTAGGCACTTCAATCCTCTACCTAAGTTCATGTGAACTTACATTATTTCTGGAAAAATTAAAAATTGATACACTATTGGCTAAAAGAGGCATAGAAGACTGATAATTAACAGTACTCCGACAAGAAAAGTAACTCCTATTCCAGCCCCATAATTTTATATTTCATGAATAAAAAAGCAACTATGATCATAACACATTTTATAACAAATCATTTTGCAAAATACCCCACTTTCTCTCTGACTTCAAAAATGATAGAATCACCGAAAGGTAAGAAGGGCTCACTGTCTAGCAACCTCTTTTAGAAGGAAACTGAGACTGGGAGAGAAATGACTGGCTCTAGTTTGTTCTGTTGGCTGCCAGAAACTTCTTGTTCCCAGGTAGTAGACTCTTTCCCCACCCACATCTGTTCCAGGGGTTTGAAAAATACCCTAAAAATAAACTGATTCAGGAAACACGTGTGAGAATTAAATCAAGTGTGTGGTTCACACCATGATAGACAGTTCTTTGTAATTATGTGAGCAAATCTCCTACCATTGGGAGTGGAGCTTATAACTATGTGCTGGTTTTAACATAGACCTTCATGTAACAATTGGCAGAGCAATATCTTCTCAGCTCTAGAATTTCCATCTGGCGGGCTGCTATTGTTGACCTGTCTCCTCTATCCTCTGCTCTGCGATACTGCTCTCCACTTGAGAGTCTGACAGACTTGGGAAACAATACCCTACTTCAGATTTGACTGCAGAGCATCTCATCAATTAAGTACTGTCATCCAAAGACACAAGTGGGAGGTTCCAGACAGTGTTCAAAAGATCTTTCCATAAGTGAATATAGGGTTGGGATATTAACCATCACATCGGCTAGTTGTGTGCTCACTCTTCTCTGCCCCGCTTGCTTTCCCCATCTGAACTTAATTCTAACTCAAAACATTTTGATTTAATTCAATTTGGCTAAGCAGACTAAGCAAGAAAAATGAAGTGTTGTTTCCTTCTGTTTCTTATGTGATTAGGAAATGAAGAAGCATTTCACAGAATGGTATCTCTCTTCTGAGGAGTAAGTAGAACATCAAAGTACCCTGACAAATCTTGTATGAGTCTATTTCTTTCTAAAGCCCACTATCCCAAAGCAACTAGAGGTGTCCATTAAAGATACTGTTTTTATTATTGGGAGAGTGGAAGGAGGAAGAAAAGAGTCACTACTTTAGAAATGTTTAATGTTAAAAGGAAACTGTTATCTAGTATATCTAAAGAACGGTATTTACTGAAAATATGTTATAAGACTATTGTAATAGTAATAAATAATATCTAAATATAACACTGGTAACAGGAATTAGCACTGTGGCTTTGCCAAAGTCCCTTTAAATCAGAAGCTATCAATAAGTTAAAAGTGGCCACCTGTGGTAAAGTGACTAAATTCATTTTCTCCCTCGTGATTGATCAGTTACTAGGTTTCAGTCATCTGAGTTCATGTCTAGGGTGGAGTTTTATGATTTTTCCCCAAGTTCCTGGAAGGGAGAAGGAACCAATATTATCCTGAGGCACAGAATCTACAGAGTAGCTACAACTGCACTTTCTATCCGGAGACAAAACAAACCAAATTCAAGCTATTGTTAATGCTCAAATTGGTGAAGAAGACAGAGAAAAATCCAGAGACAGCAATGCATTGCTCAGTTCCAAAGCTTAAACATCTTTGTTGTAGGAATGGTGACAAATAGACAGCAGTTAAAGAGTCATCTGGAACACCCAGATCTCACTCCACTACTGTATTTATTTTTAGCACTTATTATAATTCACTGGGTACCCCTAGAATAATGGTTGTGTGATTATGCATAGCAGGATGGAATGGGAGAATGATATTTATAATACGAAATGTACAAACATAGGGAGAAATTAGTAATACCATAGTTATCATAGGAAACAGGCCTAATTAAAGAAGTAGCTGCTACAAAACCATATGCAACTCAAAACAGAAAAAGACAATTCAAATTTAATGAGTGCCTTTAATATTAATTACAGAATTCTTAACAATACATTGGGACAGCTCTCTTGGAGAATTCAGCTTACTGTTTAACAGTTTCTGACTAATTTTATTAACCTGTACATCTGAGAGGATCAACCCCCTCTGGGTTTAATTAGAAGGAAATTCAATTTAAATCTAAATGTCAACAGTGGTTACTAATTATGGCAGTGCTCTGGACGGGACAGCCAGTCTGTAATCAGGCAGTTCCTTGGTAACAATTAACACTCTCTTTCTGAGTTATGAGTGAGTTAGGATATTTTAAAATAAATACGATGGAGCATGGGACACTGCTAATATTATGAGCCCTTACTGCGAGGTGCACACATGCAGAAGAGGATGCCAAATTAAATTACAGAGATTTCTCCAACATATAGCTGAATAATAAGCAGCTACAAAACTAGGTCAGGGTCGAAAAGCTAGTGCGGAGTGCCCCTCCCCCAACACGCAAAATAAATATACCCACTATCTCTGAATAGAAATCATTCTTTTGTTATGCCCTTTGTCAAGAATACATTATTGCAAAATGATATTTATTTCCACAATCTTCACAGCTGTGAGCACGACGGAATTAATCTTTCTGGAACTGATTTCATTTGCAATTTCATGATTATGATTATAAAATGTAAATTTATTACTTAAAATGATTATAAAAGATATAATAAAAAAGACAGTTCTTTATCTGTTGGTTTGCCTTGCTTGATACTAATGAAATAAAAAGCTGACTAACCCTGAAATAAAAACAAACAGTATAAAGATGATTGCAAAAATATGAAATGAAAGCTAGGACAATAATAATTTTTAAGAAAAGAATCAACTCTTTTAATGTAATGCATACAGCAATGATGATGTAGCTCACAAAAGTACCTGAACATGCAAATTTTTTTCATGTTGAGGCTAAGCTTTAATCGTCAGTCATTTGAGATGTTTCTATTGCTACACTGACATTAAAGATAATACAGAAAATACTTGGGTACTACTAATCTCCCTTCTACCCTAGCTTTCAGTTTTATGTTCTTAAATGATAATCTCTAGAAGGCCATTTTCAGACTGTTTAATATTGATGACCTAAATAACAAATTAAAGAAATACATATTTATAAGAATTCAGTTTGTAGTGGAGTTTAGTCGTGAAATTTGTCTTCTCTTCTGAAAACATATGGGTTCCCATAATCAATACATAAGTACCTACTGTATACAGAAAACTGTATTGGATGCTAGCATATATGCAAGCCTTCGAAAATAAACTTTACTGGGTTCCATTATTCCTGGTTTAAAAAAAATACAGATTATTTTCAATAACCAAAGAAAAAGAAACTATTTATCTCATAAAGCATTTTTATTTACATACTTCCTTCCCAAACTTGAATTATCCATTTCTTAAACACATCAAATTAAGTTTTCTTCTTTTAAAATGGTGATTTATGGAACCAGGCAAACCCAATTAGTGCATATTATACTATATATATTCAAGTGTCAAATGTCTATTTACAGAAAGATCCTAATGATAACTGTAGCTGAACTAGAAATGAATGTCAATAAATGTTCTATAAGTACTATTTTCATAATAGATGCAACAGTATCTCTGAATAAATATTAACATGTAAAACCGTTATTTATCATGTCAATGTAATCAATAGAGACCATATTTCTATAGTAGGAATGCATCTGTTATCTTTCTGCATTTGCTCCAAATCACAAAGCAAAAATGCAAGCACTGTCACAAGACATTTATTGTATTCAATTGGATCCAAACTAGCTGCAGAGGAAAAGGCAATTTATGCTTGTGCAACAAAATAAGCTATGTATATATGAATAAATTATTTTTTACTGTATTATTCCTTTCCATTTGCTTTACCTATCTGAGATGCTGAGCTTTCAATAAAATAGTTCTACTTATGACTTTCATAGCTTTCATAGAGTGCAAGACTGGTAGAGCTTTTGGGTCATCTTCCAATCCAAATATTATCTATCACCTCTTCTAGCTTGAAGGTTAATAACTCCTGGCTGACAATGTCTGTATTGCTTCTTTACTATTCAGAGCCATAACCCTTACACAGGATGAAGGCCTTCCTTCTTGAAGAGCCCGTGTTTCACCTCTGGGAGGCATGATGTCTCCACTGGGCTGCCGCAGGCCGGTACAGAGTTCACACTGAACAATTACTACGTCCTGCCACTGAACAATCACTACCATGTCCTGCAAGTACACCCTTCACTGAAATGCATGACTGCTGCGTATCACATTGCCATCTTGTTTAGATACTCATATTATCGCTCTGGAATTCTAAATGAAATGGAATTTGGAAATGCTTGTGTAAATGATGCCTTGACTTAAGTCTTCTTTTTCCTTTCTTTTTCCCTTTCTTTCTTGTTCTCTCTCTCTCTCTCACACACACACACAGACACACACACACACACACACACACACACACATTGCCCACCCCCCTCCACTTCCTTCTAAATGACACTGTTCCTTTGAGAGATTTTCACTAACTTCTCCATCTTTCTCCTACATTTTCCAAGATGCTAGCCCAGGCACCACACAATCCCCAGCAAGAACTGACTTCACCAGTAAGTGCTCATTGGCAGTTAATTTCAAAGCTTTGAGGTCAGTTTTAAGCTAGTATTTAATGATTTGCTTGTCCTTTGTGGAGGACATCTTTGAGATAATTTTCATAGAGATTCCATGATTCGGTGCCTGTTAGGTGCTACATCTCTCAAGAAGAAAATATTCTTTTCAAAAATGTAGATAAAAGGAACAAGCAACAGTGACCTTAAATGCATGATGGGCAATATCATAAGGCACATTTCTCACACCAGCTTTCAACTGTAATTTGCCAGGTAATATTATTCTGAATATTATATTACAAGCTCTGGACCAGGTGTCTAGAGCTATTTTCCTACACTTTGAAGTGTTAACTCTTTCTCCCTGCATAACTGAAGCTTTAGTTAAGATCTTCTGATAACAAAAACGGAAGTTGTATAACCACAGCTCAATAATAAGGTGAATGGAAAAACAGTTGGTTTCCGTCTCCCTCAACTGCTTACCTTGATGTGTTCCAGTCAAAAAGAAAAAGAGAGAGTATGTTCTCCACGATACCAACAACCACAATGGTAAATGATAAATAGACACAGCATGATTTTCTGCTTCCTACTGACACAAATGCTTTCCTTTGCAAAACTTTATGAACAATCTAATGATACATCTTTTTTTTTATCCTAAATTTCAGTGTGGCACCACAAATACACGGGATTTTGAATGCAAACCTACAGGGTTATTTTATACCCAATTTGAAAGTATGGTAGTTTCATAGCTGCTTCTGAGAGAAACAGTAAGGAAGATAGGTCTGAATCTGGTATGCTAGTGGGATGGAGGAATCTGGGTAGCAGTGGAACATGGCTCCCCTTTCTTCTACTACCCTGGCTGTTAAGATAAGGACCCAGCAATACAGACAAGTCCTCATGTTCATTTGAGGATGAGGTAGATTCTAGAACAGCACTTCTCAAAGTGGGTTCCACGGCACGATAGGAAGTTCCACTCAAACAGATTTAATCAGTTGGGACATAGGAGGTTAAGGAAAGGTCAATGGGTATCTTTAGTGTAAAATTTCCCCAAGGGTTCTGATTATATTCCCAGTGCATTCTCACATCTATCCTCTCCAAGATGTCCCTCAACACTTTTATTCCTGCTCAGGCATTCTAGAGACTAGAGAGGAATAAGTTTGACTGTAGTCACACCAAGGTCAGTTCTAGAACTATGGAACTGAAGATGTTGACAGCACATTTTCTTGGTTTTAGTAATAAGTTCACAGTGAATGTCTTTCTCACTGAAAAACTTTTTTTTTTTTACTAAATTTCAAAATGAGTCCAATAATCCTACTGTAACAACCCAGAATTTAGAACAGAATAATTATGTTTTTAAGGTACAAATTATCATGGTTTCCCTGGCTTATAATAAAGTCTAAATAAGTTCACTTGCCAAAAAAGTTTAGAAGACTTCTGAAAATTATATTTATTTTGTTAAGTTTTATAGTCCAGGTAAGCACTGTTACAATGACGTATTGGTATCTTAATATAAGACTTTATATTGTTAACATTTATTTTATAAAAAATTTTTTGGCAAATGCCAATTTTCCCTTCCTGTAAGCATTGTTTTATGCAGTAGTTCAATATTCATTTGCTTCCTTTAATATTTAGAATTTAGAGATTAAATAATGTTTCCTCATATTGTAGGATAATTACATGACCTATAAAATTGTATATACTATAGATTAAAAATCAGGGTATTTTCCAAGATGTCATGTTTTAAGTACATTTTGTTTAATAAGGAATTTCTTAGCCTTGAAGATGGATTACTAGCAAAAAGTAAGTGGAATAAAAACATAGATCTCCAACCCTGATCTTAGCAAAGTAATTATAGCACCTTTAATATCTCACTAAGCACAGAGAGAAAGGGACTGTGGTACAGAGGGAATCCTAATGGAAACAGACAGAAATAGGGCAGCCATTCTCTGTTCACAAGGACACAAACTAATGTTGAAAATTGAAGACAATACAACAATGACTGCCCAGTCAAAAATGAAATTTTAATTGTGTCTTAACTGTTAAACTATTTTTAAGTTAAATAAGATTAGTAGTCTTGTCTTTTCATGGTTACATGATCATTTAGATCAATGAGCACACAGTATCCATGTATAGGTGAGTATAAGATATTTGTTTTTGACTCTGCAAACTGCAATGAGCATCTGCTTTAAAACATACATTTGTCTACTTCAGCATAATTGCATATTCTTGTGTTAATGCGCATGTATTTAATACAATTTAGCTATTCAACACTTAAGAAACTGACTTTTATTTTACAAAATGCTTTCGATCCTACAAAACTAGGCTGATCTCTGCAATGAAACCTATCTTACTTTGAATTTTTTTTAACAAAATAAACTTATAAAAAAAGTGCACAATACATGGTTGCTACTGTTTATAAAATGAATGGGAAAATATATAAATGAATGCATATCCCTATCTTGTTATGTGAGGCTGCTGTTGATAGTTTTCACTGTAGCTCAGAAGATAGGGCAAGTTAGCCTACCTAGTTCAAAAATCTAAAATTCAAAATACTACCCAATCTCAAATTTGTGTCTCATAGAAAATGTTCTTTTATTTTAAACTTCCATATTATTTTCAAATAAAGGAGATAGAAGATTGATTCTATCTTTCAACAAAGGAGAAGAGCCAGAAGTTCAAAGAAATATGTCAATTTGAGATGTTTTGGTGCAATTACATAAATACCCATCTGAAATCTGTGGGCCCACTCTTCCTATCAGGCCCTGCCTTTGATTTACTGTAAACAACAGCTAACCCACACAGAACTCATTCAAATATTACCAGAGTAATTATTATACTTTACTGTCCAAGAATTTTGGTCAACTACCTGACTATGTATAAAATCAACTTCATTATTTGCTAGTCAAATCTCACAATCTCTTGGTTTCAGAGCTGTGTGGGTTACATTCCTAATCTTACAATAACCCAAACGCCAAATTCAAACATCAATTCTGCAAAGTCTGAAATGTTAAGGTCCAACATGGCACAGCAAGAGAAAATTCCACACCATGAAACTTTGTTTCATGCACAAAATAATTAAAAATACATAAAATTACCTTAGGCTATACACATGATGTATATATGAAATATATTCAAATATCCCAAAATCTGAAAAATAGTAGTCTGAAGTATTTTTATGAAATAGGCATATTCAACTTGTATCAAGAATTTTGAATGATGACTCAAAGACCCTTCAAAAGCACCTATTTTCTTTCAAAAACTATACTGGCCTAGGCACCCACGCAAGAACTTATGTATCAGAAAGGACACATAGTTCTGGTGTTTAGTGTGGAAATTGCTGCCCCAGGGGTTCATCCAGGGATTTTCACAATTAGGAACAGGCACCATTTCCCAATCCCTCACTAGGATAAACTGAACTACTTGACATTTGCATGACTTCCTGACCTTTCCGTTGGGACACTTCCTGCCGAGATGGCTTTTCTTTTCCCTGTCCCTCATCTGGAACTTTCTCTCCTTTCTAGGCCCAGAGGCACAGCAGGATCACTCCATACCACAGCTACTCTACATCAAACGTGTGTAACATGGCTTCAAGCCACAGTTTCTAGCAAAATCCTAAGTTCCAAGAACTTCTATGAAAAGGGGGTCAAATGATTACATCATCAGAAATCTGAGGATTTCTTGGTAAATTTCACCTGAAAGTGATATTAGAAAAGTTGATGCTATAAACATACATTTTTATAATTATTAATTTACTTTCAAAAACTACATCCACATCTCGACACTGGTGGTTTATGCTTTTCATCTTAACTACTCAGGAGGCTGAGGTCTCAGGATGGCAGTTCAAAGCCAGCCCAGGCAGGAAACATCCTGAGATTCCTTTCTTGGATTATGCATAAAAAGCTAGATGTGGAATTGTGGTTCAAGTGACAGAGTACTAGCTTTGAGCAAAAAAAGCTCAGGGACAGTGTCGAGGCCCAGAGTTCATACCCCAGGACTGGTGCACATGCACATACACACACACGTATGCACACACACATGCATGCACACACACACACACACACACAAATTCATCTGTAGGACTTAAGTGTAGGTAAAAATGTTCAGTCCTTCTAAACATCTAAGAGGAGAAAATATATGGGAAACTTTCTAGCATAGGGTAATTCATCCAAACATGTTACCTATGGAGTCTAAGTGTCCACTGAGCTTTCCAGAGTGCACCAGCTCCTTTTGGAGGATGTGAGCTGGGGGATTAGGGAGGGGATAGAAGAATAAATGTAGTAAAGGATTCTTTAGGTGCTAGTAAATGCATGGCTATTGTCCCTGAAAACACTGCCATCTGTTGTCAGAAAAAAAAGGTCACTTGTTAAATTTTGCTAGGGAACAGGTTTTCTAGAAGCAAAGGAAAAGTATTTCATATGGTTTCTTCACTGAGTGGGTTAAGGTCTCTTGAGAATGCGGTTAAAAAAATAGGCCCAAAATACTAGATTAGATTGGTTTTCTCAAGGGATGAAACAGAGGTGTAAAACAAAGTGATAGACACTTCTTAATAATTACATTTATACTGACATATCCTTTTTACTTTCCTTCAAATGTATGCAGTGAGCCAAAATTATGATTGAAATTGTTTCTAACTATCACACTTGGGCAAATGCTATCTTTTTTTTGGTTAACTTTTCTTAAAATTTTCTACTAGCTTTCACTGTGTGTGTGTGCTAATACTAGGGTTTGAACTCAAGGACTAGGTATTATCTATTAGCTTTTTCATGCAAGGCCAGTGCTACCATTTGAGGCACACCTGTATTTCTGGGTTTTTGGT
Source organism: Perognathus longimembris pacificus (assembly GCF_023159225.1). Lineage (NCBI taxonomy): Eukaryota > Metazoa > Chordata > Mammalia > Rodentia > Heteromyidae > Perognathus > Perognathus longimembris. The sequence continues at coordinate 59,944,092 of NC_063172.1, forward strand.
ACTTAATTGGAAATAACAATCTCATGGATTTTTCTGCTCAGGCTGTCTTCAAATGGGAGTTCACAGATCTCTGTCTTCTACTGGTATGAACCATCAATGCTGAGCTCCACTAACTTTTCTAATATGATAAAATGTACAATGTTTATTTGTTTGTTTTTTGTGTGCTGGTCCTAGAGCTTGAACTCGGGGCATGGCTGCTATCCCTAAGCTTTTGTGCTCAATACTACCACTCTACCACTTAAGGAACAGCTCCACATCCAACTTTTTGGTGTTTAATTAGAAATAAGAGTCTCACTGACTTTCCTGCCTGGGCTGGCTTTGAACCATGATCCTCAAGTGTCAGCCTCCTAAGCAGCTAGGATTACAAACATGAGTCACAAATGCCTGTTTGGTGCAGTGTTCATTACCTAGTAACGCCAAACCACCTAATCATCATCAAGTCTCTACATAAATAAGAGATTTTAACAGTCTACAAGTAATGTGTGCTCTCCTGTTACAAAATAATTCATATTTCCTGTGAAGGGATCATTATAGAAGCCATTTGTCACTTATCAACCTCTGAAGTTTCACTATTTTAATTGGGAAATTTTAAGTTGCACCCCAGATTAAATGGAGAAGGTGTTTATGAGCCATCATTATGTCAATTTAGGTTCTCTAAATTAGACTGAATATTTTAACTATGACTTAGAAACTGTAATCATAGAGCAAACAGTCAAACTTAAGTTTAGGGGAGTTTTGTGAATTTCATTGGCAGGATTCCAGTCCTTGAACTTACTGATGTGTATTTCAGTCACCCACAATTATCTCACTAAGGGAATGGGAGAGTCAGGATAAAACCCCCGAGGCATACTAGGAGAGAGCTTCATGCCCACTATCTTTTACTATACACAATTCCAAGAGGTCCTTTCTAGACCTAATTTGCAAATGAAGACACTGGGAGACTGTCTTCCTAGCTACTCAGCTGCAACAGAAAAGTTGCACCCAAATCACAGTTCTTGCTTTTTCCCTGCCTCGATATACCTGAATTCGTACATGGTGATGGATTGGATCTTTCTGAAATTATTTCTGATTTTGAACACACAGAAGGAGTGCTGTAAACTCCTGGTGAGGAAAGGAGACACTGAAAATGTCCAGTAGGAAGCTGATCATGATTGTGAGATTTAGACATAATGACAGATGACTCACAAGTAGAAGCCATCAAGGTTAGGCCTCTAGCCTGCTTTCTTACATGTCTACACGGCTTCAACTTTCTTGACGGAAGACTTCCTCAAATGCAGTAATATGTAAGCATATTAAAAAGCATAGTCTGCACCAGTGGGTCACACCTATAATCCTAGCTACTCAGGAGGCTGAGAGCTGAGGAATGCGGTTCGAAGCCAGCCAGGGCAGAAAAGTCCCCACGCGACTCTTATCTCCAATTAACCACTCAAAAACCGGAAGTGACGCTGTGGCTCAAGTGGTAGAGCATTGGCCCTGAGCATGAAGAGGATCAGGAACAGCACCCAGGCCTGAGTTCAAGCCCCAAAACTGTCAAAAAAATATAGTCATTTAAAAATGGAGGGGGTGATAGTCATGAAAAGCTAGGAGATCCAAACAGTACATGTGGTAGGTAGTCTTGATCCTTTGGCTTCTGTTGCCTTAAATGCCACTGTCTTAAGGGATGACAGCAAGGCCCATACTGGAGCTTTGGAACTGAGAGCTTGCCTGCTTCAATCAAAGAAGAAAGGTGAACAGAAAGCGGCTATGAAAAGCACATATGTCACTCTCACATGGAAGGAAGTAAAACTCCTTTCACTGGTGATATTTAAGTCATAAAAGTCTCAGTGGCCAAAGAGATTTGCATTGCAATTTCTTCTCTACCTTCTGTTTTCAATGCTGGGGAGGCGAACCAGGACTTTGGGCATGCAAGTTGAGCACTGTACTTTGGAGTCACTTCCTGAAGCGCTCCACTCTGCAAACTAATGATGTTCAGCAAAGCATCTTGCTGAGAAACTGAGTCTTTGAGAAAACCTTTGAGTCCATAGCTCATATGATATGTGTTCAACACGTTCTATAGTGTTTTGAGGATTAATTATGTGATTACATACACAGTTAATGATGTACTTATGCAGCTTGCTACAACAATACATAATCCTTATGGCATTAACATGTCCTTCCTAATCCAAGGAACTATGAAAATATTTGAATACAGTATTTCCATTAAACATTCTATGATTCTAATTTTCAGCATTTCAGAATCACATACAGAGAAGAAAATACTTATATTTTATCGAACACATTTGTGATTGGGGGGAAAAAATGAAAAGCTCATGAAAAGTAGGAATTTGCTGGAAGTTCCCAATGCTTAAAGGGTAAAACTCATCCTAGGAGTCTCAACCATTCCACGGGCCATATTTTCTGTTATAATATAAAGGAAGGTCACTACAACTTATTTTCTAGGATCAGGAATAATGGAGCTGAAATTCCAGCTTTGGGGAGGTTGAGGCAAAAGAATGCTGAATTAAGCCACTTAAGCAAGTTCAAGGCCAGCCTGGGACACATACTGAGACTCTGAATCAAATTTCTTTTTTCTAGACGTAGAGTCTACCACTCACTACCAAACCAATTTACTAGCACTGTGAAGCCAAACAGGTGGATTTTCTGCCTCTTTAAAGCTTACTTTTGTCACCAACAAATTAAGTATGCTAATAATACCAGCTCTAATATTTAGCTATGTTGCACCAAATAAATAGGCTGCTTTTCAGTAATACAAATACCGTGTCTCAACATAATATTCTTGGTCACAGAGCTTAGGCTTGGGCAAGGAAGGAATGATAAAGGCAAAACAAACATGCTTGAACTCACAGAGCTTCTCACTTCATTTCAGTCACAGAAAAATCAGAGAGGAGCATCTCAACTTGTGATCCCCAAATTGGATGAATGACTTGATAGACCAGAATCAAGGGCAGAATGGAGCTGGGAGTACAGCTAAGTACTACCTAAGTACTACTAAGTGTTACTTAGTATTACTAAGTACTACTAAATACTACTTAGTGCTACCTAGTCTCCATCTCCAACACTACAACAGAATCATCAATAACAAAAGTATCTTTAAGACTGGAATTAGCGAAAAGAATTCACAATATATTAGGGGACGGGAAAAGAGCACATACAACCTGTAGCGTTCCATGGCTGGGTGGAAGTCTTTCTCCTGGCCAAGGTGCTTACCTTACCAGTGATCTCTTCCGCTGGATTATAAACTTCTGAAAGCTAAGCCACAGAGCTCTTCTTCCCTGTGTGATCCATGTGTGACCCCCCACTGTTACCACAGTGCCCGGCATAAGGGAAACATCGCATGGGCATGTGCTTGCTGCCATTAAGAGATGATTACCTGCAGAGCTGATTTTAGCTTCCAGTTCAAACAGGGCAGACATTCTAAAGCATTTTAAGCCATGCTGAGTGAAAATATTTCCAAAATAAGTTATATAATCACTACTTTATTAAAAAGCTCTATGTAGGACTCTCCTTGGTAAGTCAGAATTTTGGGTTGGAACATTTATTACTATTATATCCCACAAAATGTTATTCTGCGGAAATACTAAATATGAGCTAGGAATTGTATTCAATGGCACTAGACCTTCATTCTTAGAACTGCGTATTTTCAAAACAATTTTTAGGATTTTACCAACTTGTCAGGTTCTCATATTTTTGTGGTCAGCTAATGGCCTGACAGTAATAGCCACCAGCTCTCTGCATTTTGCTACTTCTAATACAATGGTCTAAGAAACCTTACCACCAGCCAGGCCAGGTAGTAAATAGAGAACAAGCTTCAGATCACCGGAATTATCTCTTTTCTAGCTGACACTTTTTTTTTTAAACTGTCTAAGTGTATTGAGTGCCTCCAAAAGAAAATAAGTGTCTGAAAGCTGAAAATCATGGCACTGTTATTATCGTGTACATTTAGACTGGTTGATCTACTTTGTTTTGGAAGTCAAATATTAGATGTGTACATACACCAAAACCAGTGGAATACTGGTACTGTTGTCAATTAATGGCACTGCTAAAGATAATATTAAAATACTTTTTAAGTATTGCCTATCAACAAAAAATGATGGTAACCACTGGTTTAAGAAAGTTCTATCGGGCTGGGAATGTGGCCTAGTGGCAAGAGTGCTTGCCTCCTACACATGAAGCTCTTGGTTCGATTCCCCAGCACCACATATATAGAAAACGGCCAGAAGGGGCGCTGTGGCTCAGGTGGCAGAGTGCTAGCCTTGAGCAGGAAGAAGCCAGGGACAGTGCTCAGGCCCTGAGTCCAAGGCCCAGGACTGGCCAAAAAAAAAAGAAAGTTCTATCAACAGACCATTACCAAAAAGCTTGTACTTCTTATGAAATGACACAAAAACAAAGGTTGTATTTTACCCTTCCTCCCTCCCTCTTGCCCTCCCCCCTCCCTCCCTCCATTCCTTCCTTCCTTCCTTCCTTCCTTCCTTCCTTCCTTCCTTCCTTCCTTCCTTCCCTCCTTCCCGCCTTCCTTCCTTCCTGCCTGCCTTCCTTCCTTTCTTTCTGTTCTTTCCTTTCCTTCCTTCTTTCCCTTCCCTCCCTCCTTTCCCTTCTCTCTCCTCTCTTTCTTTCCTTGCTGTGATGCTTGGCATCAAACCCAGGGCCTTAAGCATAAAATGCAAGTATTCTTCCACTGAGCCATACTCACAGATTTTCATCATATTCTTTGATATAAAAATATAATCCTCATGGGAAAAGTTATATAGCATGACTTTTTAGTGATATTTCAATATGTACATGGTAGAGTGCAATATATACTTAAGTTTGACTTCAAAAGCTGATAGCCCCTAATACCTGAGTTTTGGACACACCATTTGGAATGTGTATCTGTACAATTTGTATTCTGTATAATATGACCTTAAAGAACCTTCTGGGAATGACTGATTCTACATAACTGCATAGTACTTCATAATACAGTTGTGTATAAGGAGGTGTTTATACCAAAAGGAAAAGAAATAGTAAGTTTGTTCAATCAATAAATCCATTAGCTACTTATTCACTTTAATTCCCTGGATACTCATTAACCAACTACTTATTATCCAATCAGAGAGCTAACTCTCTGATCCCTGCTCCCATTGGTGAACCAGGATCCAATCATGGAGGTAGCAGTCCTACAGAACAAAGCAGCAAATCCTACATTCCTAGCAAGGCACACAAGTCCTTCCTAACAGAACCCCATCCCACTCTTCTGGCTTCCTCTGAAGCCACTTTAACTCTATAACTGCTACGTTTTCAACATTCCTCATGTCTCTGCCTGGTTCATAATGTCTCCTCTGCTCTCTCCCCTTGGTAGTTTCCTGACCCTATTGATCTTGATTTTCCAGGCCTTGAACTCAGCAACCTCCATGCTGGCTAAATCTCTCTCTCTCTTTTAAAACAATAACAGAGAGGAGGGGAGTGAGGGAAGGCGGGAGAAAGGGAGGGAGAGGGTGAGAGAGGTGGAGGGGGGTTTCAACTGGTCACTTTTCTGAACTCTCCGTGTATATATTGGAATCGATTCTTCAGGGACTGGTTTCTACCTAATGAATAAGCTTGACCAACCCTGGGTTTGGATAAGAAAGCTTACCAAACCTAGAATGCACTATTTTTGTCAGTTCCATAAGTTGGTAACCCTTAAACACTGAGAAACATGGTTAACAACAGTTACCACTCAAGTGATGTTCAGGTACCATGTACTGGATAAAGCAATTCTACACTTCTCAAAGTTTCAAGTTGTCTTTAGAAAGAAGCATGTTTCACTCAAATCCTGATATTTAACAAATGTTTGTCTTCTACCTCTCCTGCCCCAGAAGCATCGATGCATGTGCAAAATTTCCATGAGAGTATGAGACAATACAACCAGAGAAACCCTGTAAAATAAATGTAGCAACTACAACAAAATATCCCTGCAATTAGGACCAAAGGAGGGAGACAGGTATCAAGCTTGGGGTGGGGGGGGGAATCCTTGGAGGTGAGAGGGAGACTGCTAGAGGCTTTCATGATTACAAAATTCTGTTTACACTTTTGCAATCTTTATCTCTGGTATCCCTATGAACACTACAACCTGCTAGGAAGCAGATTGCAGAGGAAACTCCGGTTAATAAGCCAGATGTTCAAGTGATGTTCAGAGTCTCTGGTCCTAGGCACAGTGACACTACATTAGTAAAACCCTAGGTTACACAAAAGACTCCAAATGTTATATGTCCACATACAAAATCGCCACTTGGCAGAAATACTTATCTAAGAGATGTTGGAATTACAGACCATGAAATCATTCTTTGATTGCATTTCAGATTAAAAAGAAAATGTCATCTTTGTGATCTGAAGACATTTTTTGCAGCCGATTGTCTTTGTTTCTGTGTTAGGCACATGAAATGCAGCTTTGTGGAATCTAAACAAGTTTATTTTAATTTTTCAATGACACATGGTTTAAAATGTGGAGACATTTTCATTTAAACTCAGCCTTGCTGTTTGACAGCAACAACTGGGTTGAGTCTAAGTACCCTCCTAAAACATTCTTGATTTGTTGCACAGATTTATATCTTTTCATGTTCCCTCTCATCATTAAGCCAATTATGAAGGAATTATTACCTTTGCTCAATCTGATTTTTTATGGACTTTACTACAACAGTCTCATCACTCACACTACACTCATGAGATTGGTCCATTGCCCAGAAGTGCACAAAGGATGTTTCTGGTGAACTACCATTAGTCTTACGAGGGGTTACTCAGACACATACGATCCCCATCAGAAGATGAATATAGACTTCTATGTATTTGAATGCAGTAATAGATCCTGTCTTTCATAACCATCACCCACTGCTCTTCGCTCACGCAGACGCTAGCCAGTTAGAGGTAGGAGAGCTTCATATTTCACTGCTATCCCATGTGAATTATTAAGCATCACCCCCCCAACATTAGGTCTTACAACTCTGTGTTCAAAGCAGAAACATCTTTGAAATCTTTCCAAGCATGACTTCATAAATATATAATATACTACACATTAGAACTAACCGTATGGATTTGTATCTGTTACTACGATTTATTTGTATAAAATAGCAATGAGCTTCCCTTCATAACAAATTCCTTTTAATAGTGCTAATCAAAATATTTTAATGGTTATTAAAACAGCAGCACCTGTTTGACCCAATTATTCCTAACATCATTCCACCAAAAGAAAAAGAGGTGTTTCTTCTATTTTCAAATAAGAGTTCATAAATTTGCTATGCACATATTTCCAACTCTTAATTTAAAGCGATGGCTATAAGAGCTATAAAAATGATACATTTCTTTCTTTAGAGACAAAACTCAACAAAAAGATGATTTTTACGAAGGCTTAAGAAAATAAATTTTCTATCTTCTTAGGCACAGAAAACTGATTGTTTGCACAACATGGATGCTATTAAATGTAGACTATTTCAAGAAATGGTGAGTATTGGGAAGATTTAATATATAATATGTATAATCCATATTAATGCACATTGTGTATGGTATACATCTGTATATTGTATATGTATAGATAACCTATGAACAAAGTGAAATCAGAGATTTAAACCCAGAAATTTGGATCAGGTTTGGCTCCTTTCTTTAGGCTCCATGTCATCAGAGAAGAAAAAAGTTTATATATATATATATGTACATATATCTTTGAAAGAATTTAGATTTTCAACTAACAGCAGATTTCAGACTTCTTATTAAAAATCATGACTTTTCCATTCTTCAAAATTACATTGGAAAGGCAGTTCGGATCTATCCAACTTTGTAAATAGATAACTTTCGAAACTGGATACTAACCCTAAAATACTAAAAAAAAAAAAAAAAAAAATCATTGCCTTCATTTTTTATTGTTTAGCCAAATTTCAGCAAATATTCAGGCTCACAAAGTTGTAAATTTGTGAATTGAGGCTGTAGGACATTTATTTGGTTTTCATCAGCATACAAATAGATAATTGCTCTGTTTGGGGGCAGAAACATTTTCTAACTAAAGTACTTTTCCCCTGGAGGGAATCAGAGTGTCATTTGTTTTTATTTTCAAAATGAAAACAAATGGAACTATAATTCCTGGGGGCAAGAATGACTTCAGTCTATTTCTTTCTCGGCACATTCTCGTGTATTCATTTTTGGTTAGATGGAATATAGATATAGCTCCTGCTCCTCCCCCACCCCCTCCATAGCTTCCACTGCTACAAAAAACGTATTCACTAGCTGTACAGTAATTAACAGCTCTTGACTGGAACACTGCCAGCATGTACAACGTGACACTCTTCCTTTGAACACTAACAAAGTGCATAAGTAATTTATGTTGGATTAAATATCCCTAACAGGGACCCTTAAGTAACCCAATCACTTTAAACAGGCTCCACATGCATGCTCCTGAGTAGTGAAAATGTCAGACAGTGATAACCCACTAATAGCACAATTCTAACTATATTCCAGCCATTAGCATTTTATGACATCAATCCTCATTAAACCTGGCAAGGAAAAAGATACTAATGTTTCCCAATTTTACAGCCAAGGTGGAAGAGAAATGGAGAAAATGTAGACAGGTGCTGTCTCCCAAAAAGGATTAACATTTTTTAAAATGTGGTAGCAATTTTCTGTTAGTACCTTTGTTTGCATTGAAAGAAAGACAACAAAGAGGTAATGGCTACAAGGACCTCCATGGAATCCAGCCAAGAGGGAAAGAAAAGACTGGTATTTCAGCCATTGTGCTCACTGCTAAAGCACTGTGCCAACTCATCTTCCAACCCATTATATGAAATTTAATTTAACCTGCTATGCAATTAATTCAGATGTTCAGCCTATTTTTCTCATGGCAGAATCCCTCACACAATGCCTTATTTAAATATTAATCAGTCCTCTTTCAATTAGGACTAATTTGCTTCACAGGGTTTCTCTCATCTTCTGATTGCAGGAAAATGGAGGTAACTTGCAACGTTTGAGGATAATTAACATGGTATTTTTATAATACTGATACATCAAATGGGACCTTAATGAACCCCGCTGATTCCATTTAGTAAAGCATGCCTCAAAGTTATAATCAAGAGGAAAGCCATTGCCATCTGTTTAAAATACTAAGGAGCACAATTTAAACACAAAATGCTTATTTCTCTAAACTGTCTATTGTAGAGGTCTGCAAAAGTCACTTTTTCTGTGCAAACTAATTGTACAGTATTTTAATTTGAACCTTTTATTGCATATATACAAAACAGTGACATCTTAAGATGCGGGGGCCCTGTTTAATTAAATGTTGACAACCACAGAAATAAGTAATGTTTGTGCATGTTACTTCCTTAAAGTGCACTGCACTGTTGATGGTAAATCAATGGTAGTAAGTCATAGCAAGTTGTACATTTCTAACGATTCTAATAATTTACAGCTTTTTGCTTAATATTTGAAGAATTTTTCTTAACAAAAGCCACTGAAGCTCTATGAAATGGGGGGGAAAAACATAAGCATATGCTGTTCGTTTTCTGCTTCTGACGTCACAAAGTAAACAGGTTAACATTTACACATGACCAGTTGTCCACAAACTGTTCCATCTGCTTCCAGGCAGGTTGAAGGTCAATGTTTTAGGCTGTTGTTCTAGAGTTCCTTGGTAACATGGAAGCTACTGAGGCTATAGGCTCCCAAGTTCATTATCAAGGCACTCACCATGTGCCAATGGTAATAAAACATGATTGATAACAGATTGTCTATTTACAATATTTACTCTATGGCCACGAGGATTTCCACTGTTAACTTTTGAAAAGGTAGGTATTACCTGTGTACGTTTAAGAGAAGAATCAAGATTGCTCCAGTTTTGCTTTAGAAAACCACTGCACATGCTGGGTCATTATGTCAGAAACATTATAGATCAGAATTCATGGGTATACGAAGGACCAATGGACATCTCCTAGTATTTGGGATGTATTTACTATATGTAAAAGAAGAAATTGTTAGGGACACAAAAATAGAAAAGCAATTCTCTAGTTATCCACCCTTGGTGTGGGAGGAATATATTCTACTTAGTGGACATCCAATCTCATTTTGTATTTTTTTTTCTGGTTTATTTCCAAGCAAGGCAAATGAACAAGAAAAACAATGTGTGTGGGATAAACAATGATAAACTAGATTGGAGAAAAGAGATTAGGTTAAGGCATCATGGAAAATGGAAACCCACTGCCAAACTGGGGCTATTTCATTCATCGCAGTTACTAGCACTATGAAACTTCTTTTGACTAGAGTAAATACAACTTCAGTGGGCTTTGCTCTTGGCATTGAACACTTCTAGGACAAGCTCGGCACGTTTCTCTTGTTTGGTTTTGTTTTTTGCCAGTCCTGGGGCTTGAACTCAGGGCCTGAGCACTGCCACAGGGCCACTTCCGGCTTTATCTACATATGTGGTGCTGAGGAATTGAACCCAGGGCTTCATGTATAGGAGACAAGCACGTTACCACTAGGCCATATTCCCAGCACTGCGGCACGTTTCTCTTCTCACTGCCCACTGTGTTCAGGTAGCACAGACTCAACACAAGTCAAACACTGGTGGATTTTAATGAGAATCACGTGATCATCCTGCAATGAATCTACTGAGTACACACTATGGTCCTAGTGCTAGCTGTCTAATCACAGATCATAAATTAGGGGACACGAAGCTGAGGCATGATCCTGCTTTCAGGAATCTTCTGTTATAATGAGGAGAGACAGGTGATTCAAAAGCTAACAAATAAGTTGGGTACCTTCCAATCATAAAGATTCAGAAAGAATACAAAGTCAGGCATGAGGAGAGGAATTGAGGGGGCATGTTTTAAATTGGGCAATCAAAGCAGACCTCAGAAAATGTGACCTAAGCTATGACATGACTGACTGGCAATTATCCAGTCTAAAGGAAAACTCTGCCAATCTTAGGTTGTCTGCAACCAGGTTGGATAGAGCAAGCATAGCCAATGTGGGAATCACTACAACTAAATAATCAACTAGAAAAAAATACTACATGAAACTGGAGACATGGCCAAGAGCTGAACAATGAGCAGGCCTAACTTCATAAAAAGAAACCAGGCCAGTGGCTCACATCTGTAATACTAGCCACCTGAGAGGTTGAGATCTAAGGATTGCCATTCCATTTGAAGGCAGCTGGGGCAAGAATTAGTCCCTTGGACTCTTATCCCCAATTAACTACCAAAAATAAATAAATAAAAGGACATGGAACTGTGGCTCAAATGGTAGAGTGCTAGACTTGAGCAAAAAGCTCAGGGGCAATGCACAGGCCTTGTATTCAAGCCTCAGGACCAGCAGAGAGAGAGAGAGAGAGAGAGAGAGAGAGAGAGAGAGAGAGAGAGAGAGAGAGAGAGAGAGAGAGAGATCAGATTTTTTTTGTCTCCAAAGTTTACTGGGAAGGAACCAAGGGTTAGATATGAACGGGTGACCTCATCTGATTTTCTATGTACAGAAGGGGCAGTAGAGGAATACAGAAAGAAGAAAACCAAAACTAGTTAGGAAGAATCTGCAGAAAGCCAGTAAGCTATACTCATGACTTGTCTAGACTGGGGCTACCAGATACTAGAGATGTAGAAAGTACAGGTATGGATATGAAGGGAGAAGAAAGACGTCAATGGCGACTTTGAAGATGTTGCCTCGAGTAACTGAATGCCTCTTCCTGCAATGGGAGCATAATAGTTTACAGCAAAAACAAATCTAGAATTCTTTTAATATCTCTAAGCCTCCAAGTGCAGCTGAGACAGTACAATCATAACTCTTAAAATACTTCTCGGTGCCATTTAATATTCTATCAATACTTGTTATCACATTCATGTACTTTAAATAATCTTAGTGTCTATTTACTACTGTTAGTCACTCCATAAACAATATTCCTTCCAAATCTGGTGATGATCACTTTCTTGAAGTTTCGCTACCATGCATGCAGTAGGAGCCTGGGAACCCTTCCTTAGGGCAAGGCCTCCATGCCTGGGTTTTCCTATGTCTACCTCTCTAAGTAGTGCTTGCACTGTTCTTCATAACAGTGAAGGCCGGTGCTTATGACTAACTACTGAGTGACAGGCCCAGGCTTCACTGGAGTACTGCGCAATTTTCTTTAAAGCTCACCAGACTCTGTGATACAAATATAATTCCATTATATACTGAGAAGTCTGAGAGTTATGAAGCCTGGACATCTCTACTAAAAAGCCCCTCCTGAGGGCCAATGTTGGCCAGACTCTTTCTCCTTAAGTTCTTCGAGCATCTCTGCTATTAAGAATCCTAAGAGGACTTAAAATATGGTCCCAGGAATCCTTGACATTCCTTCTATGGGATCCTTAGGGCAAGGATTACGTGAGACTCATCTTTTGCTGCCAGGCTGGTGTCCCTAACATACACCAGGGTAGTCTGTCACCATGCTTGCTGGAGAGAGGCGGCTGAACAGCTGGAGTTCCGGTTTGGGATAATGAAAAGCTGCTGAAGTTGGATGATAGTGATGGTCACACAAAAGTACTTGAAGCCACTGAGATGGTTCAAGGGGTAAGTTTTTTGTGCATTTACCACAACTCAAGCTTTTGTGAAGATCTATGCTTAGTGACCACTATTCCAAGAAAGGAGAAGTCATTCCAGACCTGCAGGTAAATGTCTGGTAAACTTCAGACTAGGAGACTCTCACAGAGAAAATAGGTCCTATGGAATTAGAAGTAGTCATAGTTATATGTCCACTATCTCCATCTTGTCATTAGAAGAAATCGATATACAAAAGAGGCAACATCGGAATGTATATAAAAATTGTGTTCAAAGTAGACTAGTCTCTTGAATGACCTACTGTATAGAATGTACTTTGTGGAAGCAGGGAGCACAGGCTAGGGTTTGTGCTAGGCTGTCTACATTAGCATAAATTTCTCTAGCAGTTTGTTAGCTGTTCCTGCCTTTTTATACAAAAGCCTTTGGAATGCTCAGGGAAGCACATTGAAAGAAAATGTACCCTAACAAAAATCTGAAAGTAGGCAAGGCTTGTATTTAGACCATCCATAAAGGGGCCATGCAAGACTGCAGCCCCACTCTGCATGACGGGACTAGGTTCTTGCTAACCCTTTCAGCAAAGCGCAGAAGTTCTTCAAGCTCATCCCTCCAATTACTTATCCCTCACAACCGAGGAGATTGTATCAGTCTCACAGTTTAAAGACAGAACGGCTGCCAACAGGCCAAAACGATCATTAATAAGTTAGCTGTTACCAGATAAGATTGAAATCTATGCCAGTGCTATTTTAAAGTAATCTCTACTCTAATTACTACACCAGCTGCTGCCAAAAACTCAAACTCTTGACGCAGGAGGCCAGGTTATGGGTACACTTGCAAACACCTGGATACACAGCTGATGTGTGTGCCCTTCCCTGTCCACACCCTCAGCTTCCAGGAAGAGAAATACACAATAACTAAACTGTATTGCAAGTGAAGCTGTACTGTACAGTGTCCCAATTTAGTTTAAGAACCAAAACTTAGTGGTTTGGTACCAGCTATCTGATGCTCACCAAAGAGGACAGGCCTGCTGTTGGGCACAGGTGGTGAGAAAGAGAACTGAGGAGTTCCTTTCGTTTACCTTCATCCATTCTCCCTCTAGACTGCTAGAGAAAGAGAAGAAAGCTAGAAGAAAAAGGAATAAAACTCCAACTTCACCAAGCTTACTCAGCTTTCACAAACATGTCATGTCCTGTGCACAGGGCTTCCAGGAGAGTTATTTATCTTCCCAGTGACTCTGGGGTGGGAGCCATCATAATTCCCACTTGGTAGATGAGTAGATTTAGACACAAGGAAATTAAGAAGCAGTCAAGGTCTCATCAAAGGAAAACGGCAGAGCAAGGTGACAAGAATCCCATGAGGAGGCTTGGCTCCCCCACAAGTCCCAAGGTAGATCTATAGCAGGCAGAAGCGAAGCCTGGCAGGTCTTCCCTTGCACCGGACCCTCCAGTCACCTGAACCCAACACCAACACATTTTCACAGAATGCTGCAACAGTCTCCCCTAACCCACTCTACTATTGAATAATTAAACACTTGCCCAACTAGATCTTTGTTGGAAACAAACAACTGTGCTTAAACTATCCAAGTAAAGACATACAGACATCCCCTAATCCCATGTCTCTGTCCATGGCCTCAGTTGCCTGTATCAACCACGGTCTGAAAATTTAAATGAAAAAAATTCCAGAAATAAATACATGCATGTTAAATAATCTCTTTTTGTAGGGTACTATAACTATTCTGTTTGAGTATTACTTCTGTTAATCTCTTACTGTGTCTGACTTTTAAATTAAACTTTGCCATAGGTATGTATTCAAAGGAAAAACATATATAGAGTTTACTACTATACCCATGGTTTCAAACATCCATCAGGGATCTTTGAATATATTCCCTGTGGATAAAGGGAGACTCTCATTCAGAAACAAAACAAAAACATATTCCTCCTATACGCTCTGGGACATTCACTGTGGACACAGTTTTGTGTGTCCTACATTTCAGAATATTCATTCAACACACAGCTCTACTCAAAAACATTACAGAATATTGTCTACCTCTTGTCCCCTGTCCATTCCCTCTTCTTCTGTTACTGTAGAAACTAACTAGTTAGATTGTTCACAAAAATGTAAGTCCATATACTCAACCTAATAAAGGAACCTATTTCTATTGCTAAGCAACATATACATGTTTGTAAATGGAAACCCTAAAAGCTATGCATTTCATAGCTGACATACAAGGTCTTCTCAGAGCCTACAAATAGCCTGCTATGTTTCTATCACTTACTCATTTACTCAGCAAATATTGGATGAAAAGTAAAGTGTGTGCAAGTACTAGTTACTGAAGCTAGAAAACGTAAAATGGCATGACAAAGTCTTCTTGTTTGTTTATATTTAAGATCAGGGATAAGATGACAGCATGTGAATGACAAGTAATCCTAACAGTAATAATGGTGAAAATTATGCTGAGCCAAACCAGGAAGCTGAATGTAGAGGGTTTCTTGTCTGCAGCAGGAATTAGTCCAACAGTTTTACATCTATGAATCCATTCAGGCCCTGTAACCACACTATGAGGCTGTGTTATATTTGGTTCTTCCGTTTCCCCAAAAGGCCCACATGTTCAAGGCTCCGTCCTCAGTGTGACATTATTGGGAGATGATAGAAACTAAGTGGTGGAGCCTAGTGGGAAGTCTTCAAGCCATTGGGGACATGACCTCAAAAGGTACTATGGGACTCCATCCTCTTGCTCTTATGCTTTTCAGACATAAAGGAAGCAATGTTGCTCTATCACACATTCCTACCATGACGTGCTTCCTTGACACAGACCCAAAGTGACAGGGCCAGTTGATAATGAACTACAAGTTCCAAGAACTTTGCTGTTTGTAAGCTAATCATCTCAGGTATTTGCTAATTTGTTAATATGACAAGCTCTGGTGGTTATGATTTTACTTACTTCACAGAGGAAAAAGTGGCCCAGAAAGCCAAAAATTCAGGCCACTGTTCATGGCCACAGTGAGCAAGTCCATGTGGCCATAT
This sequence comes from Perognathus longimembris pacificus, assembly GCF_023159225.1. Taxonomy (NCBI): domain Eukaryota; kingdom Metazoa; phylum Chordata; class Mammalia; order Rodentia; family Heteromyidae; genus Perognathus; species Perognathus longimembris. The sequence continues at coordinate 59,959,617 of NC_063172.1, forward strand.
GGGTCCCTAATCCAGTCTGGCTAGTTCCTGGCTTGAGTCTTTGCATCTATCAAGCAGGGATTATTGTACAATAAATAACAGTTGAATTTAGATTGTTCTGAATGCTCAGGGAAAGAAACTCAGGTCCAACTTAAGTTGATGGAAGAGAGTACTTAGAAAGCTTCTACAAAGAGATGTCTTTAAGTAAAGTTTTAAGTATAAATAAGAGCAGTTATGTGAAAAGAATGCAGTACGGCAGTTCCAGATGGAAATTCATAACTGAAGTCATTGAGAGCAGAATCAGCTGATGCTCTTGGAAACTACAATTTGTCAAAGATGGATTGGTGGTTGCGCTGCAAGGGATAAAGAGTAGCCCAAACAGCAAATCCTCTTACCCAGGCACACACCCTCCATTTTCTCAGTGAGCGGGAACATCTATCTCCATCACCTCTCATTCTGCATTCTTTAGAAAATTGCCCCATGTAATAGTTTAATCATTTCATGACTTTATTGGTCTCACTGGGGACTAAAACTTTTAGAAACTTTAAAAATAGTTAGTATGCCAAACCTTCCATGCAGTAGTTCATCCAGCAATTCTATTCTAAATTGGCAGTGAAATCATAATTCAGTCAATCAATAAAACTAATTCATGTTAGTTAACTTATCCTCTTTTACAGTATTTATCAGATAAATTTGTTTTGTTCATCATTGGTCTTAGGACTGGTATAACGTATAGTTTATTCTTCTTAAGTCTGTAGTGGGTAAGAGAAAGAGATGAAAAATGCCTAATATTGTTGCTATTGATAGGGCTGGTGTTGAATTGACCGCTTGGCCAAACCCAGTAAGACAGATCCCATGTATTCTCTTTTATACACGAGCTTCTTAGATGTAAAGCTTTTCTGTGGAATGTTTTCCTGCCAGTGACATCAATTAAATCCTGAAGTGTCCACTCTGAATTGTCTGGTATTTTTTGTGTGTACTTGTTTTAAGTATGCACCAATTATAATAGTAATCTTGGCAGTTTAACTGAAGCCTTTAAAATACTTAATTTCAGAGATTGGTGGAAGAGAGTTTGTGGGTATAACTCAGTGGTACAACATAGTCTAGAATGTGCATTTCCTAGGGTTTAGTACCCATCAGAGGAAAGAAAACAAACTTAAAATCCATTCTGTCATAATACTCAGTTTATCATCTTGCTTTAAAGAAAGGGAATTGTTCAAGTGCCTTTCACAGTATGTAACTGCTATAAATAAAGTTCACTTGTGAGTTACTAAACTTCATGTGAATGAAATAAATATCTGTTCAAATCCATTAAGGCAGACGACTATGAAATATCAATCACAAGGCAAGCTTTGGTTTTATTTGTATTGTTTATGACAATCAAAAATTTTAAATATTCTATGTTTGTGCCACGTCCTCCCTTTGCTTTAGCTGAGCTTTGAACATTTTCCTCACATTCCATTTGAATTTTGGAAGTAAGGGTATCATTTCTCAACAAGAAGAAAAATAGCCATATCAGAGAGATTACAGGGCTTATTTTCCCTTCTTTAGATAAGGCATAGACACAATGTCCTTAATTAGGGTTCTCATTGGCACCCAAATGATGGTATTAGAATGTTAAGGCTGGGAGAAACCCTTGGTTTGATCAGCTCCAGTCTCTGCCTGTTAAAACAGGCAGAAAATCTTCCTCCAAAAGAGGAAGCCATTTGTTATCTCCCAAGCGCCTTCATTAGCAGCCTCCCCACCCCCACCCCCTGTGACAGAATGGTAGATTCTCTGGCCACTTACTTTAGTAAGCAATTTGGACTTCTGGTTTTTAAACTTTTTGGTAGTTTCCACTTTGAGACAATAACAAGTTGACTGGTAAGGCAATAAAAAAGAAAATCTTACCCCCTATTGCCCTGAGATCCTGGATCTACTAGATGAAATGTGATCACTGAGAAGCAATCTCTAGGCTGCTCCTCCCTAGCTTCCAGCTCCAGGCAAAGGCTTTTAGATTCTCTAGGAATTTGTTTTGTTAGTCCATGGAAAGACAGTTAGGCTAAATAACCCCTGACCTTTCTTCCCAGCCTTTAGAATTAAAACAGTATTCTCCAAATACACTGAAGGCACTTAAGAAATGCCTTACTGGGGTAATCCTACATCATGTCAATTCACATCAGCCATTTGTTAGTGGGATTTAGCTTTAAAAAAAAAGTATGGGCAAGGTGGATTAAGCAAAGAATGTCAAACTCAACCAACCTTAATCAAATGAACTTGATATGAAATCAACTGCAAGTGCATTGTTTGTGTACCTGGTAGGAATGAAAAGAATAATTATCAAATATTTTCCCAATTATCTTCTAATGAGTCTAAAAGACTATTCCTGTAATAGAAGACTATTGCATTGCAATAGTTCTAACATTTCTGTTCTGAAAATAAGCCCCAGATCTAGGATTAAGGGCTCATTTTTTTTCCTTGTATACTATTTCTTTTTAGTTTTCATTAATATTTCCCTCTTTAAAAAAATCTGTATGCTTTCATTATCTTGCCTACAGGATAATGGACTTCCATTGTTTGCTCTTTTCTTCTCTTTTCTCATTTCTTCCATCATGATTCTAACTACTTCATTCTGGCATTCCATTAATTTCCCCATTAGGCTAAACATGGAGAATCTAAAATATTTCTATAAATTGTCAAATGTGGTTTTGTTGTTTCTTTTCTTCTTTCATTCAGAAAAAATAATCAGCAGGAAGATGAGAAGCCTTTATGTATTTAAATCTGAATTTGAGTGGAGGAAAACTAATGTAAACACGACTTTTTAAACTGTAGCTGACACAACACATTATTTATTGAAGCAACACTGAGTTTAACACTTAATTCTGTCAATTTACTTACCCAATTTCCTCTCTATTAAAGGGGGGGGGGGGAACTAAAAACAAAACTCAAAAGCATGATTCCGGTGATCTTTGTTTAACAGAAATCCACACAGACTTTCCTTCCATCTCAGAAAATTCACAGGTCCCATTGTGGTTTTGATCTTGCGTTCTAACTGAAGGTCAGGCTCAGGCCTCTGACAGGTGCAGCAGTGGCCTTCGACTCTGCAAACCACCCACATTTTCTCCAGCTCTACAAACACCAATTTGACTGCTAATATTCTGTGCTAAAGGCAGTAATCACTAGTTAAATAGACCATTTGACTGTACAACTGTCAACATGACCATAATCTGCTCACACACAGGAATCAACTGCATCCCTGGGCCAACTACTGAAGTGTAATAGACCCAATTATGCACTGCTGCTGGACCTCAAAGGCCACACCAGCAAGGCACAGGCAAAGTCCACCTTTCCAGAAAAATCTACAGGTAGCTTTGAAAGAATAACAAATCAGCGCTACCTCTGGAGCCAAATGCCACTGCCTTGAGAAAAGGATGTGCTGCTCCCAGGTCTGGCATAAGCCCCACTGGCTGACCACCCCCGGCCCTTCAGTGCCCACCCTCCCTGGTTCTTAACTGTCCCCCCCCCAAAAAAAAAACAAACCCAGAGTAATATGAGCTGGGAAGACCCCAGCTTTTTGTACTTTCATTAGTCTCTGCAACCAAGTAAGTATCTGATTGAAGATGTCATAATCTAATATGCATGTCACTCATTGGAAATCAGCAAGAGGCACGTTCTAGGAGGGATTCAGTGTGTAGGTGTGTGTGTGTGTGTGTGTGTGTGTGTGTGTGTGTGTGTGTGTATGACATTAAAGTACCTAGCATTAGCTAGGTTTTGGTATTGCATTTTGATTTCTCAACTCTTTTCATTTTCATTTAATCATAAGCATTAAATGTAAGTTGGTCTATTCCCTTTAAAAGTTTGATTGCTGTTTTTCTCTTTCTTTCTTCCCCCCTCCCTTCTTCCCTCCCTCCTGCCCTCCCTCCTTTCCTCTCTCTTTCTTTCATTTTTTCTTTCCTGTGTGTGCTGGTATTAGGGCTTGTTTTAACTAGGGCCAAAGTGCTACTCCTTAGCTTTTCCAGTCATGCTGGTACTTTACTACTTGTACCAGCTTTTTGGTGGTTAACTAGATATATGAGTCTCTCAGATTTGTCTGCCCACTTTGAACGATGATCCTCAGATCTCAGCTTCCTGTGTAGTTAGAATTACAGGTATGAGCCAGCAGCACCTGGTATTTCACGAATTTCTTAACCTGGCAGGCCCAGGTCTCAAGTGTCTCAACCTCCTTCATTGCTCTGATACCTTCTCTCCAACCTCCACACCAGTTCAGGGACATTAGTACTCCCGAACTTGCCAGGCACTGCCAAGATTCTAAACCAAGTACTTTGATGCCTTTCACTAGTTCTTCCTTTGAAAATGTGTAGACACTATTTAGGATTAACTTTTCCTGTCTTTCTCAGACTCTGGAACACAGCTCCTTTCTGCCTCAAAGCCACCTATTCATTCATTCAGTTATCCACTTAACTTGTGCAGAACAATTCTACCTTGTAATTAGAAGCTTGAGCTCTGGAACCAACCAGGGTAAATCACTTCCCAGCTTGATCATTCATTCACTCATGCAAACTTGAGCAAGTGACATCATATTCAGTATTTAGGTCTAGCATACAATTAAAAACTCTGGTTTTGCAATATTTGACCTATTGAGGACACCAAAATAGAAGTTAAGAGTCTTATATTCTCTTGGACTTATTGTATAAGTGTATTTAGTTTAATGGATGGAATCAACACAGAAGCACATCTACATCGTCCACCATTTTGTTCTATGAAAAAGAAAGACATGAACTAAGTAACTTCTCTGAGGTCTCACCTATGTTTAAAATCATAGTTTTATCTTCATGTATTATTTATAATCTTTCAGAGATACTTGGTGTAAACCTTTCTTGCATTAATGTGCCCAGAGAATTTCTTAAACACATTGCTGGGTTTAAATGGTATTAAAAAAATGATTCTCCATAGCTTTCTTTTCCACAGTTATCTTCCTGACATTAGGAACACGTGTACTATAGCCAGTGAGACTTCCTGTAAAGCCAAGCTTGTGTTCAACCATTAAAATATTCTGATTACTAAGAATATAGGGTCAAGAGACCAATGAATTTGAGGCCACAGGAATATGATATTTATTAGTTTGCTTCATATCTCATGTCTAAGACAGCAAAGAGTAAGAATTAACAAAAGCAAGACTCTAATCAACCAAACACCATTTTCCATCACTCACACCAATCTTACTGGTCCTCTCAAAACTTTGATGTAAAGTAATAAAGCCATTTCAGAGCTTATTGAATCAAAGATATTTTTAAAGCCAAAGGAAATATTGTCTGTTTATGTCTCATGCTATCATTATGTGTTAATCCATAATGCAAACAGGGGAAGAACAACTGAAAATAATTTACTTCTCTGAGGGGAGGGGACTGCTATGATTATTAGACAACATAAAGAAATCAACAGCAATAGTTACTAGTGAATTTGCTTCAACCCACTGTCAAGTTTATATTTTTAGTTCTTAATTATGTAAATTACTCCTATGTTTTTAAAGATAAAAAAAAATCTAATCAAACCATCAGATGACTGAGGCCAGAGGGATATACGACTCTATAGCAATATGGTTAAATTCTTCTAGGCAGCATACTGGAACTTACTTCATTGTAGTTCTTAGTCATTTAAAAACTAATGTTGAGGTAGGCACTGTTGTCTCACGACTATAAACCTAGCTACTCAGGAGGTTGAGATCTGAAGATCGAAGTTCAAAGCCAGCCCAGGGAGGAAAGTCTACAAGGCTCTTATCTCCAACAACCAACTCAGAAAAATCCAGAAGTGGTGGTGTGGCTCAAGTGGCAGAGTGCCAACCTTGAGCACAAAGAGGCTCAGGGACAGCGCCCAGCCCCGGGATTGGAGGGAAAACAAAGTAATGTTGAGATAATTCATATGAATTTATGTTAGAATTAGTTGTAGGACTCAGAAGTAACTTTTATTTCCCTAATGACTTGCAGAGGGTTGATGTTAGGGTATTTCAAATTTGGAGAAACTGCCAAAAAGCCAATCAGATATGTATTAAAGGTATGCAAGGTGGTTCTCACCTTCATAACCCCACTTAGGCAGGGTCCTAGGAAGAAGGGTCACAGTCCAAGGCTAACTCTGGGTAAAAATGACAGAACCCTATATGAAAAATAACTAAAGCGTAAAAAAAAAAAAAAAAGTGCGGTTCAAGTGGTAGAGTGACTGCCTTGCAAGCACAAGGCCCTGTCTCCACGCTGCAGTACCGTAGACAATGCGTGTATGAATGTATGTGTTTGGGTGTGCTAGAGCAACATAGAAAAATGTTATGATAGGATCTAGCTTCAGTCTTCCAACTAAATAGTTTGGTTGGATATTGTTACACTACTGAGCTGTAGGGGGAAAAATCAAAGTGAAACATTGAATAAAGTAGGCAGTTTGTTGGCTCACAGATTGACTCTACAAACTAATGTAAATCAAATAACAAATTTTCAAAGTCATTCTGACATAATTTCCTTCCTATAGACATTTAGAGGTAGTCCCAACATGTTTCAAACAATGGCAATGTTTCGGGGCTCATTTTATGGAGTTAAAGAGGACACCACTTATTCGGATCTATAAATCCCTGCAGTTCTCTTGATTGTACAAAGCTGGGGGAACTCTAGACGCCCCTCCCCTGGGCAGAAGGGATGTGATCCTGGAATAAGTCTATCATCTCTTGGCCACTGTAGTCTTTCTTTTCTTTCTTCTTCTTCTTCCCTCCCCCCCTTCTTTTGTGGAGCTGGGAGCTTTCAAAAGACTATGGAGGTAAGAATGGAGATTTGATCAAACATGTGGAACTGATTGACGCTGGCATGCGGCCCTGAATTCATTTAAATTATGATACCAACTACAGTAAGGAAGGACCATGACTTATGAATGGACACTTCCTATCTTTGAGTGGTCTTGATCCTCAAGGGGTGCCCTACACCATAGATCTTAAAACCACAAAAATCTACTCTTCCCTTTTTCGGTTCCCTTTTCTCTTTTGGAACCCTTCAAGTCCTCTGTGCAGAGCCATTTCTCTGAGCCAGCTTTGGTCAAACACTTACAAACCACAAAATTATGCTGAGAGGTTAACACTCATTCCATAATAAAACTGTGAGACTATTTGAAATGCGGAAAAGTTATGGTGGTATCATTAAAAACAACTTCAGAAGGTAGGGGGAGGAATTTATTTTCCCTTTCATGGCACTCATCAATTAAAAAAAAAAAAAAGCAGTGGATGGTGGCCACAACACTGTGTGAAGCAACAGCAATGCCAATACTGTGAATAATTAACAGACTTGAAAATATAAGTAGCTTAAGCCAATCACACATTTGGCAGAGGTGAAAGTTGATCCTGGTAACTTGCTACTACAAGTGCACTTTTCTTCCAAAACACAATTTCCCACCTGTCCCTTGCTGGCTATAGAGGGCTAATTTCCCTGTCCATATTTCCATAGGCTGAGATACTGTATCTAAAATTCTGAAGGAGGAAAGAGAATTTTTATAATACTTCATATTCAAAGCACTGCAGGTAGTTTTGGTAAAGGAATTTTTAATGTTACAATAAATTATTTTCCTATTATACATGTGAATATAAATATGCAGTTATGTACATATATGTACACATCTGTGCACATATTCATATGTGTACACCTACTTTCTTCATCTAGTACAGATCATTAAAATCAAAATTTCCTTTTCATTATGTAATGATAGAATATTTTAATATTCTACACATGATTCCTTAAAAATACAACCTGTCTTCTCTTCATACAATGTAAAAACTAAACAAAATTGGGAGCATTTATTGTTACAAAGGCTGGCATTGTTCAAAGGTATTTCTGAATTTTTGACTTGGTTAATTACCTAAAGGTAAAACATTTTTGTTTATTAGTTCAACAAGAGATATTTAGATTCAAATTATATGCACATTCCTTATCAAACACAAGAGAGTACAGACTGGAGAGCCAATGGACTAACTATAAATAGTGTTACCTGGCCACACATTTTGGATTGAAAACATCATTTTAAATGTAATGATTCATGATAGAATGGCTTAGGAAATTTAGGTTATCAACCCTGTAAATGGCGCTCTCCTAAGCAAAGTTCTGTGGGGGGGGGGGCTTTTTTTTTTTCCTGCTAAGAGCACACATCATTTGTGGGCTACCCAAGATTATCAACACAGGCAGAATGGCCACAGACAGCTGACTAGAGCCCAGGAGAAGCAAACCAGTATGTCCTGTAAAGATTCCAAATGATTTCTCAAGCTGCATATGCCACTTGTGCTACACTTACCTTTGAACAGAGTTACCTTAACAAAATACGATGATGGATTTTGATCACTTTGCAGTCTTTCATTGAATGAAAATTAGGCTTATTTTTTTCCGATACCATTTCATGATTTTTCCAGCTACTTACTTTTCCTGCTTTCCCACAATTTGCCTTTCTTAATTTTCACTCCTTTATATACTATATTTTTTGTAGTTATTATTTTAACAAAGCAGATTTAGACACAACTATACAGTGTTTCCTTTAAAACAGAACAGAGAGTTTCACCTTTGATAGGACCCATCTGTTATTTTCTATGTTTATGTGATGGTGGCAATAAAAGATTTTTCAAAAATGCCTCAGAGCTCGAGATTTTATTTTTTAAATAATTCATAGGCAAGCCTAGTAACCAGTGAAAAAATAATTCTGTTGCTGAGACGCAAAGGAATTATGTTTGATGTTTAATAGCCAGAATTCCATTTCCTACTTATGGTTGTTATTTGAATAATAGCATAGTCTCAATGCATAGTTGTTAAGTCTGCAAACTATTACAAGGTCACAAGGAGTTCTAAAGTGTTTGGGGCCCTCCAATAGTCAACGAAGCTGAATCTCAATCAGTTGGAAAGCAAAACACTATAGGTACTCAAAAAGAAAAATCCAATCCAATCAGCAAAGTTCTGGGGTCATGGGCCCCGTGATCTCTCTTCCTCACCCGCCTAGGAAAAATACTAATCAACACTTTTTAAATCAGGATTAAGTAATGGCTTAACAAATATCTGCTAGCAGAGTACTTGTGGTTATTCTGCAATAAGGTGAAAACATTTGAAGATTATCTTTTGTTCTTGAGTTCAGTGAATGTGGCAGAAAGTTAAAATGAAAACACAGCTCCAAGGGTGGCACTGGTGCAGTCCATTCTGTGTTCTCGACTAAGTGGGTGCATCTCTTACTTTGCTCTGTCAAGTCTGGCAATCCCAACCCCTGCCTGTGTTTATGTCCAGTGGTCACTGGGATCACCGGGTTTAAGTTGCTCTGTGCATACCAACATTTGGAGAACAGTAACAATTTCAGAAGCCTACTACCGCTAGCTGGTAATTTTTACCCTCTATGTTGCATACTTTTATCCAATCCTTCTTTGGACAATGACCACCCAAATTATGGAATTTTAATCCCATACTTAGGCAGAGTCTACTGAGGGCCAGGCCATTTTTTGATTTAAGAAACATACCATGGGCTGGGGATATAGCCTAGTGGCAAGAGTGCCTGCCTCGGATACACGAGGCCCTAGGTTCGATTCCCCAGCACCACATATACAGAAAAAACGGCCAGAAGCGGCGCTGTGGCTCACGTGGCAGAGTGCTAGCCTTGAGTGAGAAGAAACCAGGGACAGTGCTCAGGCCCTGAGTCCAAGGCCCAGGACTGGCAAAAAAAAAAAAAAAAAAAAAAAAAGAAACATACCATAAGAATTTCATAATGGCATTACAGAACCTTTTACAAATTAAACATTTAGTTACCTATCCTGCTATTGATTAGTTTCTTCAAGATAACCAAATAAGTGCACAGGCTGCATCAACACTTTCAGTCCTTAGGGTCTTATTGGGCAAGATGCAATTTCAGAGAAGTAAATAATAACCTAAGTGTTAATGAAACTCAGGAATGCTAAAGGTTTGTAATTTACAGAGAGCAGTTGAGGCACTGAGAAAGCAAACACCCTCTTCCAGTTGCCAAATAATACTCAGAGCCTGGTATCTCAATAAACTCGAACATCATCCATAACACGTGATAAGCTTTTCAAACTATAGTACAGTGCATATTCTGTGATTCCTCAGGTAAAGTACCATACACCTTGATATAGGTTGTTGACATAAAGAAAAGTAAAAAGGAAAGAGGTACAGCTTTCCTTTGCTTCTGGTCACTGCTAGGAATTCTCACACATACTCACTGTTCATCACAACTACACTTAGTTTTAATTCCAGTTGCCAGTAAAAGCCCCAGAGGCAAATCAAAAGTTCCAAAGATAGAAGGGACCTAAAAAGCTACCATCTAAACTAACCCACTTCAAAATACCAGTAACTGGCCGGGCACCAGGGGAAGGGCTCATGCCTGTAATCCTAGCTACGTAGGGGGCAGAGCTCTGAGGACTGCGGTTTGAAGGCAATCCCAGGCATAAAGAAAGCCTGTAAGACTCTTCTTTCCAATGAACCATGCAGAAATATAAAAAAAATTAAAACAGAGAAGAAAAGAAAGAAAGAAGGAAGAAAAGAAAAAAGAAAGAAGGAAGAACTGGAGCTGCAGCTCACAGGGTAGCGTACATATGCACTGCATTCAAGAAGCCCCAGCACTAGAAATATAGACATAAATCACTGAACGACATTATAAACAGTTATTTTTCAAATTTTCCAACTTTGCACTATGAATAAATAGAAAATATGTCTGAAAGTTCTTGCAACACAAATTCTTAGTGTCACGTGGCTTTTAAAAATCTAGCAACTATTTTGATTGACATGCAGAAGTGAATGTACCAGTAAATGATTGTTAATAACTGTTAATAATTACTATAGTAAGATAATTTCAAAATATATCTGAAGTCAATATTTATAGAAAATATCTCTATTTTCCTGACTAATCTCTATTCTTTCCTGTTCACAAAATGAAGACAAACATGATCTCAAAGACTCCCGGCATATCTACTCAACCATTCAAAATAAGAAAACTTGTCAAAATCATCCTGTCTCATGCATTTTCTCTTTTAGCTCAGTGAAAATGTTTTTAATGAGGCGAAGCAAGGTGGCGGCTGGGTGAGCTCCTCAACAGGTGCTATTTGTGAACCAGACAACCTTCACACAAGATTGACGAAAGCCAAGTAAGAGATCAGAGTGCCTGGTTTTATGTGCTGGCAGGGTTTTGGTTCTAAAGGTAACTGGAAAAATTTGCTCTCGGCCCTCTGCAGCAATAACCAGGAAGCAACTGGGCGAACGACCTATGTGACTACTTTAGCAATAACTCTCTGTCCGTCTCCAGGCACATCCTAGCTTCTACATAACCAATGATAGTTCCCCATCATTGAGGACAATGAAATATGAGACCTTTAGGCACCTCACCCCAGAAAATACAAAATGTATAAAGAGCAAAATTTCTCACCTTCTGATTTCTGGCTCATGTACCCCCTGCACAAAAATCAAACAAACTAAGAAGTTTTCTTGATTTTTATACTATTATGAATGAAGTTCCCCAAAAAAGGTGTGTGGGGAGAATCTTCTGCTGATTTGGCCTACAGACATTATTTAAACATTTCAATAAATATCACCCTGTACTTAAAAATAATCTGTACTTCTGTTATCATCTACCATTCATGTTTATGTGTGTGCAAGCACACTAGTGATACTAATGCATGGGAAATAGTTATTGCAAAGAAATCAAAATATTTTTTATCAGTTTTCTAAGCAATCATAAGCAATTTTAAGGTACTTTGAAATCCAGGCCATGGTATCATTTTCAATAACAATATACAAATCAGTTTTTACTTGATCTGGTAGTAAGAATATAAAATAGCAACAGCTGGTGATGTAAGCAAATATACATTTTGAAAGCATCTTGATTGTATCGAAATCCATAACATAAATCAGTTTGCTCTTTCAAGTAAGGTACTGTAAGAACAGTTAATTAATCACTCAACTATTAACAATTGTGACTCAAACTTCATGTGGTAATTATGTGGTCATCCAGAGAATCAATGACAATTAAGTAGCTGATCAATAAATTCTCTTCAATGATAACAAAGACCCCAAAGTTTTATATCCATTCTTTAAATAAATTAGGGGAAATACATATTCTTCATCGATATTCTAGGCTGAAGAGACCTGAAAAATCTAACATCTTGTTCTACTTATTTAAGTCCATGTGTTAATAATCATACCTACAATATATCAAAGTTGTGTTAGAAACTAGATTCAGGTGGGGAAAAAAAATCACCCTTGATTGAATAAGATACTAAAGCAGGCCAGTACCTAAGCAATTATTCAGCCTGATGAGAACAGCAGTGGGGTAGACTAGCTCTCCCTTCTTCTAATCTATAAATTATTTTAAATCCCTTGTTTAAGAAAAAGGAATTCAATAGAATTTCAAACAATGGGTTTCTAACCCTCAGGTAGAAGAGCATTTCTGCTGGCTACTGATACCTTTATGAACTCCCGAGTTAAGCCACTTCTATAGATCACACAGTGCTTTATAGTTTCCCAGAAGAAAGTGAATCTGTTTGAAATATGAGTATTTAGAAAGTTTGTCTCTTTTGGAACTTAGTCAAAGAAGACAGAAGAGTAGAGTGGTGGGGGTTCCTATCTGAAGTAGGCTTTGAAAATTAAAAGCACAGAAGTCTATGTTCTTGTATTATATAGTCATACTAATAAAAGCAATAAAACACATCCAGGCGATGCCTGACATGGGCAATTTCATAAGCTTGGTATCGATCCCCAGATTCTTTTCAAGTGAGGTTACTTTGCAGTAACCTGTTCCCTTGTGAATTTTCTCTCCCTACTAAGCCTTGCACTAAATATAAGAGAGCTTGCAATCTCATGTTTTGTGATGATGTATTGTAACTTTTGTCCTATGGTTAAAGCTCATTACACAGTCAGAATTCATGCCAGGGCAGGAGAAAGGCATATATAATATAACAAGAGCTCAGATCTGACAGGGGAAATAGACTTGAAGTTGGAACCCTGGGTAGTTTTATTCTTTTTGCACAGACTGTTGTTGGAGTCAATTTTTCCAGTCACATGAGCTACCCAAGTCTATTTACATATTAGAATTGGTAAACCAAGGAGTGAAACTCTCATCTACAGATGTCACCATTTCGACGATCCATACTTTGGGCTGGGGATGTATCGCAGTGTTAGAGTACTTGGCTATAATGTGGAGAAAAAAGTCCAGGTTAAATCCTCAGCAAGGAAAAAAAAAAGTTCAATAGTCATTTGGTCCAATTCTTCCAATGAATTTAATGAAGTAAAATTAAAAAATACTTTTTGCTGAGTTGAAATGTTTTTCCCTGATACATTGTTAAAACACTAGTTTAATTAATCTCCACTATAAATTCAAAAGCAATAACTGAATGAGGAAAATCCCATACTTTCACATAGTCCTAATTCATTGTATCAATGTAAAAACCTGACTACATTTTAAACACTGAAGATGTCCAGTTGAGCTTCAGTGCCTTACATCTGTGGGGTCAATAGTGATTTTTTTCAGACTTCTATAACTTTATTTTGTGGAAAAAATAATTTTTATCTTGATGCAAAGTGTTTGTAAAATAAAACTTAAAAATAAATCAGTGTATCACAATAGCTCAACAGCTATGTACATATGATCATATAAGATGAGGATAAGCAAAACAACTCCGAGAAGGACACAGGAGGATTCTATTGTTGACGTTACATTTAAAGTTCTAGGTGAATTTCCTTTGGCGTATGCTATGTGGTTACTGTATATGATTTTGGTACACTGGGTATTGTATATATGACTACTTGATCTAGGGAAGGGAAAGAAAAATGAGGGTGTAAGATATCACAAGAAATGTACTCACTGACTTATTATGTAACTGTACCCCTTTTGCACAACACCGTCAACAAAACTTAATTAATAAAAAGTAAAAAAGTAAAAAAAAAAATAAAACTCCAGTTACTTTTTGCAGTATTTTGGTTATTCAGTATAGAAATCTTCATATTTATCCCAACAAAGGTCCTAAACCATTCACTAAAACATACTTTGCTTTAGAGATCAATCATTCCATCATCAAACATTCACAGGATCGTCTTATATGTAGGCACTGTACTGCAACACTCACATGGTTCAAGACATGAAGTTATTAGCTGGATCAGGATGACTTTCAGATGATTCTTCAAACATAAAAAGAAGGGTTGTTGAACACATAACACCAGCATAAAGACAGGTATTAGCTATAAACTGGCTCTAATTCTAATAACAAGGGTTAAAAATTGAAGACCCTGAGATAGAGTTTGTTCTTTTTTGTAAGAAACAGATTTCCTACTATCTGTAAAGGATGACATTGCTTTTAGTTCATGTGTAAAGAAGCAGATTTAAAAGAATATCAGAAACAATGAATAAATCTACAACAATCCATAAAAAGGCAGGGCTTCTATGAGATATATGAAATAGTTACAAAGACTACAGGATCTTCAAGATACAAATAGGAAACAAAACTGTCAAAACAATTTGCACTGTAGTTTGAAATAGCACTACCATGCTTGCCTTCATCTTCCTACTCCACTTAAGTCTTAGCATACAAATTAAAAAAAATCCTGATTTAAGTTTAAAAATGTTTGGAAACAATCTGGCCAACTAGTTGATGCTTTTAAAAATACCTGTGGTATGAGGTAAGCGTTTAGATTTCTCATAGAAGTAATAAAACAACAAATGTGGTAGAAGGAGCCAGATTCAGATTTCGAATCTCAACAGAATTACTTTGAGTTTGAGTTAATTGTAAAATCGAGAGATGCTTGAGTCAATCAAATGAGTATGTGTGAAGAATCCTAAATCCATTTTCCACAAAATTTTGGTTCTTTCAGAATCTTTTTTTTTTTTTTTTTTTGCCAGTCCTGGGCCTTGGACTCAGGGCCTGGACACTGTCCCTGGCTTCTTCCCGCTCAAGGCTAGCACTCTGCCACTTGAGCCACAGCGCCGCTTCTGGCCGTTTTCTGTATATGTGGTGCTGGGGAATCGAACCTAGGGCCTCGTGTATCCGAGGCAGGCACTCTTGCCACTAGGCCATATCCCCAGCCCCTCTTTCAGAATCTTAACACCATTAAGAATTTGCATAAGAGAAAAAAATTAATACTAAGAATAGCCCACATGCTTTGAAACCAATAAAAAAAAACACCTTCATTTTGGATGGAATTGATGAATCATCTCTTAGCACTTTCCTATCACATCCTTTTATAGAGATAATAGGAAGTAAAATTTTAAACATATATTGGAAACATACTTAGGGATCATTATAACAGTGTACTATGTCTAATATCATATATTTAAGCCAAACTTAAACTCATGCCAAGAGTGTGTTCTCACATAAATGACTTGAGTTTATGAAAGCTACTTTTCCCTGCATTTGAAAACATGAACTGAGGTCCTGGTGTATGGAATAGCTCTGCTTAATAAAATCGAATGTCACATATGATGTAGACATAAGTCACACTATTTATGAATCACACTTCTCTGAATTTTATGATAACCTGCACCTGAAATGGCATAGGATTAATAATTTTGATTTAATTTTCAAAATTAACTCAAATGTGGATTTTTTTACCTTTCAACTTCCTTTATTTCAATTTGGGAAGACAGCATAGATTCTCATTTCCTAAACTACATTTACATTTTTTAAATTCTTAAATACTATGACCCCATTCCTCATTTTCTCCCTGTAACTACCCGCTATTGCCATCCCCATAAGGTTTGTATCCAACATAATGATAAGTGAGTATCAATATTAAATTAGCTCATCCTTTGTCCTGCTGTTTCTGTGATATCTTTCTCTTCCACAGATCAAATAATCTTATATACTAGACACAAGGTACAGAAAACCAAGAGAAATGAAATAAAGAAAAATGAGAAAAAGAAAGAAAAACTACATACAGGGCATAATAAGAACCTTTTGATTCTATATCTTGGAGTTCATGTTGATACACTTCATTGTATATGGTGCTATGCACAAAGCAATTGGGTTATTGAGATCCCCTGTTAAGAATATCATAGACATATTCTAGTTCTTACAAATGAGGGATACCATGCAAACTTTTCTTTGGGTCTGGCAACACAAATTTCACCTTACACCAGTTAGAAATGGCCATTATCAAAAAAACTAATAACATTAGATGCTGGCAGGGATGTGGCCAAAAGGGAACACTACTACACTGTTGGTGGGAGTGCAAACTTGTCAAACCACTCTGGAATGCAGTATGGAAGTTCCCCAAAGTACTAAACACAGAGTTCCCTTATGATCCAGCAATCTCACTCCTAGGTATTTACCCAAAAGACCACAAACAAGGCTATACCAAAGCTACCACCACAACCATGTTAATTGCAGTATTATTTACTATAGCTGAGATATGGAACCAACTGAGATGCCCCTCCGTAGATGAATGGATTGAGAAGATGTAGTATATGTACACAATGGACTTCTATGCTTCTATCAGAAAAAATGGCATTGCTCCATTTGTAAAGAAATGGAAAGACTTGGAAAAAATATTAAGAGAAGTCAAATGTGGATTTTAGTTGACTATTCTTAAAACAAAAATTTACCAGAAGGCTGTAATGTGCTTCCTCAGTAATTATTTTAGTGGAATTGAATTTCCATCTCTGCTGTTAATGTTTTTTAAAATAGGTAGCACCATTAATCTGGATCAATTCTGTTCTTCCATTTACTAGTTGGATGAAGAAGCTCAATGCCATCTCTGTTCCTCAGTTTCCTCTAGAAACATGGGTGTGAGCATCACAGAGCTAGCACCCATATCCCTCATAACATTAATAATACACCACACCTAGTCAGAATGAAAACTAAATATACTTATATTGGTTATGTTCTTACAAATCAGCTTTATACACAGGAGGTTTATAATAAAAGTATAAAATAATAAATAAATAAAATATAATAATCAAATAATAAAAATCAGGCACCAGTGGCTCATGACTGTAATCCTAATAACAGTTTGAAGCCAGCCCAGAAAGGAAAGTCTATGAGACTCTTATCTCCAGTTAACCACCAAAAAGCCAGAAGTAGAGTTGTGGCTTAAGTGGTAGAGTCTCAACATTAAACAAAAAAGCTAAGGGACAGTGCATAGTCCCTGAGTTCAAGCTCTAGTATGAGCACACAGACATAAACACACACACACACACACACACACACACACACACTACAAATAAATGTTTATGGTGGTAATGGTATTGTTTAGAGGTAGTTTAGAGGGAGATATACTTGTAAGTACAAGTCCCTGGGTTCAATCTCTTACCACAAAATTTTTAATGAGACTAAAATATTTTAAATTCACTAACTATTACATATTTATATTGAACAAAAAGAAAATCCTGAGTGTAAATGGTTCAACACTCAGATAAGTCTAAATATTTCTTTGAAATCCATGTAGCAATACAACTAATGATGATTATTGCTTTCAGAGGATGCCCATGACATTTTCTGAATGAAGAAAAATCAAATATACTATTAAATCTACAACTATTTAGGTCAGTGATAAAAATTTTGTTCAAAAGCATTTTGCTTAATGTGCAAACATATACATACACTCATTGGCTTAGGCAATATTTTGATTCCCAAATTGCAAAAGTTCTTCTCTCTTTCAATTTTTTTAACGTGTTACAATGAAAAAAATGTTCCCCAGAAAACAATAAAAACTTCAATCCCTAGTGAAAAGATCAGCAGAACAAACTGTTTGAATTTCCTTGTCTGCTGATACTTCTCTGTCTCTCTCTGTGCATTTTCTGTCTTTCAATGTGTGTGTGTGTGTGTGTGTGTGTGTGTGTGTGTGTGTGTGTGTCTAGAATTTAGAACTGCAGTAGGTTTGTTTAAAATATATATTGGTCTGCCTCAACTAGAAAAAACATAAAACATAATCTTGACTGGTGTTTCATTCCTTTTATAAGACCAATAATTCAGTTGTCTTATATCCAGCAAACTCGTCTTTCTAACATGTTATATTCAGTGCTGACATTTTTATACCATTTTTCTGTAACTGTCATGTATTTCAAATGGTGTTATGGAAGAGTTATAGCTCAGGAGTCACTGTGCTCTGATGGAATCTGGAAAATTTGGATCAATGAGTAAGTGGTATTGAGAACACTTGCTTGCTGCTTAAGGTTTGAATTTCATCATGTGTTTTGAGATATTCAATGCCTAATCTAGTTCTATCAAAAAGGAAATTTCCTTAATGACATTTTAACATCACTTTTCTTAAAATTATACTAGTTCAAGACCAAGTAGTACTCTTGGTACTATATGTAAAGTAAAAAATACTATCGTCAAGTTAAGTAAAGTAATATAATTCATGGTTTCAAAAGAAAATTATGTGTACTTTTATTGAGTATCACTTTGCCAACTCTGCATCTGGAGTCTAGATTAACTAGAAACTAATTAACCAGAAAGAAATCAGGGAATGGTTTAAAAAAAGTTAGTTCAACCACTTGAACTAACTTGAAAATCAATCTCTTATTCAGCATTCATGGCTCAATGTGTGAAAATGAATACCAAAATGATCTAATAAAATCCTATAGCATCTTAAAGCTACATATGCATAATGGCAATTTATTTTAATTATTAATCAAATGGTTGCATTATGATACCAATAAATAATTCACGCTATAATTAACTCTATTATAAACAGTTCATAAATAGGCATGATACAGGGATCATTAGCATAGAGGGATCATTCTGATCTTTATGTACTCCCTTCCTCTAGCAGAAAATACTTTTTACATACATTATAATACCAAAGCCCCTTCCACTATTTGCAAACCTTACAGATTAAAAAAAAGATTCCCTTTTTCTCTGACCATCTATCCTTACAGATGGTTGTGAGTTCTCTGGATTCGGCAACTATGATTTGCATCATGTAATTCAAAATGACTGGGATTCAATAACTAAAAGGGAAGAGAGGTGCGGCTTGGTATTAAAAATTTGATGGAGACAGATACATTGTTCAAGAAATATGTTTAGCAACATTTCCAAGAACAACAATTAAAAATGAAACATATTTCTGAGAACTGTATTAAAGGCTTGCCCATTATAACTTAGAAGAAGGAAGTTTCCTCACCACAAGCAAAATACATTCCTCTAAATGTACATCATCTCATAACTTGTAAAACTATTCTCTGCCATGTACTATTAGCCATACACCTTTTAGACAAAGATAGAGACCAAAAGAAGAGAGAAGAAAAGAAAGGACAAAAGAAGCAAAAAAAGAAAGAAGGAGGAAAGGGAAGGGGAAGAGCAAGGAGAAGAGAAAAGAGAAAAGGAAAGAGAAGATGAAAGGGAAGCAGAAGGGAAAAAGGATAGGTAGATCCAACTGGTTTGTACTGTAACAGCAGTTTTCCAGTAACTTTTCTCAGACTGTGCAACAAACATACCACAGAGCTGATATGAGGACCACTTTACTGTCTTACTTTGAACTACACGGGAGCCTGAAGTGATGCAAAGACTAAGCTTACTTTGATATCAAACAGGGAGTTGTGCTCAAATCAGCTGCAGCCAGTCCCCAGGGGACAAAGCACTGTTGTAAACCAAGAGGGGCCCACTGACTGGATCACCACTAGCTTGCAGAGACCTGAGGAGGGCCGTGCACTGCTTGCTCCCCTCACAGACAGCAGTTACTCATGCAGGAGCCTGAAAGTGATGTAAGAACCAGGGCCTACACACATGTTGCCCTTTTTGTGTAGCCTGTGGTCATTCTGCAAGCACACAGTTCAGGTAACACTCCAGGCTGTAGCCAGGAGGCCCTGGGTAGAAAGGGAGGATTCTGATGCAACCACCAGGAATGTGCACACATGTGGGACTCAATAAACTAAGCCAAAGAAAAACATGCTTGTGGTAGACCCTACTCAAATACACGAGGAAGATGCCATTGGAGAGGTATGAGGGGGAGATGTTAGATCCCTGCCACATACTCTGAATAAAACTAAATTAATTAACATAAGGGTCAAACAGTTTAAAGGAAACCCCAAATCATTAAAGTTTAAAGTTCTTTATTTTCAAAATGGGAAAGGTTTCCCTAGGTATAACATAAAACTCTAAGGGTCTGCTTTTCTTCCTCCAACCAGCAAACTTGATCTGCATTCCTAGCAATAATCAATAGCTTTATCAAAAATATTAATCACCAAGTCCTCTCTGTCAGCTTTAACCCAAGTGCATGAAGATAAGCCCTGGGATCTGAAGGCAATGCCCTCCTGCGTGGAATACGGCACTGCAGACCTACAATTAAATTGTATACTGTTTTTGAAAAGCCTTACTTATCTGGGCACCAGTAGCTCACAGCTATAAACCTAGCTACTCAGGAGGCTAAGATCTGAGGGTTGTGGTTTGAAGCCAGCTTGGGCAGGAAAGTCCATGAGAGTCACATCTCTAATTAATCACCAACAAGACAGTAGTACAGCTGTGTTGTAAATGGTAGAGCACCAGCATTCAGTGAAAATGCTAAATACTAGCAACTAAGACTTGAATTCAAGTCCCAGTAGTGGCATAAGAAAAAAAATAAATAAATAAAGAGCCTTACTTGAAATAATTGCACAGTGACTCTCCAAGAGGAGATCACTCATAAACATTTCTCTTGGCCAAATGATTCTGCCAAGCATCCTCTAAAAATCAGTGTCAAAGAATATTTCTCAATTTTTCTTGGAAGTTTTTCCCAAACTAAGGGCAACCAAAACTGTCATTACATCATTCTAAAAACCGCAGGAAGAAAGCCCATTAGAATGTCCCAGACTAAAGCTGCTGGGTGCTTTCTTTCTAATGTCCCTAGGATTGTAGTTACTGTGATCCTCAACTTCCATCAGTGATTAGAAAATGGAATCTGTGGCCATCCAGTATTCCAACAATAAATGTGATTTAAAGGAACCTCAAGAAAAATAAATGTTTTCAGGCATGTGTCACTCAATACATGAAAGACAGGGACATTTGTGCAGAAACTCCCACTGCCAGTTATAGTAACTAACTGGAAAGCCACGTTCTACCTGTTCAGAAAATACTTGATCAAGAAACCAACTGTATAAAATACTCCAGAGTCCTTTGTGTGCTCTAACCACTCAGGAAGCAGAGTAAGATCAGGACATGTCTAGAGAAACTGTCAGTTGATTGGAACATAGGTAGTAGTCCATGAAGTAGGCCCTGGCCTTTACTATGAAAGCATCTAATTTTATCTCTAGAAAAAGACAGGAGGAAAGGTATCCTTGAATTTAAACATGAAAGTATTAATGAGTAAATTTGTATTAAAATTAAAAATATTCAATGCTTAACTACTTGAAGAGACTAGTGCAAACCCTATAACAAACTAGCTACTTTAAAAATTCCATACAAATGGCTAGTTTTCACTGTACTTCTGACACTACACACAGCTCCTGACAGACATTATTTATACAGAAGAAGCAACACCTCAGCACACAACAGGTTTATTGCAAGAAATAAAAAGGCAGTATATAAAAAATACTTAGAACAACAGTGCCCCAGACACACTCAACAGTTAGTAGTTCGTAGCATCTCATTTATGCCTTGCAACAAGTGCCAGAGGCTTAGTGATTTTAGTACTATTAAATGACTTCTCAAATGGACATTGTGTAACTCTAGAGATTATACTTTAACAAAAATAGACTTCTCTCTCTCACTGTGTGTGTGTATTTCTCTCTGCATCTTTCTCTCTAGTTCTTCCTTCTTCCCACCTATCCCCGCCTTACCATACTATATGCAGCATTAGAACAGAACCCACAGAATGGTATATACCTATATATTATATGTGTAAATATATATATATATACCTATATATTATATGTGTAAATGCTGAAACACAATGTATGGTAAACATGGGAAGTACTTTTTTCTCTCATTCATTTTTGTGCTGGTCTTGGGGTTTAAACTCAATGGCTGGCCACTCTCTCTGACGAAGTTAGTGCTCTACTACTTGAACAACAACTTCACTTACTTTTTGTATGTCATCAATTGGAGGTAAGTCTCACAGACCTTCCTGAACCGCTGGCTTTGAACCGAGATCCTTAAATTTCAGCTTCCTGATTAACTAAGATTACAGGAGTAAGCCAAAAGTAACCAGCTATAATGACCTATTTAAATAACTCCCCTCCTACACTTTCGACAAGCAATGTGTATCCTTTTCATAATTATCATAATTATAAATATATTATAATTATATATTATTCATAATTATAAAGTTTGTTTTAAAGACTTAAATCATGAAAACTCAGAAGTTTGAAGCACCTCCCATTATTTACCATTTAATACGATTAAGCAGTTTCTCTTTCACTAAGAACTATTACAGGAAATTGTTCCTTTCCATTCTAAAATGTACCTTACTGGATACAGAGAGATCTTGCATGATGACATCTCTAAACATCCCTAATTCCCTGAAAGTTAAGAGCTGAACATGAATTTTTCACAGGAGAAGACCCGGAGGCTACCTTAGGATATAGACCCCAGGTTAGTCTTTGTTCTAAGGGATATAAAAATCATATTTTGTAGATAAAAGATAAACATCATTATGCCTGGATAAAGGAGCCATTTTCTTGGCCACTGATTTGCTCCCTCTCTGGAAGTTGAAGAAAAGAGTCAGTAATTAAGGGCTGTGCCTTTTGTGTCACATCAAGGACATCTGAGGTGAAAGAGTAGAATATTCTAAGCTGCCTTAAATGGCATTGGTTGTTTGGAAGGGAGAGCAGTTTGTCTGTCCTCTCTCCCTCTCCTCCTCTCCCTCGTTAGTGGCCTTCTAGGATATCCAAGCTTAGACAAGGGCTTTGCTTTGGAGAACAATAAACAAAAAAGCAAATAGTGCTGATGGATGTTTCAGGAGTCAGTTCGCAAGATGACACACAGGTGCAAGTGCAAAGAGCACCAATGGGTTCCTTCAAGTGCTCTGTAAGGAGCAACTGGGACGTGGACAGGTCAGCAGGAGGTGGAGGGTAGGTGTGTCACTGAACAAGAGTGCGTGGGACTGGTAAAGTGGTGGGCTGGAGCCAAGTGGTTATACACTGGCAAGGTACACTCATTATTTCAACTCTCAGTTTTTCCTTTTGGAGAATCAAACCAGAAAAAAAGTCAGGGCACATTTTCAGAATCAAGTGAAACACCACATATCAAGGAAACACCACATCTGAGAGCTCCTACAGTGTTCATCCTCCAACTTCAAATGAGAAACTACTCCTTTGGCCCTTATGGGCTGTTTACGCAGAATCTGAGAAACTAGCTTTCCAAGCTCAGCAACAACAACAACAAAGGTACAATTCTCATTTGTAACTCTCCTTAAAGGCTTCTTCTACCTAGGACAATCATTTTAATCCAGGAGCCTCTTGTCTGGTCATTTGCAACAAACAAAAATTACCCTAGTAGCCAGGTGCTGGTGGCTCCTGTCTATAATCCTTGCTACTCAGGAGGCTGAGATCTGAGAGTCATTGTTCAAAGACAGCCAGGAAGGATGAAGACTCATCTCCAAATAATCAGCAAACAACACAACCCAGCTTGGGGATTAAGAAAGGATTTTTGATGAAATAACTTGTGAGTTAATAGAATTAAGAATAAGCTAAACAAGAAAATAATAAACTGTAATAATGCTAACAATAATACAGAACTGGAGGAATGATTCAGTGGTGGTACATCAACCCTGAGCAAAAAGCAGAGAGAGAGAGTTCAAGGCACTGAGTACCAACCCCCCAAAACAACAACAACAACAACAACAACACACTAACGTTTTCTCCATTAAAAGAATCTGTTTCCCTTGATTAAAAAAAAAAAAAAAGGAACAGAAAGCTCAGGGTATCCAGGATGCTAGCCAGCTCTGCTCTGTGGTTTTGCTGGTCAAGTACGCTGATCAACAACTTCTTATCATGATAAGAAAACTGATCCTTTCTACAGGATACTACGTAAACAAACAAGCATAACAAGCATCTGGTCAGGGATATTCAGAATTCACCTTTGTATACTCAAGAATACCAGCTGTTCTCCTATTTGGACAGAGGAAGAGGCAGCAGTATTTGAAATAGATAATGAGCAAGGATAACTATGGAAGTAAGAGCCAGTTTGCTACAAATGAGTATAAAGGAAAAGCATCATCTTGTCATTCCCTTGTCTCCACTTCAACAAAATTAAAATGAAATTCAAACTCCTTTTTCAGAGCCTGAGAAATGGGGGTTCTCTCTAATATCCATCTAAAGATCAGATGAGCTCCTACTGGTGGCCCAGTTTAAGAAAGAAAACAATTTAATTGAAGGTTAGGAAAGGAAGAAATCTTTTGTTCTTTATTTTAATTTACTGAGAACTATCACCCACTTAGTAAAGATACGAAATAGAAAAGGAAGGAAAAAGAACTAGTAATAAATATGTCTCTTTTGAGCAACATCAATGCTAGTATTGTTTCTTAAATGTCCACACAGTAGTCTACTGTCAAATTAGATAACATGGATTTATATTGTTATTCAGGAAAGAATTCCATATCAGGAGGCCCATATTTCAGTGCAGAAAGGATTACATTATTTGTCAAGGAAAACACATTACTCTTTGAAAAACAGAAACGTTGACCTTGGCAAAGAGTTAGTGAAATTGTTCCCTACTTATTTCCCTTACATGCAGCATGCAGAAGAGAACATATTTACTCCTGCTTTGTGGCATTGTTTCAAAAGAACTCTTGTTATTTGGGCCAAAAATAAGTAGAAAACTTGGAGAAAATAGTTCACATTACTGTTGGGAAGTGACTGAATTCTTGTTTCCACACTTAGGTAGTAAAACACATTTCCAAAGGAAGATGATCAAATGAGATGCTGATCAATTATAGCTTGATTTTTTTCCATAATTAGAGATGAATAAAAGTAAGCATTCTTTGACAACCTAAAATTGTGTGATGTTTACTTTATTAGGATGCTATTACCTTATCTTTCCAGGTAACTTGACCATTATTTTCATAATAATTGATAACACTGTGTTTTCTTTTGCCATGGCAAAATTTCTATTTTTATGTCTTTATCTGTGGATTGCTCAAGTGAATCTCAACAGATTTATATATCCTAACTCTTCCCTTTTTTATTTTCCTACAGGCTCACAATTTGACCACCATTCTTTGTATTATGACTTTGCATGGTAAAAGTAACATAATAATAGCAGGTTTTATTGAGTACTAATAACTTTTTGAAGGAATATTAGTATGCTTTCATAATCAATTACTTTAGCAATATCATAATCTAGGTAACTCCATTATATTATCCCCTATGATAATTTAGGAAGGGCTCATTCCCCTGCTCTGACAATAAGTTGACAAGTTTATCTTGTTGTGGGTATCCTTTACATTTTATATTAATGCTTATGAATGGAACTATTCAAAACCAACTAAGTCCAGCTAGAGAACAATTTCTGTTTGGAAGAAGACCCAATTGAAAAACGTAATAGAAGTTTGTATGCTCAATATTACCCTCTTTTTTGCACTCTGTATTTGAAAAATTTCCATAAAGCTACAGCTCTTCGGTTTTACTAAGAAATGAGTCAGCAAAGATTACAGGAAATTACCAAGAGATTGTACAACATAAATGATAAATTGTCAACATTGCAAAACAGAAGATGAGAATCTATTGTTTTATTTTTACAATTGCACAGTTCTGTATTTGAACGTACATATGCATACGTCTGCACAGAAACATACTGTTCAATAAAAGCATGAAGGTATTATACACGGCCAGATTTCAGCTTCTGTGTAATCAATATGGTTCAGTCATAGCAAATACAACCGAAACACTTGTTAAAGATTTTTTTTTTATAAATATCTGATGTATAACAGTATGGGGACAGTATGGGGATCTTGTAGGAAGACCCAGCCTGGATTTCTAAAAGATAATGTTCAGTAATGGTTCTGTAATTACCTGGCATTTCCTGTCTTTATGGCCTTCACTTCTGTAGTTTCCTCTACCCCAATATTTAAATAATTTTTAAAAATGTTTATCTGGTAAAAAATCCCCTCTTCCCCTACCCTTTAGTACCTTGCTACCAGTGAAAAACCCCACCTGGCCTTTGAAGTTCTTAGCCACTTTCATAGCCAGTGGATCTCAAGGAGAGGACCTTGCTTTGGATCTTGCCACTATTTATCACTTTCCTACCCAAAGTTTTATGAAAAAAGACTCAAAAAGGTTGGAATAACATAGCCATGGAAGAGGAATGAAAAGCTAGAGAAGAGCAGACTTACATCTATGTGGGGTTAGCCAGCCCTGGCAGAGCCCCTTTCCTTTTTCAGATTCAAGGGGTTTTTTTGGGGGGGGAGAGGGGTCATATTTTTCTTAATTATTTTCCAAACACAAAATCTTGTTTTGAGGAATATTTACTTTTCCTAAACAAAACACTTTAAGAGGAGGCCCCCGGTACACTACTGAGATCCCTAGTGACTCTGAACCCAGAAGGACCTGTGTCCTAGAACAGAAGCAAAGCTTCCAAGTCAGGTAGAATGGCACTATGAAATACTTCTATGCAGTAGCCATTTATCTCATCACAATGTGCTTTTTCCTCTTCCAGGCTCATTCACGAATTCATTAATCCATTCATTCATATTGCCCCTAACAATTTCTTGCCCTAATCCATTTCTACTCACACAGCATCTTGAAACTGGGGATTTGGGGATACAAAAGATGAAGATGGGCTGACATAAGAATTAACATCAAGAAGATGACATTTACAAATTCTCAAAAACAAACTATAAAGACCTGTGATGACTCCACTAATGGGAGTGAAGGTGTAGCAAGATGGGGAGAGCAGCTGTAAAAGAGAGGCTAGCAACTTACAAGGGTTAGGTTTGGGGAGCCTTGGGAACTGGCTCCTTAAAGAAGGCTGAGTATGATCCTAGTAGGGAGGTAAGGACAAATCTATGTCCACATAGATTAGGTTTGAAAGGACACATCAACCAGAAGTGATGTGGGGTGTTGGTGGCTAAAGGGAGTATCAAGAAATAATTGGGAGATCTGGAAACTAGTGTTTGTGGCTACACCTATAATCCTAGCTACTCAGGAGGCTGAGATCTGAGAATCCAAGTCCAGAACCAGCCAGGCAGAAATGTAAAGAAACTCTTACCTCAAATCAACTAGCAAAAAGCTAGAAGTGGGGGCATGGCTCAAGTGGTAGAGCATTAGCCCTGAATGGAAAAGAGGAGAGTGAGAACAGGTAGCCTTGAGTTTAAGCCCCAGTGCCAGTAATAGGAAAAAAAAAAAAAGGAAAGAGAAAAAAATATACCAGAAATCATAATGGTTTCACAAATACAGAAAACTTAACTAGATAATTAAATACAAATAGAATTTGGAAGTTAAGGAGAGCTAGGAGAAGACAGTTTCTTACAGCTTTTATATCAATGTTGTTTTATGAGAATGTCTTCTTTAGATGATGATTTTCAGCAGCTCTAAAAAGACAGCTTAAAGGATTATTGCACACTAGTCGCTTTCCCCGTTCAAAAGGAAGCATAAGAACAGGTGTTATTTTATAGTTGTTCCTAAGAACAGAGGTTGAAAGAACCATAAAACTTCTCAATCTATAACTCCTTACTAAGGAGGTCAAGGTCATCTATAGACTTTGATGTTTCCTCAACAAGTAGATGATAGGTAACTACGGGGATTATTGTAAGAGAGAAGGGAAATGTGTGGGAGAGAAATAGTTGAAATTGGGTGGAAAGCAATCATATCTATTAACTTTTAAATCAACTTTTTTCTGACAGTATAGACTAGCTTCTTTAAATGATTCAGCTTAATATTTTTAATAAGTAAAGTCATAAGAACCTTTTATAATAAGGAAAAATAAACAGTATTATAAATACATTTTTTATTTTTGCCTGTTTCGAGTATAAACTACTAAATTCTTCAGGGGAGACTTCTGTTTGTTTTAAAAATATATGGTTTTACCTTGATAACAATTTCAGTTCTCTAGCTACTGAAACAGAATATACAACCTGTAAGCATCTTAGTTAAAAATTGCAAATACATGTGCTCTGCCCAGGGCAGAGACAAGGGGAATTTGCTTGTAAATTGATCTCATGTTGGTAACTACAGTACTTCATACACTATAAATTAGGTGCTTATTTTTATGTTTCTCACCTACCAATAAAGTCACAAAATTTATTTAGTTCCAAAAGATACAATGTTGCCCATACTGTTCTCACTAAGGATGAATTGCTTGACTAAAGAGGCAAACTTTTACTGAAAGCATAGCTTTATAGACTTAATCGCAAAAAGTCAGTATTGTATTGTATTTCTAAATTTCATTGCTGCAAGTCACAGAAATGGAAATGTCTACATTCATATTTAAGTAGAGAAAAACAGGGCTGGGAATATGGCCTAGTGGCAAGAGTGCTTGCCTCCTACACATGAAACTCTCGGTTCGATTCCCCAGCACCACATATATGGAAAACGGCCAGAAGGGGCGCTGTGGCTCAGGTGGCAGAGTGCTAGCCTTGAGCAGGAAGAAGCCAGGGACAGTGCTCAGACCCTGAGTCCAAGGCCCAGGATTGGCCTAAATAAATAAATAAATAAATAAATAAATAAATAATAAAAAATAAAGAAAAACAGCATTAATTCTTTTCTTTTTTTTTTTTTTTTTTTTGCTTTGATGATATACCGGAGCTGTGTTAAACATTCCTGGAGGATCAAGGTTGCACTAAATGTACTATAGAGAGAATAGAAGACTTTGGAAATGACATAGGTTTAAAGTCCTTCAACTAATTCCACTGGGATTACCCAAGAGCTTGAGTTGGCATGGGGGAGGGGAGAACAGGGCTGGAAAAAGAGCTAGATATTAGTGCTTTTGTAATTACTATGTTCCCTATGGCCTGAAATGCTAAAAATGAATGTTTCCTCTATTACTAGGACATAGACCTTTCTCAGTGCAAAGCTATTATCATATATAATGCACATGTCTAGAAATCATGGCTTCTCTGTCATTCTTGGAAGACCTTTAGAGACCTGGGTTATTGTATAGTCCTGAATTATAGCCAAGTATGATTTGTAGTCCTCTCATTTTCTAGCATATTTTAAAAACTCAGTTTAAGCAATTTTACCCACATTTAATGGCTCCATCTTTTTGTACAAATTAAAATGTTTGCTTCGCCTTAACCCTGAATAAAATGTTACTACATAACTTGCAAATGAGAACAGTGTAGCAATTCATCTAATGCTAGTATCTCTAGAAAAAAAGATGATTTAGCAGGCAATTTTAGCAATCTATTAATGTCATATTTCTTTAAAAAGAAATAAGCTTTTCAGATATCAAAACATACATACATTCTTGATCTGCTTCTATAGAACTAGGGCATATAAAATCACAAGAAAATGAATGACATTAATTTGTACCTTTTACACAAATAATTTCCTTCTGTATTTTGGAGGTAGAAATTGTACCTTAGCAGACTACATTTTTTTCCTCCTCTGACTTCAGTTCTTTCAACACAAAAGTAGAATGAAACAAGAAATGTTACTTCCCTTATTCAGTTTTATTTCAATCTATGTCAGTTTAGCCCATTTTAAGTAGTCTGTATAATTTTTTTTTAAATGAAAGGACCATTCTAATGTTAATTTGGATCAATCTTCCAAACATATGATTCCAGGTTTCTATAAGGGGCCCACTTGAGAGAGCTTTTTAAAAGTGGACAAAAAAAATTTTAAGTGCCCGAGGCTCTCAATTCACATTTAACCTACTTACATGAAAAAGGAACTGCTTTGGTTAAGAATAAACTTCCACAAGCTCAGGTTTTAGCTAAACAGGCCAGCACATTAGAGAGGAAACAAGACAGCAAATAGGTACTCCTTTCATACTAGGGAAAGAATACTGTATTTATTTAAAATAGTTGGCAGAAATTCTCATTTTAATTAAATTACATTTGCTGAAATAACATTTTCATAATTACACACATGCAGAAAAAAAAAGACTTTTTTCCCAAAGAGCTAGCAAAAAATTACCACAGTAACTTTGGTTAGAATAAGTGTGAGTAATTTGGATCAGTATTGCACATTAGTTCAGTGGTTTTCAGTGATTCAGGAGCCATTATTGTTCTCTGTTGCCAAGTGAAGTTAATACATAGTAGACAACAAGTTCTGTTATTAATGCTTTTTCACAGGAAGTAACTTAGTACAAGTTTTATATCTTGTGTTTTTATTACTCGTATATTAGAACTCAAGAATGTTATCTAAGGAAACTAAGGCCCCAAAATTAATTGACTTATTCTTAATCATTTAGCTAGTTACAAGGACTAGACCTAGAATTCAGCAGCATTCTCCTGTACATGTCTGTCAGAGTAAAAAGGACAGAAAATAAGACAGACATGTACAGTAGATGGTACAGTGTACCATCTTTGTGAATTATGGCAGAATTGAAATGCCATCCCAAGTTCCATTCAATTTTTCCCATCTTGGCTCTCTTCCTAAAAACTCACATGAGAGCCAAAATTCATGTTCCAAAGGGAACAAAAATTATCCAATAATCAGGTTAAGTTTCACACATGGAGTAAAGCAATAAGTTAATAAGATGATTCCATGATTTACCAATGACAGCTCAGTAAGAGCAAATTTTTCCATGAATAAAACAGTGCTGAAAGCTTAATGTCTTCAGGTAGAAAAAAAGACAGTGAAATCAACCCACTGTTCAAGCTCAGTTATGGAAGGTACACAGGAAAAGAGGAGGAACATTTAAATGAGGAGGGAAAGTATACCAAACCACAGGAAATCAGACCCACCCCTTCCTTCTTGGATATTGCTGAATGCCAGTCTTGTGGAGAGTGAAAAGCATTATGTAGCCTAGTTGTGCCAAATGGTTTCCACGATGCAGACACAGACCTACAATAGTTTTATACATGTGCTACTGGATAACTTAATGAACAAATATGTCACGGTGAAAGCCTGGGCAAACAGCAAGTTTGCTACATTTGTACAAAAGGAACACTAGTGAGCTTTTATTAGCTTTTTTCTCCACTATTAGGTCAGAGTAAAGTACAAACAAGTGAAACCCACAACAGCTGCTTGTTCAGATTAATAACATATTAAATGTGCTTGTGATCTGAACCAGTTGAACCACAATAAAAAAAAATCAAATAACAAATACAAAGGAAATCCCATAATATTGAATATCTACAACAATGAGTAACACAAAGAGCCTCTATCCTTTATTAATTATGCAGTGTCTGTCTCCCGCTCTACCGGATTATATGTCTTGCAAAAGCATTAACTATATCCCACTAATTCGTTGCACTGGAAAGCTCTCCCATGATTCTTTCAGGAACAATCCACTACTTTTTCTGCTCTGTGTAATGTTACATTGAACTATAGTATGAAGGCCATTTAAACTCAAGAGGACCTTGGCTACTGTTAAGCAAAAAAACAAACAAAAATTCTCCCCAAGAGTCTAATTTGCAAATTAATTTCCTTGTTCCCTGTCAGTTACTCTCAGCTTACAAGCTTGAGGGTCAAACTCATTATTAACAGAAGCTTATGATGACTACAAAGCAACCACATCTAATGTTAATAAAAAATAATAATAATTCTCAACATTTCATACAACTGAACTCAAGTGGGTAAACATATCAATATTATGCAAAGTGTGTTCCAATGAACACTAATATGCCTGAAGATATTAATAGATACTGGGGCTAAGAAGGGAGTGTTTCGGGAACTACTGAGTTGTATACCAAGGTAAACAGCTCCCTTTGCGACAGAATGTCTTTGTGGCTTTTATTCTTTCTGAAAATTCAGAAAGGGGAGAGGGGGGACCGTTTTTAAACTCTGAAATAAATGAGAAACACAGAAAACTTTTCCCAGAATCTCGCTTCATTTGTGAAAGAGCGAAAGAAAAAGAGAGCCGGGAAGGGGGGAAGGAGGGATGAAGAAATGATCTTAAAGATAGGATTTAACTAATGCTCCAATTTAAAACCTTCAACAGTTGAGGGAACTGAAGTTGGGAACTGAAGCTCAGTGGTAGAGGACTGGCCTAGCTCCAGCGTGCTTAAGGCCCTACACTGGATCCCCACATCACAAAACAGTGTTTCTAAAAAAAAATCCTCACTAGCAAACATAGTACATGACTCATTCTAAACGCTATCACTTCCCTCCTCCCTCCCCCCCACCCATCTAGTGTGACAATTGACCCTGAAATGTGAGTTTTGATGGGCTTGGCTGGACCAAAGGTGTTTTAGGAAAATATTTGAGGCTGAAGACCACTTCAAAAATCTAGTTCTTCCCTTTGACAAGATGGTAATGTTTACAACTTCATTCCTGATTAGAATGTATCACAGGTTCATTTTTTTTAAATAAAACTATGTTTTACCTATTTATTTGAATATCTACTACTCAAGATTTTTATACCTATTTCTCTGATCAAAATAACATTCCATTCTGTGACTTTTCTAGACAGAAAATTGGACCTTGTCCTTGAACATCTGTGGTATGAAAAGATGTGAGGGTTATAATAAGATGTGAGGATAATATTATACATAAAATGTAATCTAGCCCTGTGATTTGATCAAATAATTTGTGAATATTAAACATAAGAGTTAATGATGGGTGAGTTCATATCTATGAAACTCTTTTAACCAGAAATTAAGAACTAAAATCAGTGTTAAGTAGTCAAAAACAACTCTTGTAACTCTACCTGGGAACCCAGAACCCTGCATGTATACTCCAGTTATTATCTTAGAAGGATTTAGAAACATCTCAAGTATCAGCATAAGAACTTCATTAAGATTTCAGAGCTGTTATAATCTCTAAGTCTTATTCAACATATTTTAAAAATAAAGAAAGGGGAGGAGGGCTAAGAGAGAAAGAAAAGGTTAAGAAGATACCACAGGAATAACTACCCAAAATAGTGTCTGTCAAAACCACACTAAATAATCAGATAGACACCAGAGTTCATAAGGAATGGTAGTCACCATAGTCACTATATTTAGTGTCTTAATTTATTTTGAAAACAGTACCCACAGTATGCCATTTTTAATCTTAGTTTTTGTCACAGGATTCCAGTGCTTATATCATTATTATTGGATAGTATCCCAGAAAATTAAACACAAATCCCTGAGCTATAAATCTATTATTTAATGAAAATTGAGGGTCTTCTTTTCAGCAGATTCGAAAGATCTGACTTAAACAATATTAAGTGTTCCATCTAGAAATGAAAATGAAATCTGCTCAGTACTCTTCTCTGTCCTCCAGAATACCCGCAATACACTTTACCAGATGCTCCCCACAAGGTTCTTCATCTAAATAACTTAACTATCAGGATCAGTCATATTTACTATTATTCATAGATGAAGTGTTAATTTCCAAGCTTCATTAAATATTCTCCACTGTCCCACAGATTTTTGTAGGTAAATACTTTGTCTTCTCATTTGCTCTGGTGGTATGTGGTTTGAACTCAGGGCTCTGTGCTTACTTCTAGGCTAGCTCTTCATCTTGAGCCACATTTCTAGTCCCCTTTTTTTGACCTGGAATATTGATTCTCCTAATGTCTGTCTTTTTTTTTTCTTTTTTTTTTTTTTTTTTTTGGCCAGTCCTGGGCCTTGGACTCGGGGCCTGAGCACTGTCCCTGGCTTCTTCCCGCTCAAGGCTAGCACTCTGCCACTTGAGCCACAGCGCCGCTTCTGGCCGTTTTCTGTGTATGTGGTGCTGGGGAATCGAACCTAGGGCCTCGTGTATCCGAGGCAGGCACTCTTGCCGCTAGGCTATATCCCCAGCCCCCTAATGTCTGTCTTTTATGCAGCCTGGATGGCAGGTGTGTGACACCACACCTATCTACTTTTGCTTTCTGTTTTCAAGATTGCCCAAATAATAATTTCAATTCTCTAGTCTATGGTAATAAGCATTACTACAGAATAAATAACCTTGGGAAGCTACTTAATCGCTTGTTAATTTCTTCAAAAACAAATCCACTTGCAAACATGCCATGTATCCCTACTCTGAACACCTTCACATGGAAGAGGGCAAAAGAATACGAGGCCCCTAGTGATACTACTACCCACGTGCTTATATGACAAGTATCTAAAAAATACATTTGTGGCTAAATATTAAATCAACTTCCTATATAAGAAAAGTCAGCAAAAAGTTAAATATTTGCGGAACTGGGAAAACTATCAGTACAGAGAGAAGCATCTTCTTAGCCAGAAACAATTGTGCTATCAATAGTAAGTATTGGGTTAACATTTGTCTATAATGTGTTTTGTAAGACATTCAAATGGACCTAGATTTTTAAAAAAATCTGGTTCCTGAGAAATGATCCTAATTGTTGAAGTGTTATTTACACACACACACACACACACACACACACACACACACACGTTGTTGGACAGGAGAGCAGGCCTATATCCTAGCTATCCAGAAGGCTGAGATCTGAAGATCATGGTTCAAAGCCAGCTAGGGCAGGAAAGTTCATGAGACTTCTTTCCAATTAACCACCAAAAAGCCAGAAGTGGAACTGTAGGCCCAACTGGTAGAGAGGTAACCTTGAACAAAAACACAGCACCCAGGCTCTGAGTTCAAGCCCCAGCACTGGCATTAAGGGAAAAAAAGATAAAGTAATAATGAAATTAGGTTTTAAAATGGTGCCATATTAAATATAAGTAGAGTGAAATACTTCCTGGTGTTGTACAGCTGGAAATTGTAGGCAAAATCATAGTAAACAGGAATTGTGTGAAAATTTTAAAAGAAGATATCCGCTTTCTGTTGTGCCTCAAAGAGAAAAACAAATTAAGTCGTATGTGAGCATTCAAGGGAAGGGAGCAGACGGAGAAGGAAGACATGAGAAAGCACAGAACACAGAGGGTGCATTCGATTCCACGTTGCAGTACATGAAGGCCACACAAGGTAGAAGATTCCATGCAAGAGAAGACAAGTAGCCACTAGAAGAAGGAGAAAATTAAATTGTAACCCAGGAAGACTGGCCTATTTATTCATGAAACACCCCTAAGTGGGGCAGAAGGCAGGAGCTGCGGAGAAAGGTTCTCCATGAAACAGAAATTCAGTTGTCCATAAGACAAGTTGACATTTAGTAATAAGATGAAAACTACCACTCAAAGCAGGTTCCCAGATTTATACCTTGAAGGTCTAGAAATAGAAAGAGATTCGTGACAAACTGCAAAATGAGAAGAACTGACAAATATAGTTTGCAGCTTGTTGGCCTGAAAACACTTGTGACAGGGTTCATAAAACAACGTTCCCCAAAATACAGTGCTTTGGATGGTGAAGATTTTAAGCTGAAGAGACGTAAGAGATGGGGCTCTTTGTCTGAAGCAGGATATCAGAACTTTATGGGAGAGGGACACTCTCCTTACCCATAGGAAAGGAGCACCCTTCCCTCAAAACAAAGGCATTTTATGTGAGGTCCCAACAAACAGGCAGAGTGGAGTCTTCTTACATTCACTGCACTTAGCTTCAACTCTTTTATCCAATCATATTTTCTGCTCCTCAGTCCACTCTTCATCAAACAACATTTACTTATAGTTTCGGTCATCATTCCTTATAAAGTTGTCCCTGCCATAGAAAACTCGTATGCAATAGATGCTTTTAATTAATTCAATGGTATACTAAGCTACATTATTTCTTTGATTAGTCTGTTATTACAGCAGTCCCAGTGGAGAATCTGAAAGAGTACAAGGAAAGCCATTTTCCTCTTCTACATCTGAAAATGTGAAACTGAAGATGTCTGTTTGTAGTCTCTAGCATGGACAGGAGGTGTGTCCTGCTCAACAGTCAGGATGGAGTGAAGGGAAGCAGTGGAAGGACCCAAAGGGCTCACCTAATATGAAGGAGTCGGGAGGGGTCCTTGTGAAGAAG
This sequence comes from Perognathus longimembris pacificus, assembly GCF_023159225.1. NCBI lineage: Eukaryota > Metazoa > Chordata > Mammalia > Rodentia > Heteromyidae > Perognathus > Perognathus longimembris. The sequence continues at coordinate 59,995,401 of NC_063172.1, forward strand.
ACAGAGAGAAGAACCAAGAAACTAAGGCAGTGTAACCAAGTAGGCAGTAACCCAAGGAGAGAGAACTCCCCTTTGCAATCTGCTTCCAAAAGGATTCAGTGAGGACCAAAATGACTTAGTAGGGGGAGATAGATGTCTCTGGATAGTATATTAGTAAGGAGGCTGAAGAAAAAGTCAGGCTGCAGGGATTTCCTGAGAAAAGGTTAGCGAACAGGTGAAAATGATCACACTTTTGTTTATGCAAAGGAAAGTAAGCTATGCAGGATGATCTGGAGGTTCTCTATAAGGAAATAGCAAGCTGATAATGAGGTTTGGGAGGGCCTTTGCTGGAACAATGCTTCTGATAGTTGTCTAGTGTGCAAATGTGAATTTTCATACTGGTAAAACCAGTAGAATAAAACATAATTTGTTATCACTAAAATATGGAACCAACCCAGATGCCCCTCAGTAGATGAATGGATCAAGAAAATGTAGAACATATATACAAGGGAATTCTATGCCTCTATCAGAAAGAATGACATTGCCCCATTCATAAGAAATGGAAGGACTTGGAAAAAATTATACTAAGTGAAGTCAGCCAGACCCAAAGAAACATAAACTCTATGGTTTCCCTCATTAGGAATAATTAGTACATTTCTAGGATGGTCCTAACAGAAGATCACAATAGCTCAATAGCTATGTGCAGGTCTTTCTTTCCCATAGTTTTACCCCTGATGTCACTGTAACTGATTTGGGTACCCTGGATATTATATATATATATATATATATATATATATATATATATATACATATATATGTATATATATATATATGTGTGTGTGTGTGTGTGTGTGTGTGTGTGTGTGTATTGGAACTAGGGAAGGGAAGGAAAATATCAAACTTGAGATACAAAGGATAAAAAGACAAATAAATAAAACAGTAATACTAACAAAACTATATGATGCAAACTTATGAGGTAGAGGGAAATGAGGAGGGGGAAAGGTGGGGAAAAATGAGGGAGGAGGTAACCAGTGGGTAAGAAATGTACTCACTGCCTTACATGTATATGAAACTGTAACCCCTCTGGTACATCACTTTGACAATAAGAAAATACATAAATTAAAAAAAAAAAACTTAGGTTCTTTATTTGAAGAAAGAAAAATAAGTCAGGACCAGAGCTGTGACTCAAATATTAAGGCCAGATTTCAATCCCCAATAATGCACAAATACATACACACACACACACACACACACACACTCACTATAATGTCAAAGATATATGGCCTCTTCCTACATTGAAATCTCTGTTTTTAGAAAAATAACAATATGAAATGTGATTAATATGATGTTATTTTTCATTCTAGTAATCTTTTTATAGTTGGGTAATTATTATAAATAATTGTCTCAAGTGTGTTTAAGTGCAAATAATATCTTTGTTCAAAACACTGGGTATCAGAGATCAGATCTCTTTAGCAACCCCAAATACCAGCCCCACATTTATTTAATCATATTCTGTCCTATATTTTTCTCTAGTGGTATTATGCATGGTCTTTCAAAACTAAAATCCATAGAAAATCTAGTCGAATAACATCTGAGACTTAGTGAATCCATAGCAATACCAGAACAGTATTTGTATTTAAGCTTCACACAAGGCAAATTCACATAGCTTATTGTATATTAAATATAACTCTCACAATAATCATCCAAAATTGCACAAATTGAGCAACTCTAATTCAAAAATAAGATCCCAAATGCTCCAAATTCTGAAATTTTTGATTGCCAACATGATACTATGTGCCAAATGGTTCAGTATATACCACCTATGCACAAAACTTTACATATATATGTAAAGTTACTTTCAGGCTATGTGTATAAGGTATATAGTAAAGAAACAAATTTCTACATTTTTATGTTGGGTCTGATCCACAACATTTGTCTTTATACATATGAAAATATTCCAGTTTTCCCATTTGACCAAGAACATTGAATGGGCTGAATCACACAGCTCTTCTACTCCTTGTTTTAATGGCAGAGTTCCTAAATGGTACCAGAACGCCCCTGAAGGCACAAGGCAGGTTTGCTCTGTTCTATGATGAAGAACTGGTAGAAAATCTTACTCCCATCAGGTCAGGATAAACACTTTACCTAAATTATAAATGTTTCCTAGCAATTTAAAGTCCACAACCACAGGAATACAAACTCTTTTCTCTGTCCATAGGTGCTCTATTTTCTAACATCAGGTGTGTGTGTGTGTGTGTGTGTGTGTGTGTGTCTGTGTGTGTGTGCACACAGGTGTGCTAAGGTTTGAACTGAGCGCCTAATCACTGTCCTTTAGCTTTCTGCTCAAGGCTAGCATCATTTGAACCTCAGCTCTACTTCAGGTTTTGCTGGTTAACTAGAGATAAAAGTCCTGCCAAGGCTGACTTTGAGTCATGATCCTCAGATGTCAGCCTCTTGAGTAGGTAGGATTATAAATGTAAGTCACAGGCACTCAGATTATTTCCTAACACTCCACTCTTTAAAAATCCTCTACATCAGTGCCATGATTCCAGAATCCTCCTTCTTGTCTAACTATGAGAGGAAATATTTCTCCTCTTCTTAATGGCACACCTAAGTTCACAATGTTTTCTTCAAGTATTTGTTATCACCAGGGGTAGGAGTGAAACCATTCAGTTCTAACACAGGAGAATGACCAGGAGAGGAAGTATGGATTTTTTTTGTTCTTTTCTTAGTAGCTTCCATTGCCCTGACCCATAGGCCCCAAGGTCCTTTCAGAGTTCCCTGAATAACATGAGAGATGTGTGTGTGTGTGTGTGTGTGTGTGTGTGTGTGTGTATTTGTGTGTGCAATTATTTGGCAGAGATCTGATCCTGCATCATGTCCCTCCCAGTGGGGTTCTGAAGGTTCCAGATGGCCCTTGATGAAAGATCAGGACTTTTCCAGACTAAAGGCTTAAGCCACTGACATTTTATTTACATGGTTAATACAGAATGAAGTTCGATACTTATTGATTCATGCTTGTTTGCTAACGGCTATGATGTAGAAAATGTGCTATTAAAGAAAAGGAGAGCTTATTTATTGCACTATAAAGAATAGAGGCAATTGAAAGACCAGCAACACTACACAGAACAATCATTTTCACCCCTTAATCACAGTAAGACAAATGTTAAGCATAATAAGCAGCAATCTCTTCCTTTCGACACAGGCCTTGACTGCAGTTGGGAATGCATGCACCAACTGAGAGAGAACATGAATCAACTTTGGAGAGAAAAACAGGAAGAAAATAAGGAAAGAGAGCAAAAAGCTATGACTTAGGCCAACAGCTAAATGATATAAAATATAAATAATGTCACCAAAAGTCATGAAGCTTGGCTCTAATTGTGCTATACCTTAAGCTTGGAACAAGTGGAATCTCATGGGCCAGTGTGATCAGTGTGGTTGAGATGGCATGGGGCTTGAGCACTCACTGCCCCTGCCAACCTATGGAAATTTGTTCCAGTCACCAATCTCCAGAGGAACCTGGTCTAGCAACCTCTATCTGCTGCTCCAAGCTCACTTATGGATTAGTGAACATTATAAACCTCACAAGCTGCATTGGCTAGTACATACAGAAGGTTTCTTAATGGAAGGAACTTAATTCTGTGTAGAAGTTTGCAAGTTCATTAAAGATTACAGCACAAATGAGGTGCCACAACGGTAGGCTTGGCTCTCATGCGAGACTTCTGCAAGCTCCTGACCAATACCTTTCCATTTGTTTAAGATTGTTTAAATTTTTGTCATAGTGTAACACAAGACGGACTCTATGCATGGAAAGTAGCACTTGAAAAAGTATCTTTTCATGATGTCTAAGCAAAGTAGACTACAATGCTGCTAAGGGTGATTGGTCATGTTACTTGAGAAAACTCCCATCACTGTGACTTTTCCTACAGAATGAAACTTCCCAGAGCACCATGTTCAAAGCAAGGTGGTAAACTAATGAACAAAGTTGAGGCCATAAGAGTAACAGGTAATCCCAGACTTTTAAAAATCCATTGATGACTAACAATGGGAGTTATCTGAAATATACAAATACTTCATGGCAGAATTCCCATGGCTGTTGTAATATTATGTCTTTACGCAAAACTGTGTATATAGCTATCCATTTCCCCATAACTTAAATTGGACCATCAAATATTTATCAAAAGGAGAAAAGATAGAACTGTTTTACCTTGAGCCATCATAATCAAAGTGATCTGTTTTAATTTGGTTCTCTCGTCTATTTCCAGTCAACTAAAGCACTGATTTAAATCATTTAGACCATTTGTGATCTTTCCCAAACTGAAATGAAGATCATTTTAGCACAGTTTCAATCCTGCCCTCTTCTTGTTAATGCTATAACATAGACCCACAGTGCAAACTTTGGGTTAGTTCAATTTTCTTTCCTAATAGTTTTTATTTTATTTGTTTGGCTTGGTTCTACTTTGGAAAAGGCATATATTCTTTGTTTTCCGTTGTTGTTTTCCATTCTCAATCGAAGAAAAAAAAAAGTGCCCTATAAAGACTGCTGGGTATTCTTTTTTCCTTTTCTTTTTCTTTTTTTTTCTTTTTATAGTAGTACTAGTATTTGAAATCAGTCCCTTGAACATGCTAAGCACGTGGTTTTACCATTGGAGTCACACCATTCCCATCCTTTTTGCTTTTACTGCCAGGGCTACCAAGGACTTCCATCCTCCTATTTGTGCTTCTGAATAGCTGTTAGCTTTGAACTGCAATCCTCCCATCTCTGTCTGAGTAGCTCGGATTACACATATGAGCCATGTCCTGCTTTTAAGACTGTTTGTAAAGCAAATCTTCCAGAGAGAATGGGGGAATCAAAAATATGACTCCAAAGAGTCAGGCTGGCCACTTGATGGCCACCCTCTCCATGAGGCCTTGGCTTTAGGCCATGAGGTAAAAGGTCTCCTGGTGCCAAACTACTCCAAGAAACCTACTTAGAATCATCGAAACTAGTGGAGGGTTGCAAACAGTATGACTGTGAAGTTCTATCCTAGCATACATCTCCTACATTAATTTTAGCTAAGTAACACACATATGTTCTTACAACTACTTTTTCTAAATATATCAGGCATTATTTATTAAGTGCCTATAGATGTGTGCAACAATACAGATTTTAGAGGAAAATAAGCAAGGCATAGTTCTTGCTCCCAAAGGAAAAGGAAGCTATTATACACTCTAAGATATATGTCTTAGAGAACACCTTTGTTACAACCACAATCCTTCTTAAGTAGAATGTAGAGAAGTCATATGATTTTTGTCAGCTAAATGGTAAGGTGACTTCTAAGTTTTCTTTTAATATATCTTCACTTGTGTATTTCTACATGTGTGAAGGTTTACTTTCTCTATATATTAATGGGAGAGGAGAAATATGTCCCTCATTTTCTCTTTATTTTGAAATTAGAAGAGTCTCACATTTGTCCAATTTCATTTTCACCTGCCCATCACGTTGTTTTGTTTTTTGTATTTTAAGAGCATTTCGTCCATCAAGTATTTCCACTGGCCAGTCTATTTCTGGACCTATGTTGCTACAGTTGGGGGTGGGGGAGAGAGGGTAAGCAGAGAAAGGCAGAAAGGCGACTCCAAGGAAGGACAGGCTTCCCTTTGTACCTCAATGGACAATTGACAGACTAACCCAGGAAAGGAATTCCAAGTCTTAATAGGCTAAAATTAGAAAATGGGGGAAGGGCAGAGAAAAGAAGGCAGGGGAGGGGGAGGTGCTACCAGGAGAGGCTGCATAAAATGCACTGTGTAATTCTTTATGGTGTAACCTAGGCCTATTGGTTTTACTGATTTAAGCAAATTTAAAATTCCTATTTAAAAGCCTACCTGTCTCTATTTTAAATATTCCTTAGTTATGTACATAATGAGCAAAGAAGGCCTGAGCAATCCACTGGTCTTCCTATCCACAATTCATATGAAATTTGAAGAATTATTCAAATGTACACGCTTATTAGACAGTTTTAATGGAAAAATAAAATAAAAATGAGTGCTTGGACATATCAGTTCATAAATCAACACCATAAAAGCACATTTACAGAGATGAAATATATTTGCAATAAGTGAGCTCTGAAATAAATGCTATTAAGAAAGTCTAGAGAACGATTATATTTTACTTCAGTAGATAAACAAAAATCTACTGAATTCTGCTCTTGTCTTCTGTTTCCATGTTATGTCTCCATCCTACCTCCTCCTGTAATAAATATCCTCTTGCCAGTCCTGCTGCTGACAATAATGTAGGTGAACTCTGAACCGTGCATATCTGTCATTATTAATGACCATCCGAGAGAGAGGGGCAGTAACTTCATTCTTTTAGAAACCAAGATGCTGTAGAAATTTCTTTCCACATTTTCCCTGGAAGAATATTTGCATGGTTCCATTCTAAATTCATGAACAATCCCCAGAAGCAGAATGGAAAAAATCCTCACATATTTTTTACTTCAAATTAGAAGTACTGTTCATACAGAAGACACTTGTTGCAAGAATGTAAATTTTGATCTCAGTACTGTACCAGAACATTGTAGAGATCACAGTACATGACTCTTTTGATGTTCAGCTTATTAAAAAAATACGGTAGGAAATGTTGCATTTCTTTACCCGCAGACTTAAATAACTTTCCATATCACCTCAATACACCACAAAATGTTCTTACCAAAATATTTACTTCATCCTGTATGTTTATATACCACACAGACTTGTTTTAAATAGACCGTGCCAATATTTTTACTTGAATTATAAATGAAGGCTTATTGTGTTTCATTATCAAACCAATTTTAGTACTTGTGTATGAATTCTGAAAGAAGCCCTAAAATAGTATGCTTTTAATTATCAAACTATAAGCTAAATATATACAAAGAAAAATGTAGAGACAGGTATTCCATAAAGAACAAAAGTCCTTTATCTCTATCTTAGAAAAACAAAGAGAAGGTAATATTCACATTGTTCTGGAAAATAACTACAAAAGTATGTATTAGTCATTTCTTAACTGAGGCAAAGATGCCATTCTGGTAAAATAAAACTATACCAGTTCCTACCAATTGATATTTTAATGTGATACTTGGATAACAACTTTCTGTCCATTCTCAGCATTAAGCTACCTGCTGCTAATAATTTTTTACTTCTCCTTAGCACTAAAGCTGACAAAATGTTGTCATGAGAGTTATTTTGACTTACTAGAAATAGGCTTTTCCAGAACATAAAGTTTAAGACTTCAATGGACTGGGAGGACTTGTTTAAAGCCATTAAAATGCTCTGCTAAGCCTCTCTGTCTTCCCACTGGCTCCTTGCATTGTTTTACTGTTTTACTGATATGTGAAATTCTAGAAATGTCAGCTTTGGGCACTGGTACAGTTTACATTGTTAGTAGTAGGTCTCTTAGGGGAAGTGTAAGGAAGCATTAAAAGAACGTAATTTTATCTTTCAACAGATTTCTCAGAGGCAGTAGAAGATCCACAATTTTTAAACATTCTTATCCAAATCCCAAACTCAACTACAGTACTGTTTTCTTAATGTAATGTAGAGTACAATGGGATTTACCAGTGAACAATGTGCAGTAGCCAACTTCAGATCCTAAATCTGCTTAAATGATAAGTCCACCATGACAAACAGGAAAGAAACAAAACAAGGAAATATAAAGAACCAAAAGTCAGAGACCCTAAGCATCTGCCTGAAAATTTGAGAAATCATCCATGTTATTACCTTATAGCAATAACAAAACAATCTTTTACCCGAATGGTGTTCTATTAGTAAATGTTAAGGAAAGCGATTCTCTTAAAGTTCTATTTGCAGTTCAATGAAAGAGTGAACAAAAATTACCCGCATTGCTAATAAAATAATCTGTAGCTACCAGCAATGAATATGCATTCAATAGCTAAACTAGTTCATCTACCTCGGCTTTTATGAAAACTTGAATTCAGTCAAGCATGTTTCATTGATTTTTCAGGTTTTTTTCTTTGCTTTTTCGTTGTTTTTCTTAACCTGTATTATTTTTGTCTTTTCTTTTTTGGTTCTGGAAATTGAACCAAATTGCATTTGTGAGGCAAACACTTTGCCACTGAAATCTCAGCCCAACTTTTGCTTCACTGTATCATGTCAAATCACCTATTTCAATGTGTCATTCATTTTCCCCCCTATTTTCTAAGTTGACTTTTATTTCCTGACATTGCGTTAGTGTAAGGGATACAACCTCATACAGAGTTTACGTCCACTGGCCTCAGCAGGAAAGCTGCTTGGAATTTGACAAAAGCCATGTCAGTTTCAATGGGCACAAGTTACCTTTCCCCAAATGACAGCTTTTTGTTGTTGTTTTCTATTTGCTGGTAGTAGTCATCTGGGTTGGGTTGGCTTTTGTTGTTGTTTTGTTGTTTTCTGGTGTCTTTATTTGCACACATAAACAGACTACTTCTCAAGGCAGAATTCACTTTCATCTGGGCTACAAAATACCTTCACTTCTAAGAAGAGCTATGTGTTTCCTTAGGTTCCTGAAATCTTTACAACCAGCAAAAATGGCCTTGTACCACAGTCTTGTAGACCTATTTTCCTTTTAGAAATCTTGCTGCTGGCAAACTCCACAGGCCCCAACATGCAGAATTGTCATTTTTTTTTAATTTTATGTTTGGGTTCCACTGTAAGTATATTCAAGGGGGCAGCAGGTATATTAAGACTTTCTCCTAATTAAATGGTCCTACCATTTTTTTTCTATTATTATAGGAAGGAAAAGAATAGTGTGTGGCTCAGGGGGATAAAAAAAAGAAATGTTTTCTCTACAATTTCTGTCTTCCTCTGAATCCTCTGTTACAGATTTTCAGGGTAAATTGAGTCATCCTACCAAAATCCATGGAGCTTAAAAACTTGTGTAAGTCTAAAGATTTGGGGAAGAGTGGAAGCACATTCTTCTACTTCACTCCTCAACTCCATCCCGTTTATCTTCCCAGATATTCACTCCCAGATAACAGCGTGGGTTCCCTGTCACTGTTTTTGCTAAACAGCCCCCTGTCATAGCATTATAAAGGCTTATAGTATATAAAGCTTATTCCTGAGCTCCACTTAAATTTTACGTCACAAAGGACTAAAACCTAAATTTATCAATAAGGATTTCAGGAACATAAAAATCATTCAATTCAACAAACTGCTCTGAATCACAAATTAGCCAGAAACACTTTATCCTTAAAAGTGTAAAAACATTGTGATACTAAATATTCAATATTATCAGTCAGGCAAATTGGCTCAGGTCAAATGAGCAAATCTAAAAAATGAGATTGCTAAATTTCTCAGCTTGATAGCTTCGTAATAAATAATGTGCTTCTATTCAATCTGTACATTAAGTTTTTTATATGGCCTTAAGGCACTCTCTGATGGCTATGCCCATTACAATGTAGCCATAGAAACTGACACATTTATTTCTTGGATTAGTGTGCCATTGAAAATATTAATATGATGCAGTAAATGGGAATTTAATCTAATCTACTGATGGTAGGATGAAGTTAGTAAAAGGTTGAGTGCCCTGCCTGGGAAACAAAGATTATTTCTGCAGTGAAACCCTTGTTATTGGCTACAAACGATCAACTAAACCGCCTATGATATATTATGTGCTTTCTACATTTAAACAGTCTTTGTCAGACTCAGCATGCAAGGTTTTCTGCAAGCTGAAAAAATGCCTTAAAAATGAAACACATACTTTAGAGGCATCAATACCTAAGATGGAACAACATTTACCTATAGACACAAGCAGAAGTACACATTTGTCCCATCACACTTGGTGAAGCGAAGCACACTGGGCCAGGCTGGTAGTGCAAAGCCATTCCATGAGTTGCATTTTGCTTTGAGTTGAAGGCATTTGCTTATTAGTCGTTCAGTTTTGCTCAAGGTTAAAATAAAAACCAAAAGTTCACCAAAGCTAATTTTGTTTCACATGTGTACAGAACACTCAGCTAAATCCATTTCACTGTTAATTTTATTACCTTGAAGTCAGATATCAGTCAATATTCCTTCAATTGTGGCACCAAGACACATCTAACTCTGATGTCTCCTAATAATTCAGAGGACTCGAGCTCTGTCCCTCCTTTACTCTGCCACAAACTACATAAATTTCCAAGATATATTCTGACAGACAAAGCATTGTTGAAGAGCAAAGTACAGCACTTTGTCCTTGAAATGTTAACATGTAATGCCATAAAGTATTCAAATAATAATTTACTCAATCTTTCAGGGTAATTAATTAAAATGCTCAAGACACTGGAGAAAAATCACCTTGAGCTTGGAAAACTGGAGGGTCCCCTTCCTTCTCTGCATGCAAGCTGCCCTGGCAGACCTACCACATGCTTTCCAGTTATGGGGTTTGATTTCAGAAGATAATAAATAGCCAGGATCTAATTTTGCCATGTCACAACCGATTATGTTTCACAAGAAAAGGTGGAGTGCTCACCTACCAGATGAAGGTGAAACATAAAACCACTTTTATTTATGTCATGTGTCCAAATTCAACTCAACCTGGCTCTGGATACTGAGAGCATAGACCCACACTGTCATGTGAATTTATGTGCCTCAAGAACATGTCAAATATAAACATAAATTTAATCAAAGGGATGGAAACCTTTATTGTATTAAAAAAAACCATATTTCTGACATCTAACATAAATTACTTTAATGTGTGTTTTACTTCTTTACAGAAGGTCACAAAGAAAGAATAAGACATTAAACAGATCCAGCAAGTGGCTCTAGCATAATTCAGGCAATGATTAGCAGTCTAATTTAGACCTAAAGTTCTTTGTAACGCTTTTTTAGATTGTTTCAGAAGTTCATTTCTGCTCACTGTCTTCATCCAATGCTACAAGGAAGGAAGGAAAATCATCAGGAGGAATTTGTATTTCTGAGGAGAATATAATCCAGCCTAAGCTTTTCAACCACCAAGTGGAATGACTGGCTACTTTCTGAATGAGACCAAAACTATGTTTCTAGATCATCAATATAATTGCTCCAGAATTATATTTTCAGTACAGATTCCGAAGGCAAAGCTTGGACATTCCAGTTCCTGTTTTAGTTCATGTCAGAAGAATAAAACAGAAGGCTGATAACAATAGATGAACAAGCCCCGGGTATTACTCAGCCGTTCCCCTTAGTTGCATGGGCTTTGGACAGAATTTTAATGACTAAAAAAGATTGCATATGATGAATAAGGATGTCATTTTCAATTAACATGAACAAAGGATCACTCCCATATTTGGCAAAAGAGGTAGCTGTGGTGTAAGAGAAGCCCAGCCACTCAAAGACAGCACATCACTGCGAACTCAAACAAATGTGACATTTGGGTAGCCTTGAACCCTGACGTGACGACACATTGTTTTGTTTTAAATAAAAAAAAAAGTCATTTATTAGCCACAAGTGAGAGCTCACTTTAAAGGCTTCTTAGTAACTAAAAATAATACGGATTTTAGTATTAACAGTTAATGAAATGTAGTACTTAAAATTTGAGTGGATTGTAAATCAAGTTTTCAACATCCAACATTTACTTAAGATAAAATAAGGATAAGCTTAGAAAGAATTTACAATAGCACTCCACGACAAATTGGAAATCAAGCTCTTTATAATAAGCTTAATCTCTTCGAGCTAACTTTGTGAAAAGCCTGCTCAGAGTTTCAGGCTATGATACACAATTGGGGGTGCCATATCTGACTCAAGAGGTAATCATATGAGTTTATGATGTAAGTATATGAGTTTATGACATAGAAAATCATTTAGGGCATAGTATACAGATACAGCATCACTTTCAAACCCTACGAAATAGCCCTTATTCTCTGCACACCTTCTGTTGTACATTTCTCACTTTAGGATCACATCTCAAAGTCTGTTGGCTGCAATACCATATTGACCTCTATGTCTCTATACTGATTCTGAGGATACAGTTAGGGTACAAGCAAGTCCCAGCATTGTGCCTTATCTAACATTTGTTATCAGAAGCAACGCTGCAAATTCGGAAACAACCATGGGATTTCATTTACTTTTTGGTGGCCTGTAAAAGTCTCAGGGAAGCAAGACCAAACTGACTTGATACATACTATTAAAGTTCTGTGGAATAACAGTAGCCCCATTCTACAAAGTTAAGGCTTTATGGCCAGCACTCTGGCCAGCAAGGGATGTCAGCCATGGTGATGACCTATTAGAATGGAGTTTCCATCCCCTCCTGCTCAATATTCTGGCCATCAATATGGTATAGTACTCAGTGCTATGGCCAGATTCAAAGCTATTTTCTTCTCAAACACATTCTTCACAAATTTAAAGAATTAGCAACACACAAGGACTTTTCAGGATCTTTCATTTTTCTTTTCTTGGCCATGAAGCTTGAACACATGGCCTGGGAGCTGTCTCTGAGGTTTTTGCTCATGTCTAGCACTTTCACACTTTGAGCCATAGTGCCACTTCCAGTTTTCTGGTAGTTAATTGGAGATAAGAGTCTCATGGACTTTCAGGCCTGGGCTGGCTTTGAACTGTGATCCACAGATCTCAGCCTCCTGAGTAGCTAGGATTACAGCACTCAGCTTCCAGGGCTTTTTTCAAAGCTGATATGTAAAGAGACTAAGAAGAAATTATTGAATACAATGAGGTCTTAGTTTATTTGACCTAGGAAAACACTCCAGGAGAATCTATCAAACATTTCATGAGGCATATACATTTTCCACATAGTCAGGAAAACCCTGAATTTGGTAACTCATTTAATATTATTACATCCATAGTAGTAGCCTTGCAATTTTTAAAGCAGCATCTCAATATGCAGTTCAGGCTAATCTCAAACTTATGATCCTTGTACTTTGGCCTCCCAAGTACTAGGGTTATAGTACCATACCCGTGAGTCTAAGTTTTGCTGAAATCTAAGAGCCATTTAGTAGAATGTGTTTCCAATGTGGGACATGACCAGAATCCATCTAACATCAGCGATAGTGTCACTATTACTTAGGCTTTATGTATTTCTAGCTAAATTTTATAAAAGGCAAAGTATTTAAATAGTCTCGAGACACTGAAAACTAGAATTCTAATAAATTTTAGGTGGGGAAAAAAAGCAAGTCAGAGAAGGCCATTTGCTTATGAGCATCTGATTTTTTTTTTAGCTTTTACATCAACTTTATATAGAGCTAACCAGAGTGAGTTAACAAACCCCAACACTGCCAACTGTTGTAGGAATCATATTTCTCTTACATGTACCAAAACCTCATAGTCAACAGTGAGTTCTGGGTTTCAAAAGAGGATTTACTATTTGCACCTGTTTGTAAGGCTTTGTTACAAAACTGAACAGAGACATACACACAAGTGCTCCGAGCATCTGATTTTTTTTTTTGGAGGGGGGGCCAGTCCTGGGGCTTGGACTCAGGGCCTGAGCACTGTCCCTGGCTTCTTTTTGCTCAAGGCTAACACTCTGCCTCTTGAGCCACAGCGCCACTTCTGGCCATTTTCTGTATATGTGGTGCTGGGGAATCGAACCCAGGGCCTCATGTATATGAGGCAGGCACTCTTGCCACTAGGCCATATCCCCAGCCCCTGAGCATCTGATTTTTAACAGATATATCTCCATATTAAGAGAGGAAAGGTATCTAGGATGCCACTAGAGTGAAGTACAACTATCCTAAGGGCAAAAGCTCCAGGAAGAAGAAATTCACATATCCACATCCTTTACCATTACCTGGATCTCCAGTGTTGCTCACAAATCCTTATTGCTGCTCCTAGTTAGATATTTTTTTCTTACCTCACAGCAGGCCTTCCAAACCCTTATATCTTTTCAAAGCCAAGCAATCCTATCTGCTAATTCTGAGCCTACGATTCTATCATATTAGCTCACCAAGTAACCAGGAAGATGGACTTGAGTAGCTTCCTCAAGGCCCATGAGGCTTCTTCATCTATTCTCATTGCTCATTGCTTCCTTCAGCTACAAGCATTAGGTCCTGAGCTTCTCTCTTCCAGTTTGAGCTACATCAAGCGTTTCCACATAGTCCTATCTAAAAACAATTATTCAGGCTCTGTCTTTCCCAACTACTGCTTGATGTTTGCCCCAGTCTACCATAGCCTGATTTTAAGACAGTAATTTATTAAAACGACTTTCATCAAATTGCCAATGCCTTTTATACTGACAACTTTTTTCACATCTTTATTTTACTATAATAATCGCTGTTGCTACATTTTTCTGGAATTCTCTTCTCTTGAATTTCATGACACCACTCTTTCTAGGCTCTCCTTGGAAATCCTTCCTATTTTCCTTTCGAGAATTTTCTCTTGTGTTTACCCCTAAAATTTATGCTACTCCATGCCTCTTTTTCTTTCTTATTATTCTACATTCACAACAAGCTTTTTTTGACCTAACAGCCCATCTCTGAGGTTATAGTAAGAATTAAATATAGTTCTCAACATAAAGTACTTAAAGCGGAGCCTCTGACATTCCTTGTACACAATTTTAATAAATATTGCTACGTTGAGAAAGATTTTCTTTCCCCATTAATAGCATCTAATCAGATACATCTGTTTTCCTCTCCTGTATACATTGCAAAACTTTCCATTGATGTCCACCATGATAGGCCAGTGCCTACCATTCTCTTTTTATTTTCATTCCAATCAACAGTTTACAAAATTTGGTCTAAGAAGCTCTAGCATTCTTATTTTTATGTCTCCTGTATTCCCTAAGGTTCAGTGTAAGATTCACGTAGTTCAGAAGAGGAACATCTGCTACCATATTAAAGCAGAGAAATGATCAGTCTGACAGATTCCTCCCTGGTATCTCATAATTCCATTTACCACACAGAAGCCAGAGAAATTTTTCCAGTATGTGAATACTTCACTTCTTCAAGAACACCTTTAGTAGTTTTTATGAACCTCAACAAACAAATGCATAACCCTCCATAATTTATGAGAAAAGTCTAGGCCCTACTTCCCACATCTTTCTGGTTCTAGCAAAACAAGTCTTTAAGTAGCTCCCCTAAAGCTCCCAATGATTCACACTCCACATCTTCACGTATTCTAGTCCCTCGACCTTGACAACACTTCCTACCTTCTTTCTCCTTATTCTTACTGAGTCTCCAGTTCCCACTGTCCCGCTCACCCCTGGAGGTTGTCTTTGAACCAAAGCTGGGTTAGGGCCTCCTTCTGTGTTCCTTGTATGCTATTTAACACTGGCACCTTCTGTGATATATTGCAATTACCTATTGTGTGCCAACCTGTTCTAGTAGACTCAGGTGGTAGAAGGTTTGGAGGCTCCAGAGTTCAACCCCTAGTATGAGGAAGGGAATATAACAATAACAGGTGGAATTAATTCTAAACTCTGGTCAACTTCTACTAGTGTGTTGGTAAGTGCCAATAGCAAGCTTTCCAGCATCACTTGCATATACTTATTGTTTTGTCACACTAAAGGAGACAAATATTCACTCACAACATCAAAATAACAGAAAAGCTATGGCAGTAGAAATGCATGCTAGCAAACCAAGGATTTCCAATTACTATTTATTGAAAGTTGATGAGAAGCAAAATGAAAATAATATGATAGAATATTTCAATTTGGTTAGAAATTGCATGTTTTATAGACTCAACACTAAAGATATTAGTGTTTATCACAAATTTTTATGCTGAAAAAATTTGGTAAAAGAGGAAAGATACTTACAATGTGCACCATATAATATTATGAATTATACTATAATTGTATAGTACTTTAATGTTATTATCATTATTACATAATTATTGGGTTTGAATAATTTACAATAATTAGGGGTTTCATTAATATATTTAATTGTTAAATTATTATTGTAACTAAAGCATAATTGATTTTGAATGACGTGGTAATTAAAAAGCTTTTATTTATATTTATTATTTATTTTCCACATCTTTGTAGTGCTGGAGATCAAAACCGGACTCTCAAGCATATTAGGCAAACACAGATCTCTGAGCTACATCATCTGTTTAAGAACCGCAAACCAATAATAAATAAGCCTATATCCAAGTAGAAGAACTTCCAAAGTGGTGCAGTATATACTTTTAACAGGCCTGACATTTCTGAAGAGTGAGCCACAGTCCTTAAGTCATCTAAGTCCCCAAGGAGGTTTATATTTCCATAGACAAGTCTGTGAGGGAACACACATACTTTAGTCCATTTTCATTCTGGTTCCTAATGAAAGGCAAGGTCTTTCTGTCTTGCAAGTGTCACTATTTTTGGTAGTGTCACACAAAGGCCACAGCAACCTTGCACACCAAAATCATTATGTACGTGAAGACTGGTATTAGCTACTATTATTCTTACTGACATTTGCATTTATTTCATTGAATTATCACTACCTTATATCACTACATAAATGTCTTATACACCCAATATTATCATCTATGACTATACTTGTATCTTCTACAATTTTGTTAAATTTTGTTGAATTAGTTGATTGAAGTCATTTATTGTAAGATATAATTAGACTCTACAACTGCAAAAATTCAGGAAATACTTTCCTTAAAAAGTCATATTAAAAGTAGCAAAGTCTGAGCTGAATGCTGATGACTCATGCCCATAATCTAAACTACTACTCAGGAAGTAAAGATCTATGGATCACTGTTCAAAGCTAGCCTAGGCAGGAAAAACTGTATGACTGCTATCTCTAAGCAACCAACAAAAGCCAGAAGTAGAGGTGTGGATCAAGTGGTAGAGTGCCAGCCTTCAGCAAAATGCCAAGGGAAAGTGAGAGGCCCTGAGTTCAAGCCACATTTCTATCACATTTAAAAAAGAAAGATCTTCATCATTCCTTAAAAATAAGATTTTTCTTGCCAGGTGCTGGTTGTTTATACCTATAATCCTAGCTACACAGGAGGCTGAGATCTGAGGTTCACAGTTCAAAGCCAACACAGGCAGGAAAGTCCATGAGCCTACTAGTTCTAATAAACTACTCAGAAAAAGCTGGAAATGGCACTGTGGCTCAAGTTGTAGAGCGCTAGCCTGAGTACAGATAGGCTCAGGGATAGAGCCAAGGCCCTGAGTTCAAACTCCAAGACTGGGGAAAAAAAAAAAAAATCAAAAACAAAAAAATGTATATTAAGTAAGTTAAAAAAAAAAAAGATTTATCTAAGGTGAAATAAATAAGTATTTACCTGGATCTTCCCACTGGCCAGTGACTTGTTTCGTTAGAGCCTATGAGCTGTAAGCTAGATATGTGGAGATGGATGTTTTTGGGGTTTTTTTTGGCCAGTCCTGGGCCTTGGACTCAGGGCCTGAGCACCATCCCTGGCTTCTTCCTGCTCAAGGCTAGCACTCTGCCACCTGAGCCACAGCGCCCCTTCTGGCTGTTTTCCATGTATGTGGTGCTGGGGAATCGAACGGAGAGCCTCATGTGTAGGAGGCAAGCACTCTTGCCACTAGGCCATATTCCCAGCCCCATGGATGGGTTTTATCAATCCCAAATGTGCACAGTCTCAGACATTGTTTACTGGCCACCTAGTTTTAAATAATTCATTTCACTCTTGTGAACCTCAATTTCTTTTGTTATAAAATGGTAATCCAAATATGCTACTCCTTACCACTCTACTAGTGTTACTATACAGTTCAAATGAATGCACAGATGCACTGAAAACTATACAAGGCAACACTAATTAAAGGCTAACTGCTCATTATCAAGTCACTAATAAAAGTACAAATAATGAAAGTACAAAAGTAGAAATTAGTACACTAATAAAAGTACAAATAGTAATGTTTTTTTCACTCTTATTATCACCTGGCAAAATGAACTAACATGGCTTCAAAAATGACTCTAATTAGTTTAATTTTTAAATACCCATTAACACTTCTCATAATATTATAGTGGCCATTTGAAGAGCTTTTACTCCCTCTCTAGTATGCAGGGAATTATTAACCCATCTTAATTTTTCTGAGCTGTGGCAATTTAACCTTTTACTAACCTCAAACCAAAGCAAAAAGCGATAACCAGTACAAATCGTGCTTATCTCCAATATGAAAGTAATCCCACTCCTTTGTCATAAATCTGTAGCAATGAAAACCACATTCAATGAAATCCTGATTGTCCTACAACATTGTAAAAGCAGTTCTTAAATCTTTGTGACACATACAAACTGTAAGTCTCTAACTTAGTTAAAAGACTGCACCTCAATGTAGAAATCCACAACAAAGCTAATTTGGTTCTCACTTTTCAGATGATGGTTTTCACACACAATGGGTTTGAAGATCATTTCCGGTAATTTGGGAAAAAAATAAAAGGTCACTAAAGGCACAGGGTTGCACAAGGGCTCATGCTACAGACTCTTGGCAGCTGTTTGAATACCTCTGGGACAACTACAGGAACAGCCCAGAACCAAGGGAAGCCCTCTACAGGTGTGACAGGCCTGCTGCTCCTCCCGTTTCCAAGCTGCACAAATAGTGTGTCTTACCCACACAAGTCTAGAGGCACCTTGAGTTGAAACTTCATTATCTGACATCTCTTGGGGCCTGGGATGTCGTCTTATTAAGGTGATAATCTGAGTAAGTGCATTAAAGAAACAGAACTGGAATACTAAGAGCTGTAGAATACTACTGGAATGAAATACTGCTGGTGAGATGTTCTATTCGCTACTCAAATATAGATGATTCTCTGTCTTTGGTCTGGGACTCAACTGGGACCAGTGTTTCCATGGCTACATGTAGAGAACACTGGATCAAGAAGCTTGCTAGTCCCTTCACACCAGATGTCCCTGAAGTACAATATGTCTGGGTGGGTTCTAACAATTCTAAGAAGGTGATAAAGTCCATAGACTATGACTGCAATGGTGTGATCTTATCAACCACGCTAGCAGGTTCTTACAGTCTGAAGGGACTGCTGTTTTGTTTAGTTTTTTCAGAAAAGTTGAAGTTTATGGATAGCATCACTTCCTCTAGCACAATTTATGCAACCAGGGTGAGTTTTCCATAGCAACAGCAGCAATTCATATTTACTGAACATTTTGGTGCCATGCAACTGGAGAAGCTCTTTACATAATTATCACTTAATCTTCTCTGTAAACCCTAAAAAATAAAATGGGAAACTGAGGCACAGAGAAGTAAAGAAACTAATCCAAGGTGTCCTCTTATGCCAAAGAGGCATTTGTGGCATGTTCTATAACAGACCTGATGGAAAAAAAATTCATCTATCTCAAATAACTCAAAAGTTCAGAAGGGGGGGCTGGGAATATGGCCTAGTGGCAAGAGTGCTTGTATACATGAAGTCCTGGGTTCGATTCCTCAGCACCACATACATAGAAAACGGCCAGAAGTGGCATTGTGGCTCAAGTGGCAGAGTGCTAGCCTAGGGCAAAAAGAAGCCAGGGACAGTGCTCAGGCCCTGAGTTCAGGGCCCAGGACTGGCCAAAAAAAAAAAAGTTCCCAAGGGACTTATTTCTGTGATGGCCTTGACTGAATACTTTGTAGAAGCTAGTAAAGAAATCTCCACAGTTTTCCTGTAGAATTTGAAATTAATTAATTAAAAGGTTTCAAATATGTAAACATTATGGTGTATGAATATACAGTGTGAGTATTGCTTACAGGTGTCATAACCATAAAGGTTTTCTTTAGTCTTCCTTCAGTGAATGGTTGTCAAGCTAGTTTGCCAAAGTATACTGTTGCTTTCCAATCCTTCATAGTAGGGCTCTAAATTTTTATCAAAGGTTATCATTTGTCATTGCCTTAACAGAGATAAATTGCATATAGCATTATCTGGTTAGGAGAATACTGAGAGGATAATTCACATGAAACAGCCAGCCCAATTGTGATCTTGTTGAGGTAAGGTAAAAGATATAAGGGTCATAAGGATTTGAAGTCAAAGAAAAAGGATGGTTTAGACTACCTGAACACATTGCATCACAATATGGGGGAGAGCAGGGACACCAGACTCAACAGCAGAGAGAAAGAGCCCCAACCTTAGGACAGCTATGGAAGACTCAATTGTCCCGAGTTTTGAAACTTTGTTTCTAAGGTGTACAACTATTAAACTTTAAGTGCCATGTCAGAAAGTCTAAGATTCACATGAACACACAATCCAAAAGGTTCAGAACAAATGACTGAAAACCTAGAGCTCACGCCTATAATCCTAGCTACTCATCAGACTGAGATCAAGCATCATGGTTCAGAGCCAGCCCTGGCAGAAAGTCTGTGAGATTCTTAATCTCCACTAAACTACTAAAAAAGCCAGAGTAGACCTGTGGCTCTGGGGTAGAGGCCTTGAGCAAAACAAAATCAGAGAGTGCCAAGTTCAAGTCCCACACCTCATACACACACACACACACACACACACACACACACACACACACACACATTTTCTCTGTCATGATATTCTCTCTTCATCTTTAATTTTCCAATGGGAACTTTTCTGTTTTCTTTTTTTTTTCAAATAAGAAACTTGTTATGTGAGGAATTCTGCCTCCTCAGATCTAGCTGGTATTATGTCTGCATGTGATAGGGCAGGCTGACAGAATGTAGACCCATGAAGAGATCCTGTCCACTCTCTACTGAAAATGGTCCTTTTCAAGTTACCTGACTCAGAAATGCTAGGATTTGTTATGGCTACATAAGAATCCTAATAATGATGATAATAAATCTGCAAGTGGGATAGCAACCTATTTTAATTGAGATGACTGAGTTTGTCTGCTTATCTTGCTGAATCCCTGGATCTTCCCCCAGCCTCCATAGACTGGTCATCTGCCTCTGTTCACATCCTCTTTCTGATTCCCAAACTCCATTTCCAACTTACGATCTATGACCTGCCCCCTAGCACAATGAGACTTTAAATGTTTTATTATTTGCTACTTTAGTGAACTCAAGTTTCTCCTTAGTCACAAATGGTTCCACTCAAGC
This sequence comes from Perognathus longimembris pacificus, assembly GCF_023159225.1. Lineage (NCBI taxonomy): Eukaryota > Metazoa > Chordata > Mammalia > Rodentia > Heteromyidae > Perognathus > Perognathus longimembris. Next base: position 60,016,231 of record NC_063172.1, read on the forward strand.
CAAATAAAGTGAAGGCCTCTTTCAGGAATTGGTGAAAAGGACTTCTGCAGCTTCTGAGTTTAGTTGCTTGGAAATTCACTTGAATATGCTTGTCCATCATTATCCTTAAAATGGATGCAAGAATGTTTCTTCTTGTGGTATATGATAAATGACAACAGCGTTAGGTTTCTAAATTTGGTGTCTGTAGTGAGCCACAGACTCTTCTCATAAGGGGAGACTAGTATTGAAACAAAGCAATGGATACCCTACTTCTTATTCTACAAGTATCTTAGAGAGTATCGCTCACTTCATCTGAGAGAAAAGAAAGATGAGAGTTGAGTAACTCGCCCTTCATCTTGCTCAGCTCTTTAATTACCACATAGGTCCAGGGATCTCTCCTCCATCTTCATCTTTCTACGCCCACAGCTACAAATAGGACAGTTAATGAATTCATTTCATTGTCATCACTAATCAGAAACATAAGACGTTACCTGGAGAATAGCAGCAAATGTTTTGATACCAAATAAATTAATAATTATGTTGTTTTCAGAACTATGTTTGTACATGTAAGCACTCTGGGAAATAAACCTGAGGTTTGTAACCAGTTATCTATATGTTTCTGGAAATTTGACATTATGGACTTATAGGTAACCACATGTTAGAATATTAGCATTTGGCTCCAATAGCTCTAATTTTTCAAAGGGGAAGGGGGAACTCTCTGTTGGCATTTGACAGAAGGAAACACATAAGGTGATTATGTTTTAAATATCTCCTATTATTTACATTTTAAATGTCATAACGTTATATGGGACTCCCTAATATGTAGTTGTTCTAATATAAGTACAGTTTGGGAGTAAAATAAAGTGAAGAAAAGATTCATTAAGTTAGAATACCAGACTGTGCCATATGGCTTTCAAAGTCAACCAAACTTCATGCTGGAAGACTCTCAAAGACCCCAAGAACTGGCTGCTTGAGAGAAAGAGAGAGTGAGAATATTTCTCTTTGTAATGTAAAAGAAATATTCTTGGTTTTGTTATTAAATGTAAATGTATTCCATATTTGATTATATGGTATTCCAGTTTCTCTTTAAAATCGTGGAGTGGATTTGTATTCTATGTTCCCATAAAATGCCACTATGGAAGCTAGAAAAGCTTTTGAGTAAATTATTTGGAGTAGAAAATCTTGAACAACTTCTTTCTGAGAAAAGCAGGCTCTAACACGGGGTGACGTCATAATTCTCAGGTTGCTACAGATATAAACACAAACTATTGGTATTATTGTTTCTCACTTCTTTCTTTTTGAGAAAGATCAGGAATTAAGATCCAACCCTCATGAAACACATGGGCCTAATCCTGCAGGAGTTATAATGAAGTCCTTTGAATTATTATAAATGGTTGAACATTAAAAATTCATCAGCAAAGAGACAGGGGTGCTTTGTATTTGTGGTGTTCTGAATTTAAACACAATCCACTAAGAATGGCTGATTGTCCGGAGGAAGCTCTGCTGACAGCAACAGCAGGTCTTTGCAAATGGTGTATGGAGAAGGTAATGAGAGTTTCAGGAGCATATTTCAGCCCATATAATAAAGTAATTGTGGAAGTGTAATTGCAGTCTGGTTCCATACCATATTAGGGTGAGGAATGAGATGGTAAGATAATATGAGATCCACAGAATTATTTCATAAGCCATTTTCTGCAATGACTGTCACCCAGAATACAGAGAATTTGTCAGAAAAAAATAATTTAAAACATGCAATAGTGTTTACCTTTTGAAATCCATTATCATGAGCCTGAAAAAAATGAGCAGTGATTATGTTACCGTTCTACAAACACTCGGAACTTGTGAATGGCTTCAGATATAAAAAATCATGTTGAATAAGGTTAAGCTACTGATTGCAGCCCCTGAAAGCATGAAAGGGAAAGCTGAGTACAATCCCCATTGTTTATCTTTGAATGATACCTAGCTCATATTTCCAAATACTTAAATATTTGCTAGATTAGAATTTCAATTTTTAAAAATTTATTCCTGTGGCTACTTCATAAACAATCACTTTTGGCTTAAGTTACCAAGTTACTACATCCCACAGGCTATTAGTTTCTCTCTCAGGAAGACTAGAGAAAGGGCAGGGAATGCTATTCTGCTCTCAGCTCTGTCATCGGGGCAACAGGAGCAGAAAATGTAGGAAAGAACACAGGGATAGTCCACTGGTAATCAATTTAGGTGGAATATTTAAGCTGTGCATTACTTTCTTGGTTCACTCCGTTACTGGGGTTACTTAAATTACGTCTCAGATTATTACTCCTGAAGTGCACAGGTTTTTATAATCTTCACAATACAATTCTAGCACAATTCTGGCATATAGTAACCACTCAGAAAATAATAAGTGAGTAAAGAACCAATACAGATGGACAGCACATAGGATCTTTCTGGTTAATGGTACACCATAAACATGAAGATTCTATCACCCAGCGTGTGAAATTATACTCTATGACATTCCTAGATGAACTCAGCCTAAAATACCTTTTTCAGAAGAGGCTCAACATTAGATGATACATGAGTGTGTCTACAAATGTGGGTATAGGCAATGTTGAAAATGTTCATCTACCTACAGGATTTCTAAGAGAAAGAAGCATGTTTATCATTACTAGGAAACATCCATGATTTATATATGTCTGTTTTTGAAGAATTAACTTAAAAGTGGCAGATTGAAGGATCTCAGAACAACCACAAAACTTACCCGGATTTAATGGTGTGTTATGGACATCAAGTAGATTGGTATTTCCCAGCAAATCCTCCATTCACACACTCGAAATCTACCAACCTGCCCATTCTCACCAGAGCTCTGTTTTCCCAAAAAGATACAGGACTCTACTGTCCTAGTGATGGAGAAGTTAGGTCAGTTACTCAGAAAAAAAGAGATATTGCCCATGGTAAGGAAAAAAAAAAAAAAGACACAAGTCAGGAGAAAGAACTCCAGGAAATGGGCATCTAAGAAAGTAATTTTAAGGAATTTTGAAAATGTTTTCAATTGTCTCACAAGTTACATCCAACAGTGATGAAATGGAGAGAGGATAACAGGGGAAAAATTATGTTCTGATTATGTCTTATATCAGAAGTCCCACTCTGTCCTACACTGGCTCCAAGTACATCATACCTCCACTGTAAAATACCTCCAATCCATTGCCATACTTGTTAGATTTCTTCATGCTCACTTCCTTTATGTGGACATTCCAAGTTCTTAGGCTGGGCTCTATACCAATGTCTAACAATAGAATAGCACCCTTGACTATCTTCAACCATACCCAAGCATCATCAACCTGTGCCAAGAACCAAGGGATTTTTCTCTTTCAACTGCCCGGGATATCTGACAACATGCCTCCTTTTGAATCATGGTGTTGCTTTGCTAGGGCACCAGCAATCATTGAGCCCTGTCTAATGTCCCTTTCATTTTACACTTAGATCAAATATACTCTGTCACAATTTCCTATCAAAGTAGAGAACTAGTGGAAATCAGGGAAAGAAGTAGGATAAGTCAAGCATTTCAATTCCATTCTCTGAGGTAGAGATAACCTAACTAATGAAATTCCCTCAAGGTCTCTGGTCCATTTTTAATAATAAGGTCAAAGGACCATCATGTTCTCTTATGCCTCTCAAATTAATATGCCTAGGAGGAAAACACCACACCAACGCAGTAGAATTTTCCTTCTCATTGCAGATCAAACCCAGGATCTGAGAAATTCTAGGTAAGTGCTCTACCACTGAGCTACAGATCTAGCCCTATGTCTACATATTTCTAAAGATGCAATCTTGGCCCTCTAGGACCTATGTAGAAGGCAGAAGTATTCCTTTATGTCTCTATTCCTCTTCCGGTTCCTTCATGTACAAATTTCCGGCTATTCAATAGGCCATTTACGAAGGAAAAAACTTCAAGAACTTGACAAGTAGGTGCTAGAAAACTGGATACCTATAAAAGCACTGACCGAAAATTATGAGTATGTTTGTACACCTTATTATGTTCTCTAAACTTAGTATGACGTGTACATTTTATCACTTGGGCAAGAAGGTTCAGGAAGTGATTCCTAATAATGTCAAGGAATATTACACCACAGTTGGATCATGTTGGAGCTTAACACATCAGGTGTACCAGGAAAGTATTTATCAAGTATCAATACTGATACTAATAACTAGGCTTATCATTCCAAAATATACTCCTATAGACAACAACATCATAGTGGGCGTTAAGAAGTTAGACATGTGTATGTGTGTGTGTGTATGTGTGTGTGTGTGTGTGTGTGTGTGTGTGTGTGTTTAGTAGAGATGTAACCCCAGGCCTTGCACATGCTGGTAGGCAAGTGTTCCACCACTGAACTACAGCCCAGCCTGAGAAGTTAGATTTTGATACAATTTTACCTTTGTCTATACTATAAAATCTCTCCAAGGTAATCATCTATATATAGTAAGAAAAAAATCAGCAAAAACATAACATTAATTACTCACTTGTATTAACAAGTGATCCCTCTAGGAAGCTTTCTCCTTGGTATGTTCTTAATAAAGACAAACAGTAGCTGCCTGACAAGATGCAATCTGAATTGCACCCCAACTTCCTCTAATAGAATAGGCCCCATTCCCCACTACTGATGTCTCAGCCCTCCACCTCTCCATCATAATTTAAGCCAGCAGTCCAGTTTCCCCCTCACATAGTCCAGTAGCTCTTCACTCCTGGCCCTTGGCAGCTCTTCAGTGGAAATGCTGCAGCTTTCCACCAGAGGAAAACTTTCTATGCAGGAATAATTAGTGTTAATATGTGTCGCAAAGAAGCAGAACTCTGTCACTCATCACATTTCCATTTTTGCTCTTTGCTCCTACTGGGAGAGAGCAAGTGCCAAATTTAAACACTGAATCACAGTTTAATAACCTACCTATAAGAGGTATGTTTTTGTCTCCTTTCCTGACTGTAATATTCTGCTAACACAAATAACTCTATGGCTTTGCTTCTTCTGTTATTTTTCTGCTTTGTTGTTGTTAGTGCTGGTGGTGAGTTTTAGTGCTCAGGACAGAAGCCAGAGTCACAGGTAGGCCAAGTACTTGGCAACTTAGCCATTCACCACACCTGTGCTTATTTCAAGTTATTTCATCTCATTGTGAAGAGTAGAAAATCTAAAAAGAATAATTCAAAATGTTAAAAAAAATTTAACTGTCCTCTTTCTCTCTGTCCAATTGTGAAGGCCAACTGATACACCACAGCTTCCAGGAAGCACCATGGAGTCATTCGTCCATCTTCAATTCATTATTTCTCCTACACCCTCAGCATTCTGACCTCACATCTTCTGCCACTCAGTGACACTGCAGCTGCGTCATAATTATTTATATTCCTGCCTTGATCAGCCACATGGAGGCCCAGGACAGATCTCACCGCTTCCTACGCCTCGCCCTGCCCCCTTCACCCTCAGAGAAAGGTTTTGACTTTAATCGATGTTCAGTAAATGCTCCTCAGTTTCTCAAAACGTATTACGTTTGCCTTATTACCAAAGCCCAAAGCTTCCTAACAAGTGCATTCCAAATAAAAGTCTACTTAGGCTGAAATATTCTCATTTCACCCTTGTGCAAATATTTGTATGGGAACTGCACTGGAGCTCCCTGAAAATAACAAGTTTTAATGGAAACAGGACCACAGCCCTAAGTGAGGCAACCAAAATAGGAACTATTTTAATACTTTTACTGCAACGTTCTCTGCTTGATAAAGTTCATTACCAGAATATCATCTTTAAAAGTGGAAAGCATTCACCTGAATGCTTTTTTTCATTTGGTAAATAGTTTTTCCCCTAGCCTGAGCTCTCACCGGAAAGTACAAAATGGTCTTCTGTAAGACTATTAGAAAAATATCACTCCATAATACAGAAAGTTAAAGTTTTTTAAATAGAATAGAATTTTCTTCTTTAGTATTTATGAAGGAATAGTAGGGTCATCACACAGTAACCATCTTACACACCATACAATATTAAAGTGGTAGCATAAGTGTGTGCACAATTTTGGTATGGTCTAAAATGGGCTGCGATCCATCACATGTTAGATTCCAGAATAAAGTTAGATTCTCATGGGATATCCAAAAGCTACAAAGTTACCATCATTTCAACATTCTCTTCCTTACCATGGTTATATTTAAAATGACTCTGACACTAATCTTTCTCTCACCTATTCACACTGACTTAGAAACATAGTTATGTGCTAAATCACTACTCAAGGGCCAAACTTTCACATCCAATCAAGTGAAAAGTTATATAGTACATATTCACACACACACCTTGTTTTTACATTAATAGTTTCTGGGCCCGGGCACTCTCTCTTAGCTTTCCTTCTGACTATTTACTGGCTAATTAGAGACAAAATGTCATAGACTTTCCCTCCCCAAGCTGCCTTTGAGCCAAGATCCTCTGATTTCAGCATCCTGAGTGACTATGGTTACAGCCACCTGAACACAGCTTCCATTAATAAGTCTCCATCTAGCTAAGATTGTTGTAGCTAACATTACCTTGTGAAGTTTTACTCTACTTTGAAATGTCATACATCCTGTGTCAGTGGAACAAACAGAACCTTACAATTGCTACATCTTCTGCAATACCAAGCAGAATTAAATCTTTGACCTTCTACTAACTGAAGAGTCACTGTTCTAAGAAATTAACATCCATGTATTTATTAACAGTCATTTTACAATATGTATTGTGTCCTTGCTATTTTTATAACAATTCAGATACAATGCTGTGTAATGCAACCTGTCAGAAACATTCTTTCTTCTCCGATCTCTCACTACCCCTGCTCCCCCAGAAGGTCTTCTGTAAAGATTCACAAATTATAGACAGGTAACTGACCTCAGTATATTTTTCCACTGACGTACATATTTTGTTTCTTTTCAAAGTACTCTAGGGTGGGGGAAAAGGGTAGGAGGTTGGGAGAAAGACAAATACACTTCTTTACAGCAAGTGCCATGAGAAAAATATGTTCTGGCAGACTTTTCCCAAGTTGTAATGAAAAAAAATTTACATCATGCAAGTATATTCTAAGTGCAGAGCGCAAAAGAAAAGAAGTCTCTAAATAGATTTCTGTTCTACTTTCAAATTCCTCAGCTAAGGCAACACGAGCGTTTCACGTTAGAAATGAGTAACAAATGACTTCAGTACGTATACACCTTTCTCTTTTTGGAAAACCTGCACATAAAAGGGTATTTTTTTTTTTTTTTTGGTAAGGCTGACCTGCAGAGATAGGGAGCTAAGCAGAGTCATGAATTCACTCACTCTGATATGCACACATGATACGCAATTAAAATCTCCATTCACATTCCTGCTGGCTTGTCAATCACAAGGAAAGCCTTTTTGACAACATTCAACCAAGCGTACCAACTAAAGGCTCCACAGGAACTTAAACAGTAACAGCTTTTCTTACCAGGAAGAACAGAATTTCTTACCAAGATTGGGTTCAGTTTCTAAGAAATCATTATGCTCTGAATTTTAGGGTACTTCATTACAAATGAAAATGTTGTCAAGAGATTTTGTCTGGCCAGCTATGCAATGTCATACCTGGAAAATAGATGTGTTTAAAAAAACAACAACAACAAGAAATCTAGCCTTTTCAAAGGAAAGAATGTTATTATTATTATGTTTTTTTTACTGCTTAGTAAAAGGAACCATGATCTTATAAAGCAGTTTGATGGGGAAAAACAGACCATTTCTAATTCATTCTTAACGTTTTTCCCCACTTGAATTTAAATTACAAAAAAACCCCAAAACCCTGAAACTCGAAACTCAAAAAAAGAAGAAAGAAAGAAAGAAAAAGTGACCAAGCAGAAGCTTATGGACCAATGAGAAAATGAATTTTTAATCATGAGAAGAATATGTAGCCTGTGAGAAATATTGACTGCGTCAAGCCTTTCAATTTATGGTACTCTATAGAAAATATTATGCACATAAATTCTGTCCAGATGAACCCAGAAGGTACTCTGCTCATAACTTAGTTTCTGTTGAACATCTAATCAAAGTCTGTGCCCTTCCTAATAGCGTATTAGTGTGCTTTAAAGCCATAAATCCACAAAAACAGGGCCCAGGAAAATTGAATACAGGATGCTTGTTAATCTGCTGCTGTGTCTGTTTGGAGCAACTAACCTTGGATTAGAAATTTGAAACAAGTTAATACTATCAGATATTGAAATATTTGTCTTCTGACTTATCAGGCTCTGTGACTGAGAAACCAGATCCATCCTGACCATTAAGAGTCATGACAAATTGCCTTGCTAATGAACGTTACACACTGAAAGTGCCATAACTGATTAAACTACAATTTCCCACTACCAAATAGAGAAAGAGTTGGGGACTTCAGCAGTGGGTGACTCTGATATTCTGCCAACAGGCCTTCGGGGCACAGTAAGTTATTTAGAAAAACACTCACAGTTCCATATGAACATATTCTGAAAGCCTGTGTGTATACAACAGGTTTTTAAAGCATATTAGATCAAACAGCTTAGGCTGGAGCTGATGAGGCATGAAAAAATAGATGTATCTTAACAATCCGGTATCCTCACAAATATGCATTAAAGAATATTCTCTGATAGGGGGTCTCTCTTTTGCTCTGTTTCTGTCTGCTGCCTCTCTCTCTTTCTCTCTCTCTCTCTCTCTCTCTCCTATCTATACACTCTCTCGCCTATCTATCTATACACTCTCTCTCATCCCTTCCCTGTTCCCCCTCCCCCCAAAAAACATTGGGTGTGCTTTGCATTTCACATAAAATCTTTCTTTTGTCAGTTCCTTTGTGGGTGCAAAATTGGCAGCAGTTCAAATTCAAAGTACTCCTATTCATTTACTGACCAATGTCATTGTAGTTCACATCAGCCAGAGAGCTAAGCTCTAAAAAAACATAAAAGACTTGCTTCACCACTGACGAATAATGTGTACATTTTTACAGAGCTTAAACCTTAATGCTTTCCCTGCAACTAACAATACAGTATATCTTATCATGCCTTTTTCACAAGCAGGCAGCTGCTGAAACGCTTGCCACTTCAAAATATCAATTGCTTGCCAGAGTTGTCCTCAACACACCCTGTCAAACTCATGTATATTGTGCAATGAAAATGGTGCAGGGCTGAAAGCTAGAAATTGTGTCAAATGCTGCTGTAGGGGAATGATGTGCAAAGAACAATGTATGACAACCGTAGAGACTACAAACAATGGCACTGGAGCCAGGGACTTCATAGATCACAACTGTGCCTGTACATATTTTAGTGTAGGCATTCTATATTTAAAGCATGACAAATGTACCATTGTACGCTGGGTGCTGCCCACATAGAAGCTCCTCCCACCCGAGCTCCTGATGAGAAGAACATAGTGAAATTTCATTTTTTTTCTCCTCTCACAACATTTAAGGTTCCCATGTCATGAAGAAAACACACACACACACACACACACACACACACACACGCGCACGCGCGCGTCTAAAAATCAGTTAAAAAAAAAAAAGACAAACCAGAAGATAATAACACAAGATGGGAAAAAATGATCTTGCTCATTTAACATTTTAGCTTTTCTCTAAGGAACACAAAAAACAAGGATCATCTTAGATAAACACTAACCGAGGGTATGAAGACAACTACACTATCACTGTACCTATAAATTATTGTCTACCTAATTTTAATGCAGATAAGTGCTGGCTTATTGATTTGCATGATTTTTTCCAGCAAACTGGAAATCCCTTGTGACTATGTTCTTTGTGTGCAGAAAATATGGCTTAAGAAGCTTTTACTATTATTGCTTTCCTATGCCAAAAGAACAATTAAGAAAATAATATGTCATGACTGTATCAGGTCTGTACACTAACACTGATTAATTTCTCTTTACATTTTAAAATTCTCTTTCCATTGCCGGGGTCACTGTGTGTGCTTGAAATGATTCCGGTTATTGAAAAGTTGGCTTCCTTCTAAATATCTCTTTAAATACCATATAAATTCAAAAAATATCATTCTGGTACAAACCTACTTAATTAATAAAAGAGCTCATGGCTATAATAATCTGGCACTAATTCAGCCAATGAGTGTGGAAATGGTAACATGTTTATGGCATAAGATTTGTATGACTGTATATGAATCTCTTTCTAGCTTAGGTAACAAAAATTTATCACCCAAGTAGCTTGGAGTGACTTTAACTGACTTGGAGGCTCAAGGAACTACACAGATACGCTGTTGAGGTGTTAATAAATATTTTGGAAAGAGAAGAAGTAGTTTAGGTGCTTAGGGGTAGTGACCTTTGCTGTGTTGATTAGTGGGACAATGATGCATTATTAACATGAAGCAGCTGTACCTGAACTGCTGCCATGAATATAATAGCCTTTTATAGCCATCAGGGGAGAGAGGTAGGAGGCCTCTATTAACCACTAGACATGATTAGCACATTATGTGAACTTTAGTAGGCAAATTATCTCTTATTGAAATATAATGTTGGTTATAACTAATTGTAAACATGATTTTTCAAACTTCTCAGTATAAAATGCCAATGTTTTACAACCAATTCAGCTCATTATTGGCTGGTAATGGATGAGGAAAACTGGTTTCATGGTAGGAAGTCCTTCCAGGAGCTGAATCTCAAAAGGCCGAGTCTCAGAAGCCTGACTTTAAAATTATCTAGCATTACCAGTTCAGTGGTATTAGCACACTTGCAAACTTTCTCTAATTAAGAAAAACTGTTCATGAACTAGCAAAGCTACTTTGGGATCTTCTTTTTTTTTTAATTCTTCCTTTTTATTACTTTAAGCAGTTCTTAAAAGATTAGTTTTGCAGTAAATTTTTTAGTTACCTTGAAAAATAATAGCATAATTTATTTCAAAAAGCTTAATTTTGGGAAAGGAAAGATTATCCCATTAGCCTTAGTAACTGAACACAGCTCTGAGAGTCCATTATGAACAGTCTTTTATGCCCCAGCAGAAAGTCATTAACATAAAATAAATCATTAGCTTTGATATTAAGCTTCTACTATCTGCAGGTTTCTATGATTAATGTTCATGACTGCATCTGCCAAATGATAAAATATACTTTTCGTTGAAAGGTTATCCTGTCTCTTGATTATTAACATTTCTCTTTATACAATTGTTACTGGCATTTTAAGCTGAGGAATATTGGCATCAATAGGAAGAACTGTTTTTACGAATGTATGAAGACCCCAATGCATACAACATTTTACTCCATTGATTTTTAAGTTAACCATTTCATCGAGTTAAAAGACTTAAAGAAATCAAGCAGAATAGAGATACTCTTTAATGTGACAGCACTTTCTTTAGACCCAGTTAGTCCATTCACTAATCAATCTTGCTCATCCTTTCCCAAATCTCTGACCCATACATATCAGAGGAATACAGGAAAGCCCTTCCCTCTTTACCAGTTATTCTCAACTTTTATCTTACCTTCTTATATTGCAAAACAGGCATCTGTCCCTCAACATTCTCATTAGGTGGCAGGCCTTTGAATGTGGAGAAGGAAAAAGGGACCCCCTGGGGCTTATCAAGATCTAAGGGAGGCAGATTACAGATGTACCTACACCAGCCCTTTTTGCCCAAATTTGTCTCTGATCCCCCTTCCTCCCCCCCCCCCCACCATCCCAAGTTTGTCTCTTTTTCTCCCTTCCTGAGAGAATCACTGGTCTACAACTTTCGGCACACCTTTATTCCACCAGAGCTAGCAGAAATAGAATAACTGGGCTCAATACAGAAGCCTACTAAGGCCTATCATTCTTTGAATTTTAAAGCATCTTTCATCACAGGATTGCAAAATAATTTACTGCTGCCAGCTCCTTCATTCGCAAAAGGCTACATGGATACAAAGAGAAATTATTTTCTCCATGGAAGGCATGGAAGATTGGTACACAGGTGGATGCAGGTTTTAATGTCACAACTTTACCAAGTCACACAGCAAAATCAGGCTTGTCCAGAGGAGAGGTGCCAAGAGGGAATGCTCAGTTTATGCTGCTTCAGTAGAAAGTCAACACACTATAAGGGTACTTGGTTTCCATCTCACACCATCAACAAAAAGAATCTTTGCTTGAGAAGAGCTTAGGGTTTTCTTCCAAAAGACCTAGTTTCTCTGATGTTATGAAGGTTATACATGGCCAATTAAAAAGCTCACATTCATAGGCTTCTTTTGCTGTGAAATATGCCTAAGTTCTTCAAAAGAGATGGTTATGGGAGATTCCAAGTAGTTGTGACAATCTCCTTCCTTCATTGCTGCCATTGTACACTCTGATGGAGTCTGCCATTGAGGATAAATTCCTGTGCAGTTATTGTCTGAAACAGACCTTGCACCAAATTACACACACACGCACACACACATACACACACACACATATATATATACACAGAAATACTAGTGTGTGCTCACTAGAGAATATGCACATATAGACTCTCTCTCTCTCTCTCTCACACACACACACACACATACGTCTCTGGTGTAAGAAGCCTCCTGATAGTGGCAACCCCTAGACATTCATGAAAACATATTTAGGAAGAAGATGATTTCATCACTACTATGGATCAAACACAAGTAACTTGCATGTTCCTGCAGTTATTCAAATTAAAGGATACTTTCTTAGCAAAGCTTTTTATCAGCTGTAGCTTTCATTATTAGGTTGTCTTTTCACAAAAGGTTCATTAGAAAGCTGTAACTGCCTAGCTACTCAGGAGGCTGAGATCTGAGGATCATGGTTCAAAGCCAGCTCACACAGAAAAGTCCCTGTGAGATTCTTCTCTCCAATTCACCAGTCAAAAACCAGAAGTGGCATTTTAGTTCAAGTGGCTAGCCTTGAGCAAAGAGAGGCTCAGGAACAGCCCAGGCCCTGAGTTCAAGCCCTACAAGGAACAACAAAAACAACAACAACAAAACTATAACTGAAGAATGAAAAACAAAAAATAATGGTTATACTAAAAACTCATGAGTGAAATATGGACAAAAAGAAAAACATTAATGACCTTTGGTATTGTAAATATATATGTATATGTATATATATATATATATATATCAGAGATGGCTTTCACAAGCAAAATGAAAATTGGAGGATCACTTTTAGAAGTTTAAACTTTTTCATCAAGCTAGGCAAACTTGCCACAGATCAAACTAACAAAGCCAGGAAAATGTCACTCACTACCTCTACATAAGAGAGCATGGTTTCTTTCTAGCAGAATCCCCATCCGTGCCCCGCTCCCCCCCCCCCCACCCCCCCCCCCCCCGCCGCTGGCAGGACCCATCTTTCCCATACCCATCATCCAAGCACAGAGCAATATAATGTTCCCATTTTCAAAATGAATGCTGTAGGGAGAAACACGTTATAACTAGGAAAAGCTCATTCAGGTTAATGTGAATTCCATGTCTCAAAGTATTATGGAAGAACTGCTATAATTAACAGTCTGTTGTCACTTCCATTATAAACCACATTTCTAAGCAATTTGTAACTCAACTGTTTTAATGAGAAATTGCTTTTCAAGATAAAACTTGGACTAGAGGGTTTCAAACAAAAATTCTGAAATACGTTAGAGCAGATGTAAGCCAGAGCATTTTGGCATTCTTGGTTCCTGGTAAACAGTCCATTTAACAACACAAACCATTACCAACCAAGGGAGACCAGTGACTATTGACTGTACAATACTTGTTTAAAGAATATCCATTGAAAATACAACAATAACTGCAAAGTAGAAGCAAATGAAAGAAAAATGGCATCCTCAAAAATGGTAAAACAAATAGTTCATGTGAACATTCCAGTTAAACAAACATGGAAACCTTCATGCATTTGGATGCTTCAACTAGAAGTCTCTTGCAGACAAAAACTACAGCTAGGATTGTCACAGCCACAGAACTTAAAAATTATAATGTGCCACCGTCTTCTTCCATTCTAAAAGTATAAATTTTAGGTTCTTGTGTATAGGTACATACAATATGAGTTCTATTCTAAAAAATAACTGGTAATAGTTTTTTAATGTAATGGTAAATACCATTTAATCCACTCACAAAAATCACATTTCATTTTTATTGGGGCATAAAGTAGAATTTCCTACCTTACAATTTCATGAAAATCTTAAGGTTCACATTCAGATAACTCAAAATGCAGGAAGGAGGAGTAATACAAAGAGTAAGGATTTCAAACAGGAGAAAGTGGCTCACCTGTGTAATTCTAGGTAATAAGAGGCCAAGATGTGAGGATCACAGTTCAAAGCCAGCCCAGATAGCAAAGTCTCTACGACTATTATCTCCAATGAACCACCAAAACCAGCCAGAAGCAGAAATGGAAGAATGCTAGCCTTGAGTGATGAAGCTAAGGGACAGGATGCAGGCCCTGATCCAAGCCCTAGGACCAGCAATAATGCACACACACACACACACACACACACACACACACACACACACACACACACACACACGAATATTTAATGAAGTTCTACAGGGGCAACTCTTCCCATTTTAGCTTGTGCATGTTCTCATGGGAGCCCAAAAGCATGCTGACCCTTCTGATCTCTAAAAGAGTAACCTGCCTAACCTCCTGCATGCCAACTAAGAACCACAGTCTCATCTTCGTACTGTACTGGCATCCAGTCAAGACATTCTTCCTAAGGATACATTTCAAGGAGCTCACCTCTGAGTTGGAAATACCATGGGTAGTAAGAAGGAGAGTGAGAGCTTACAAAGGGTATCCATGGTTGTTTTGTCCCTCTCAGCCGCATGTCAAATTTATCTTAGTTTTTTATTGTATGACTGTGCCATTCATTCAGGTTGAGAATAGGAACTGGACAACAGAATAACTCATGATTTTTTTTAAAAAGTGGATGGTAGATTCATTAACCTGAAAATAGAGTCAAAATACAGGAAGAAAAATGGACATGTAAAAATGGTCATGGTGAACAGGAAAGGGAACAAGTCACTCAGGACTAGTTTTCAGGGTTAGTTTTAGGGGAAAAAATGGAGGAATACCAAGACCAGTACAGTCCCAGGAGGGAAAGAAGTGGGGAAAGGCTCCAGGTAGGAGGTAGGAAGCCCCAAGGACCCAAATAGACTTGCTGCTGACTCTTGACTCGAATCAGAGAAGGACCAAACTTCTTTCATGGCCTTGTCCACTTTCTGGCCTGCTGACAAAAGGTTGACCGCATTAGTGTAAATAATCATCCATAGCTAAAGAACTCGACCCCCACCACCAGGCCACTCCTCTTGAATGGGACCATTACAGATACAGTATGGCATAACCCTAGAAATAGCCTTGATATCACAAAACAAGAAACCATCAGAAATCACACGTGGCACCCAGGAAATGACAATTAAACTTGGGAATTTTTATAGTTCTTCCAATTTCAAGTATCTTACTGTTTTCCTGATTCTAATCCATTTGTAATCACATCATGAGAGAAGGAGGGAGACTGAAACCAGTAAAGAGCCTGCCCAGCAACTTGGAGGCCTTGGATTTAAAAACCCCAGTACAGCTAACAAACAAACAAACAACAAAGTACCAACCACACTATTCAATTATCTATTGAAATATTAGCTTAGTTTCTCCAAGCAAAATATCAAAATTCTTTTTAGTAACTCAACAGTAACTCAACATTCAGTAACTCAACATACATGATAAGTAGGAGAATTCTAAGATGTGTATGCTACGTTAAAAATGACACAAAATCTCTCCAAAGTTCATAACTATAATTCCTTTGTAGAGATATTTGAAAGTGCAATTAGTGACAACGAAATATCCCACAAAGTCTAGACGGCTACTTTGAGGTTTTTGTATGCTATATAATATTACGTTCCAAACTATGATTTCTGGGTGTATGCTCTTTCAGGACTATAAATTCACTTACAACATATATAAAGACTTCAAACTTGTGGAAAGTGACAGCTAATAAAATTCCCAAGGGAATTTAATTATACAAATGACATATAAAGCATCAACTATGAGTTTCCCAAAGTTCTAGAAGTTTACAGAGTTTGATGGAGAACTAATCAAGCATGATGTTACAAATTGCCTATAACACTTTCCTTTCTCCTCGCCTTCTTCTTCTCCCCTCCTTCTATCTTTCTCCTCTTTCTCACATTTTTAATCAAAATATGACTAATGGCTCTATCTTAACGTACTTATAGATCTGGTATTTTAGATGTAATGCTTGCCACATTAGAATATAATACATAGCACAATATACAGAAAAACAAGCTCAACCAAGATTTTGCAAAGACTATAATGAATCCTGTTTTTTCAAAAGCTATCCTATATCTAATGTTTACCTTGACATTTTCAAGCAGAGTTCATGACAAATGAGTCCTTTTCCCAACATTTACATGGAAAGAATGTACACATATTGAAAGAGTGTACACTGTCCTTTCTAATGGTAATACAAAAGCCCAGTATTCCGGATGTCCATTTGTCTTCACTTTGCATATAACTAGTATTAGCATGGGTTTGTGTTTAGGACTTCCTGATTCTAAATCCACTAGAGGAAGATTCAGGACCTGTGCCACAAAAGCAACCACTGGGAACAGTAAAGCCCATTATTTCCTCTCCCACTGCTGTCCGAGGTCAGCATTCCTGTCATTAGCCATGTCATAACATAATTGTATTACCACTCCTTATGTGGGCAGATACTGAGCAATAACTGAACACATCACATTGTTGTAAAAATGAAAAAATGCCACATCTTAGTTCTGTTTTAGCATAAAAATCAGTGAAAACAATCTTTAGAAATGACAGTGCACTAAGAAACTGAAAGCAGTTATTACTCTGTAGGTATTTATTTAAACTGATGATTTGACATCTTCAACTAGAATAAAATAGGACTACATTTTACTACTGAACACTAATTGTGAACTCATTTAATCCAATTTCTTTTGGTAATATTCAATTCAATTAAGGGATAGACTCTTACTTAAAATAGTCCAATTAGATGAAACTCCACTCTGGTACCTATCTTTCAATGTCTGAATACAACTGGGCTTTCATTTGCAAAAAAGTGAATACTGTTCCCTCCAGCCCACATGTTTCTGGCCAGTCTCTGAGTTACATTGGTCTTTCAAAGGCTGACCCTTATAGAACATCATGCCATCAGTTTTGGCCGCATGCTTGCCGTACCCACCATCACTTGCATTGTTCTGGCCATAGGCTATGCGAAAATAAAGGCCAGTCTGCAGAGTGATACGTTCATAACGTAATGTGCTCTTACAATAGATCATGGCTTCCACTGCTTCCCAAACTGCCTCCTACAGAGTTTATTAACTGAATAAATGTAAGTAGTGTTTTGGCAAGCTGTAGTGTGAGAGGGCTGGAAAGTACCAAGAGAGTAAAACAATCTCATTTTAGTTTAGAAAGATTCGAGAAGAAGTGCCTCATTTTGATGAGAATCTCCTCTGATACTGAAAGAAAAAAAAGTCACTGGGAAACTCTATTTACAGTTTGAAGCCACTAAAGCACAGAAAGGTACTGGCTTCACTGGGATTTAGCACACCAACTTTAAATAGTAAAAGTACTGACAGGTTTACAAGAAAGATAATTAGTAATTTATGATCTTATCACTCTATTAAAAACAAACACCCTGACAAAGCGATTGTAATCAACTACTTGTCCAGTGCACCTCGGCAGGAGAACACAGTTTATTTTGCAATCTCGTCGGCTGGGAAGTCTGATGCATCTATCTTTGCATTTTTACTACATGTGGATATAAATTTCTTTCTTCATCTCTTTCAAACTTCTTCTGCCTTTCTTCCACATCTCTACAAGCCCCCTTGAGTAATCACAAAAATGAACTCAAATAGTCAGCTGGACAGCAATGTTATACCAATGCTAATCATGTTGGAGCAGGAGAGCCAAGGCTTTGTGGGGACTTTAAACCTCAGTACATTTATTATAAGCAGGAGATCCGTGACAAGTATATTTGATAGACTGCTATATAAGCATGGGAAGGAGAAAAGGGTCTCTAGTCCAGGGAGAAAACATTTCCATAAGGTCTTTTCCTACTATTAAAAACAACTCTTATGACTTTGCATTTTTAATAATCCATTATTCCCTGGGCAAGTTAAATAAAAGACTTGCAACTAGTCTATAGAAAGGAGGGCTAATTTGCATTTAAAAAGAACAGTTTGCTTCTTATATACAGAGTGACTTAAAAGGAACTTCAGTGAGCTAGTAAAGAAATTCTTAAGACTTTCCAAATTAATTTATTCAATTCACAGCACAACCCACTAAAATTATTTAAAGCACTTAATGGGAAAATGATTTAATATATTGAAGTAATTCCTGATTTTCCAAAGCATTTAACTTTTAAATTAAATCTGACCCTACCATCACCAGAATGACTAGTGAAATGTGTATCCAAGTCATTACCTTCTTTTTGAAGCCTAAAATCACTGATAAATTTAATAAGATTTGTCCAGTTTCATTGCTGAAATGGTTCTGATCATTTGGATCTAGAAACAACTGTGGAGCAGGTCTTTAATCTCCAAGACAGAACTGCTACTGTATTTATCTTATTCACTACTAGTAGTAGTAACTTCTTTTTATAAGCAGAATTCGGAAAAGAAAACCCATATCACTTGGGTTTTAAAAGTCAAAACAGCCTTCAGACTCAAAAACAAAAAAAACCTGTTACCAGCAGATAATGAAACTTGATCACACCAACTCCTCCGCGCTGGCCTAAGCTCCAGGTACCCTTCAACTTGCCCCTAACCCAAGGGCTCCCGGGAAGTAAAAGCTTTCCCTAACTCTTCAATTTAAATATCACGAGCTCCCAGCACAGCTCTTTGGGGCAAGTCTTCACATTGCACAGCGTGGAGGAGCCTCTCTTGTCTGTGGTTCATTTAACTCACAACTCTGTGTGTGTGCGCGCGCATGTGTGTATGCGTGCGCGCGCGCGTGTATGTGTGTGTGTGTGTGTGTGACTCCCGGTGGTGAGTCGCAACTCCCGGCCGGAGCAGGTAGGGAGCCTCGAGCCTGAGGATGCTGCCTGCCAGCCACCCCGGTAGCCCGTGGAAAGCTGTGTGCCGACGCCGGGCCTCCAGGCACATGTTGGTAACCCCAAGGACTTTGCCGGCTGGAAATGCAGCGAGGGCTCCGCGTGTGCACAGTGCTTGCGGGGACTGTGGGGACCCGGCGGGTTTAACTCCCAGAGAGAGAGAGGGAGAGAGAGAGAGAGCGGGGCGTCTGCAAGGCCCGCCCCGTGCAGCAGGAAACTCCATTCGCCCCTCCACCCTTCTTTCCAGAGCCACCGCTGAACTCGTCCCGCAAGCCGGGGGCCCGGAGAGCCTTGGCCGAGCGGCTGTTCTGGGGGGGGGGGGGGGGGGGGGGAGTGAACCATCCCCGCACCGTGTCCCCGGGGTGGGAAGAGAGAGGGACGTGGGGAATGCTTCACAGTAGCCCCTTCCCTAGGTAACCTTGGCCGTCCTCCCCCCTGGCCGAGCCCGGGTCTGCAGCAGCAGCCGGCCCGGCGCCCCCCAGCCCCTGCGCGGGGCACCAGCGCGGGAGCGCTTTGCCCCGGGGCGGCCCCGGCTCTCGGGCGGCTCCGGCACCCAGGCTCCTCCGCAGGCTGCGGGTGCTGCCCAGACCGGGGAGCCCGGCTTCAGCCCCGCGCTGGACGCCGGAGATTCGGGCTGGCACGCCGCGCGTTGGCCGGGCTTCCAATGAACTTGCCCTGTCCGCGCGCAACCCCCCTCCCCCAAGTGGGAGCTGGGCCCCCAATCGTGACCCCGAGGGCCCCGTGTGGTAACCTCAGTCCTCGGGGGGTCGGGGGCCAAGCCGAGCTGGAAAAATACAAAAGAGTTGGGGAACAATTTTCACCGTAGGAGACGGGGGCGGCTGGTGGGGGGTGGGGTGGGGAGGGGGCTGGACCCTGCACCCCAACTCCCTGGACAACTACTTTGGGGGCTAGGACGGGATGCCACAGCTCCGGAGAGTGAGGGAAGGAGAAGGAGCTGGGAAATCCACGGAATCCTCTGACTCTCCCTCAGTTCCGGGACCCCAGACACACCCCCAAAGTATTCCGTGCTCTTTTTCTTTTCTTTTCTTTCTTTTTTTTTTTTTAAACGCCCCCCAGCAAACCTAGGCAGGGATTGCGAGTCGCACACCGCGGGAAGGAAAGCGTCGGAGCCGATCGTGTCACTTTCCGCACAATCGCCGTGCCGGGCAAACCCCCGGAGCGGTTCCACAATATTGACTCCCCGCGCGCACGCCGGGCGGCCCGGAGCGGCGAGGCCAGCGCGCCCGGGACCGGCCCTCGCCGCGCCGGCCCCGCTCCGCAGAGCCGGCCCCACGGCCGCCCGCCCGGGCCGCCGCCGCCGCCGCCCCCCTCCCGGGAACCAGCCGCGCACCACCGGGGAGACAAAAGCCGAGCGTTCGTTCACCTTGTTGCAATAGTAGGGGTCCAGGCAGGGAGAAGGTCCCAGACAGGGAGCGTCGGGCGCAGCGGCGGGCTGAGCTGGAGGCGGATAGAACCTTACGTCCATTGCACTCTCACATCAAGCAACTCCTTTGCTTTTCCTTTCTTCTTCTTTTTATTTTTTCCAAAAAAAGAAAAAAAACAAAACAAAACAAAAACAACAAAAAAAAAAGTGCTCAATACAAACACACGCTTCGACGGAACCGAGAGAGGTGTCTGGGCTGGGGAGTCAAAGCAACACCTTCCTTCCCTCACATCCGTTTGTGGTTTGTTTAAGAAGAAGAGGAGGAAAAAAAAAAAAAAGAAGAAGAAAAAAAAAAAAAGAGGGGGGAAAAGCGCTCAACTCTCCCCCAAGCCTGGGCGCGCCCCCGTCGGCGCCGAGCGCGCAGAGCCTGCTCCGCCGCCGCCGCCGCCTCCCGGCCGCCGGGCAGGTAACTTCATGCGCTCATTGTCCCCCCGCCCGCCCGCCCGGCCCCCATCCCCGCCTCCCGCGCCCCGCGCCGCCCGCACACGCGCTCGGCCTCTCCGCACTGCGCGCTTTATGGCACACTCAGAGTTGCTCTGCTTTGAGTTTATGTTCGCCACCTCGGAGGCCTAAGCCTGGGGGAGTGCATGGGGTGGGGCGGGGGGGGGGATCAAGAGGGGAACTGGACTCGGGGGGTGAGGATGGGGGGGGGAGCGAGTGTCCCCCAACCCAGAGGGGGCGCAGAGCACCGCAGGACTCCGGGGTGCTCTCAGCCCACCCGGCTGCTGCAGGGAACCCAGGGGCTGGAAGATGGAGGAACGGAGGACCGGGAGGAGAAAACGCGCGGCCCGGCCCCAAGCCAAAGCTCCGGGACTCCGGGGAGGCTCCGCGGGGCCCGCGCGCCTCACACAAAGGGGCCGAGGAGCCCCGGCGCCCGCGGGCCGCGGACGGCGCGGGGAGCGCGCAGCCAGGGGGCGCTGTGGCGCGGGGGCCCCGCCCCCAGGGCCCGCCCCGCGGCCCCCCCCCGCCCCCGCCGCGGGGCTCCCCACGCCTCGCGCGGCTCCCCGGCTGTCCCGTCCGCGGTCACGGCGCCGCCACCCTCTTCCATGCCCCGTTGTGGAGGTGACTTTCCCAAGCAGCCTCGCCCTGGGAACCCGCAGAGCGTGCGAGCACTCTGCTCTCCGGGAGAGGGCAGCTCCCCCTGGGGCTCGAACCCCCGACCTGGGCCAGGCCGGTGCGCGCGGAGCTTGGCTAGGCTTGTGCCTCAGTTCAGCATCCAGCTTGCTGGAAATTCTGTGTCTCATCCATATGCCTTGATTGGGGGCGGGGGGGTTAGGAGGCTGAGGCTCCCTGGGGGGCTTGGGAAGGACCACAGAGAGGATCAGGGGTGAATCAGGAAAAGGACTGTCAGCGTTCAACCGCGCTGGGGGAAACCATGTGGGGATCGCACACTTTTTGGAGCTAGACCTCCAGTAGTGTTCTTAAGAACTGAAGCCTATCTCCCCGTTACCCGGTTTGGTAAATGGAGTAAATAAGGAAGGACATCACTGATCCTATTTGGGGGGAAATTTGTAACTTTGTCTTCTGGTGGTTGGGACCATATAAGAGCTCTTGTTCACTAGCCAGAAGATGTTTTCCTCTTTTCTCCTTCTCTCTCTCTCTCTCTCTCTCTCTCTCTCTCTCTCTCTCTCTCTCTCTCTCTCTCTCTCTCTCTCTCTCTCTCTCTCTCTTTCTCTCTCTCTCTCTCTCTCACACACACACACACACACACACACACACACACACACGAAAATGCCCCTGGGACGTCTAAGAAGTAGTCAGTAGTCACCTTTTCTAGACCAAGATCGTGTTGAGGAGGCGCCCAGAAGTTCTTCCTAGTTTCCCATTGGTTCTGGAGTCAAGGAAGGCACCGAGTGTGTTCTGCTAAACCTACATCCTTCTTTTACACTCAGGTTGCCAACACTGCCCATTCACCACCCCAAGAGCAACCAGTGCCTTGAGGAGAGGAGGAGGACCACAAGGTGACAAAGGACAGCATTAACATCTTTGTCTCTCCTCTAAGCATGGTCGCTCTTAGAACTTTGGTTATTCCTTTACACCCCTCACATTCTATTTCTCTTCAATCCTTATTTTTTCTTTCTTCCTTTTCCTCATCACTTTCCTAAGTAGCAAAAATACAGCTTTCTCTCTACCCTCGGGATCAGCATTGTGGAGCTGGAAGTGAGAAGAAGGAATTTTTTTTTAATCCTCTCTCCACACTCAAAAGCCCTAAAGGCACAAAACAAAAGAAATAGAACATTTGATCTCCCTCCTAATAAAGATCTTCATAATCAAATTTTCCTGAAGTTTTGTGGTTTATAACATTAGCTTTCAAAATTAAATCATAGATGTTAAAATGTGTTCCCATGTACTTTCTTCCACAATAAATAAGAAAACCTTTTTATGTTTAAACGAAACTTATCTAAGCGTAAATGTCTACTCATGATAATTACTACAACATAATATATGGTCTCAATCCTCAGTTTTTAAAAGCTTTCTTGGGACTCACATATGATTTCTCTTGGTGGCCTTGGAATTTCACAAAGAAGACATGGTTGGAGTGGAATGATAGCACCAACAGCAATCTGGCACCTGGGAGGTAAACGTGCATCTGTGCTTATACATCATCACAACTACCTTTCCCCACCTGGATGGAAACCCAAATGCATGGGACCCAAGTGCTTCCTAATCAATGGCCTGGTTTCTTCCTCACCGAGTATGGAATATATACCCGAGTGGTATATGTGTACCTTGCATGGTACGGATATGAGCTGATGGAGCACAAATACTCTTAAATCTCACTATTTAAGCACAGACTAGATCATGAAGGGTACTTCAAAAGAATGATCCCTTTAGAATGCCCTATCTAAGGCCTATCAAATATTCAATAGTGGGGGAGAAATTGGAGAAAGTCGAACAACTACACCACTGAGTTAATCTTAATTCAGAAAATAAAATAGTTGGCTTATCTATTTGTTCATCCATTTATACTATATTATTCAATAAAGATATAGACAATCCCAAGCACCAAACCTGTAGGTTGTATGTCATTTTGAAGTACAAATTTTTTTTTACAAAACATATCCTACTCTAAGGAATTTGTAAGCTTCTAGAGAAATCTTTTCCAACTTTGTGTAACCTGTGGAGACATCTTTTAACCTTTTTAAAAACACTTGTCCCTGATTTCCTAAGAATTTCCTTTCCATTCATTTTGTAGTAGAACCTGAACATAGGGATTTTTGGAGCCACAAGTTTGAAAGGAAAGGAAGAAGAGCACAAAAGAAACATTTTAAACAAGCTGTAAGCATAGAATTTTATTAAACAGGCTAGTGTTGTGTTGGTCTTGATAAAGGAAACATTGAGGTTAACCACTACCAAGACATCCTCTTGTGCTGTAACCTTGTAGAGATGTAGTTCAACAATGTGCCCAGTGTCTCTTCAGTAAACCAGCATGAACTGTCGTATAGGGCCATTAGAGCTAGGATCTTTATATTGCCATGAAAATGTGTGTCATGAAGAATTATTTTTCTTTATTATATTCAGGAATGTTCCCCGGAATCCTAGTTTCTCCAAAGCTTTCATCATAAAGTGGTGTTGGATTTTATCAAACACTTTTTCCGAGTCTGAAGAAATAATCATGTGAGTCTTGACCTTGCTTCCATTGATGTGGTGAATTACGTTAATTGACTTGTGTATGTTGAACCAGCTTTACATCCGTGGAATGAATCCAGTTTGATCATAATGTATGGGGTTTTTTTTTTGATGACTTGTTGAAGTCTGTTGGCCAGAATTTTGTTGAGAAGTTTTGCAATGATGTTCATCAAGGAAATGGATCTAAAGTTCTCTTTCTTTGATGAGTCCCTGTCTGGTTTGGGGATAAGGATTATACTGGCATCATAGGATGTGTTTGGTAGCAAACTTTCACATTCAATTTCATTGCAGACTTTGAGGAGTATTTGTGTGAGTTCTGTTTTGAAGGCCTTATAAAATTCCACTGCAAATCTATCTGGACATGGGCTTTTCTTGAGTGGGAGATCTCTTATTGTGGTTTCTATTTCATTGATTGATATGGGTCTGTTTAGTTGATTTAAACCTTCTTGGTTAAGTTTGGGCATATCAATTTTGCTAGGAATTCGTCCATTTCTTCCAGATTCTCAAATTTATTAGCATATAGACATGCAAAATATTCCCATATAACATTCTGAAACTTGGTTTGGAACCAACCTAAATGCCCCTGTGGATGAAGAAAATGTGATACATATACACAATGGAATTCTATGCCTCTTCAGAGAGAATGGCATTGCTCCATTCATAAGGAAATGGAAGGACTGGGAACAAAAAACCATACTAAGTGAAGTGAGCTAAACCCAAAGAAACATAGACTCTATAGTTTCCCTCATTGTGAATAATTAGTACTTGTCTAGGATAGTCCTAGCAGAAGATTACAATAGCTCAAAAGTTATGTCCATATGAACATATTAGGTGATGCTAAGTGAAATGAACTCCAAGTTATGGAAACAAGTGGTTTATCATTGTTGTTGTTATTTTCAACATACCCTGTGAAATTATGCCCATTTCTTTTGTCTTTCTTTCCCATGGTTTTACCTGTGATATCACTGTAACTGATTTTAGTACCCTGGATGTTGTATATATGTGTATTGAAACTAGGGAAGGGAAAGGGAATACCAAAATGGAAAGACAAAAGATAAAAAGACAAACCAATGCAACAGCAATACTTACAAAACTATATGGCCTAAAAAGTAAACTGTCCAACTCATGAGAGGGAGGGAATGAGGAGAGAGCAGGGGTCGGAGGGGGAGAGGAATGAGGGAGGAGGTAACAAGTTGGATAAGAAATGTACTCACTGCCTTACGTATGAAACTGTCACCCCTTTGTACACCACTTTAACAATAAAGAAATGAAAAAAATTCAAAAAGAAATTCTTTTTCTTACTAATATTGATATCATAATATAAATACTAGAGGTCTGTGACATGCCTGGTATATCTTAGACCTGGTCCTAATTTTGTTTTACATTTAATTTCACCATCTTTTATTTGATATATTTTGTTGGAAAATGTAACCAATACTTACTGGTCACACTCAGCACTTCACTTTGTTGCCGCAACATCACCCGTGTTCATATTAATTATGGTTTCACAAATGGTTGTGTTTTCAAATTTGCAGTCATTTCCCCTGGCCACGTTTCGTGTTTACTGCTTTGTTGTATTAGGCAGGTCGGTCCTCATTCTTGTGGCAATGTCTCCAGGTTACAAGCGCAGACCTTGTTACTTGAGAAAAAACGTTTTCTAGACAGCCAATCCCATCTGTGATGTATAAGAATTTCACTAAAACAATCATTCAACGGAAAATAGCACTACTGGTTATACACTCATTGTTTCGATTTTAGAATACGTTTTTCTTCAAGAGTAGAAGCCATCTATTGATTGACTGTGATAGTGAAATATGCTATCGGTGGACTGATTTTTGAAATGCCAAATAGTAAAACACACATTGAGCACGTGACATTGCATCACTCCAGTAAGATCCAGTCTTTTTTCTTTTCTTTCCTTTTCTTTTTTTGTGCTTATTTATTGTCAAAGTGATGTACAGAGAGGTTACATTTTCATACCTTAGGCCTTGGGTACATTTCTTGTACTGTTTGTTACCTCCTGAAGTAAGTTCAAGAATTAGTGATGCCACCATCTTTGTCGTGCATTTGGCACCTGATATAGGACACTTGGGTTATAAGGCATCTTATTATATGCTTAGATTTTTCTTTCCAATAGAATTATGGAACAAGTAGCTTCATGTGCTTTTTTTAGAAATTACCTAATCAATACTCAGTCCTACACATATAAAATATTCAAAAACCAATAGGCTTGATGGGAAACATTTACATTCTCTCAGTTTATCAGTTAGAACTTAAAATTGTCCAGGGTTATTTAACACTTTTCTAAAGTAATTTAAATGTAAAATAGAATGATATGAAATAAGTAATGTCCTCCAATGGAAGAACACAGAGTACTGAAGTTTATTTCCTGAGGAGACTAGTGAGAAATGATGAGATTGTAAGGCTTTCAACCAGAAAATAAAGGATTTCAGAATGATGAGGAAAGTTTGAAGAAAATGATACCGGATGCACAGATACCTCACATGGTACTAAATGACTCATAAAATGCAGTATTTTTTTTTTTTACATAATATGGGAAGTGTGCCATGCTTGTACATCTCACCACGGAGTGTGCTGCAGTACTTTGATCTTCAACAATATACAACATTTGTGGTATAATAGCTGTAATAGGACTCTTCAGCTATTTTACACGGCAATAATCCAGTTCTCTCTCATCAGGATAAACTGTGAGGACAAATCCTTTCAAAATCAGAATTAGTTCCTTGTAGAAGAATGAGGCTACAATTATCCCTTAAATAGGAGCAGCTGCAACATAGTATGGGCCTGGAGCTCAGCAGTGAAGTGTTTATCCAATGCAATTAGATGGATTTTTTTAATGCAAACTAATATCCTATAAAAAGTCAATTGGAAGGTGAGTAGGTGTGGAATTACTTAGATGAAAGGAATAATCATTTTGCTTACCTGAGTTAATACTCCTGCCTGGGTAAATGCTATTTGAGGAAAAATGGATAATCAAGATCTATGTTTTCCCCCATGAAATGGGGTCCCCAAAGGAACCAAATAATACAAAGAAAGGTTATTTCCGGTTTATGTGTATACTCTACATCTTACTTTGAAGTGTATACAGAGCTATGCTTTGTTATTGTTGGTTGTCCCAAAGGTATGATGAGTCAATGGCAATATTTTCATTTAAAAATATAAAATTTAGGTAGATAAATAGATAACTCACAGGCAAGGCATGTGCTAACCAGTACCAACATCCAGTGAGAAACAGAGAAGAGGGCAACTTATTATTATTATTATTTTATCCACTGAAATGATTAAGGGATTAGAAAATAAGACATTCAGAAAAGATGAAAGGACCTTTCTGGAGAGGGCAATACTGAGAGACGACGTAATGTCTTCATAGATTGTCTGCTAAAGAGTTTTGTTAAAAGAAACAGAAGGCAATCACCTTCAGTGAAGATAGGACAGCTGGAAATAAGAGTAGAAATTGGAGGACTTAGAGTTGATGACAACTACTGTGTGGGCATGGTATGCTTTTTATTTCAGCTTTTGTTGGCCTTTTCTTATTTGGATGTTCATTGTCCAGGCTGGTGTCTAACATGTGAGCTCAAGTGATCCTTCTGTCTCAGTCTCTTGAGACTAGGCACATGGCCCTGCATTCAGCTCCCCAGAATGATTTTGAATGTATTGTCAATGGAGAGTTGGGCGCTCTTCCTACAACTGGCCTAAAAAATCAGTAGAACCATTGAACAAGGTGGCTCAAGCCTCTAAGTCTAGGTACTCAAGAAGATCTGGAAGACTCTAGTTTGAGGCTAGCCCCAGAAAACACGGGAAACTCACATCTTAACTAATGAAAGGTTTGGTAGGATGGTCTTTACTTGTCATTCCAACTATATGGAAAGCAGAAAAAGGGGAACCACAGTCCAGGACAACCTTGGAATTAATGGGAGACCCTATTAAAAAATAAAGGAAGGAAATAAAAAAGGTCTTGGGGAGAGGCTCAAATATGGGACAGTGGCTTGGCAAGAGTAAGGCTCTGAGTTTAAAACACAGTCCCGAAAAATGAACAAACAAAAAACCCTCCACACCACTGAAAGTTTGTCAGAGCAACTGACACACCTCTTGAAAGATTCTTCCCTTACGTAAGAGTCAAAGGACAGCTTCAGTCTTCTCAAGGGCTGTGTGCTAATGACTTTTGAACAGCACACAAGGAAGTTCACCTGGAAAATGGGCCAAAGAATCTCTTGTAGTTCTTTTGAAGTCTAAAACTGCTATCTTTTACATTTGATTTTATTGCTGAATGCTTCCATGGGTTTCAGTTACTACAAAAAGAAATACAAGCAAATATCTGACTTTGCAGACAATGTTTTAGATATGACATAAAACTGGGAAATAAGTAATACATTTTTAGGATGTTAATGTTAAAAAATAATACTTAATAAAATACTTAATTATACATAATATAATAGATAACATTTTTAGGATATTAATGTTAAAATATATATAATACTTAATTGTACATGAGATACTAGATAGATTTATTAACAGTAATTTGAATTGAGTTTCTTTTTTTCCTTTTTTGTCAGTTGTGGGGCTTGAACACTGGGCCTGGGCACTGTCCCTGAGCACTTCAGCTCAAGGCTAGCAGTCTACCATGTAAGCCACAGTGCCACTCCTGGTTTTCTGGTAGCTAATTGGAGATAAGAGTCTGACAGACTTTCCTACTTGGGCTGGTTTTGAACTGTGATCCTCAGATCTCAGCCTCCTGAGTAGCTAGGATTACAAGCGTGAGCCACCAGCACCCGGCTTATTGAGCTTCTTTAACCTATGTATCTCATCTCCTTAACCTCAACATCAGCACACTTCTTGGATAAGACTACAGACAGCCCTTAATAAAAATGCTGAAATGCAAAACCTCTGAAACCACATACGACAGCAAATCCTAGAGGCAACATCCAATCTGAACTAACAAGAGGACTTTCATGGACCCTATTCAATGACTATTCCTATGCTTTGCTTCAGAAATATTTACTAAGGATGATCATGGGATACCGTCTCAAATAGCATATTAAATGGAAGCACTACAAAATATGTTGTATGACTTTGTAGAAGCATATATGTTAAAACATAGTTAGGACGATAGAGTTGAACTTATATTAACCTAAACTTACTATACTAACTACTTTACTAACCTAAACTTTTTTGAAGCAGATCCATTGAGGAACTTTTTTTTATCCATAAGACAACCCACTGTTCATAAGTGTACAAATCTGGTAAGTTTTGAGACATGCAGACATTTGTGAATCACTGCCACAATCACATTACAAAAAAATCTTCACTGGTTCCCATGAGGACCTCTACAATCTTCTCTAACAACCCTCAATCCTCAGAAACTGCTGACTTGAGTTTTGTAACTACTTGTTTTTGTTTTCCCAAAATGCCATAGGAAGTTGATCACTCAATATGGAATATCAGATATCCAGCTTCACCCCTCAGCGTGTACATTTAACATTCCTCTGTGTCATTAGGTCTACCAGTAGTTCTTCCCATTTTATTACTGGGTAGCATTTTATTATAAATATAATTTTGGTTTTCTATTCACTGGTTGATGGCCATTTGAGTTATTTCTAGATTTAACTATTATGAATGAAGTTGCTATGAAAATTCAGTACAAAGAGTTGTATAGACATTCATTTTCATTTCTTTGGTAGAAATGTGGAGGAATGCGACTGTTAGATTGTATGACAAGTGCATGCTTAAATTTATAAGAAAATTCCATTCTGATTTCAGAAGTGACCTTGCACTGTTCACTTCTCTTGGAAATGAATGGTTGCTCCCAATCTTTTCTGACACTTGGCATTATCAGTCTTTTGAAGTCTGCCCTTCTAGCATGGCTGTGTGGTGATTTATTTAGCATTGGCCACTTCCACAGGTCACTATCATATTAACTACATTAAAATTCTCTAATGACTAACAATGTTGAGAATCACTTCATGTTTGTCCTTAATACATCTTAATTGGTGAAGGCTCTGTTAAAAACCTTTCACCATTTTAAAAACTTGAATTATTTGTCTACTCAGTACTGAATTCTTTGCTCTCTTTATATATTCTCAGTATGTATCCTTTGTCAGAGTCAACAAAATAAAAGCTACTAGAACTAATTTGTTTCTTTAGATAAACTGAGATGCAAGGTGATATACAAACAAATCATTTTTTATACTAATAACAATTGAGCATGGAAAAATAGAAACACTTATGGTATCAAAAATATAAAATACTCAAACAAATACAAGTCAGGTGCAATAAGAAATGATAAAACACTGCTGAGAGAAACTTTAAAAAAGAGAGAGAAATTAACGAAGACCAAGATAAATAGAGAAATGCACCATGTTCAGAGTTTGGTGAGCTCAATATAATTAAGATGTCATTCTGTCAAAAATAGTAGAATAAATGAAATTGTAATCAAAATTCTGGCTTTTTTGTTGAAAATAAATTTAGTTAAAATTTTATGGAAATGCAGAAAGATCTGAAATGATTTGGAAAAGATAACAAAAAGTACATGGACTTACTGTAACTACCAGAATGAAGACCAAAAGATA
The DNA here is from genome assembly GCF_023159225.1 of Perognathus longimembris pacificus. Taxonomy (NCBI): domain Eukaryota; kingdom Metazoa; phylum Chordata; class Mammalia; order Rodentia; family Heteromyidae; genus Perognathus; species Perognathus longimembris. The sequence goes on from NC_063172.1 coordinate 60,046,864, forward strand.
TTGGCATGAGGATAGACACATAGGCCAACTGAACAGAACAGACATTGGGAAAGAGATTCACTTTTACATGGTCAATTGATTTGAAGCAAAGATGCCTCAGTAATACAGTAGATAAGCTGTACTTTCTTCAGTAAATTGTACTCAAAAAGCTAGATATGCATATAGACAAATGAACCTTTACTTCATAGTAAGTGCAAAACTAGCAGAATATAGACTTGAATGTAAGCTAATACTCTAAAACTAATATAAGAAAATACAGGATTATGTATCAATAGGTTTGACAAAGGGACATTAACATATAGGATACAACTCAATAAATTAGGTTCTAGAACAATTAAAAATGTACTTTTAGGAGATACTACTAACAAAATGAAACTATTTCACAGACTGGGAGAAAACATATCTCACAAGCAACCAAATGTTTAGGTTTTCAATACTTGTCTGCCATGTTTTACTGTGTTTTTTTTTTCTTTCTTTTTTTCCTTTGTTGTTTGTTTAACTGGGGAGCAATCATTCCCACGACCTTTGCAAGAAGAGCCATTTCTCTTGTGGACTTACCCTGGATGTCATTTTCTTTAGATGAGCCTCACAAACTCCTTCTCCCATCCCATCCAAAGTCTCCCATTTTAGTCTGTTCACAGCCTGGATCACATCATACCTTCCATCAATTTGCAGGGCTTGTTTTCCATGACAAACAGCAGCATTCTGAAGGCAAAAACAGCTTGCTTTATGCTTTACTAAACTTCTTTCCTGAAGAGTATCCAGCTTTTCCATGTGCACCAACCTCCCCTCATGCAAGAAAAGTACTTGTTGACATATCTCTTTCCAGATATAACGCTATATCCTTCAATCAAATTACTACATTTCTTGAAATAATTGCTTATATTCTTCCTTCACCTCAATATTTATTCTCCATCTCAACAGCAATCTGGTGGTCTGATCTGTACTATTTCTTTTGTTTTTTTCTTTTTTGTTGTCTGTGGGGCTTGAACTCAGGGCCTGGGTGCTGTCCCTGAGCTTTTCTGCTCAAGGCTAGAGCTCTACCACTTGGAGCCACAGTTCTACCTGCAGTTTTCTGGTGGTTAACTGGAGATAACAGTCTCAATTTTTCTGCCAGGGCTGGCTTTGAAAGGCAATCCTCAGATCTCAGCCTCCTGAGGAACTAGGAATTCAGGCCAAGCCACCAGCTCTAGCAGTCTGAACTATTTTTCATTGAAACAGATTTGAGATTTCTACTAACTTTATGTATTAAGTTATATCCTTTATCTACTGACTTGAACTATCAGGTTATATAATTTCATCAGATTCTCCTTATTTCTCCTCTCCCCTGATCTTGGAGATATTAATGTGGCTTCCACCACAAGACTGTGAGTATCTTAAGTAAGCTTGCCTTTTTGTTTTGAGGGCAGAGAGCCAAGGAGTACTCAATGTGAAGAGAACAGCAGATGGAGAAAACACACTATCAGAAACAGAAATGAGAGAAATGAAGGAACTCAAAGACATAGACCTCAAAGAAGAGGCACAGTTGACATCAATTGATTCTCTCATGCAGTTGATGATCCCTTCAACAAACATGGCCTGCATAATTGTAGATCTCAAGTCCACAAAAGCTTTTCTACATCCTCTACTATAGGGTCATCTGCTACCAAAGTTCCAACTCTAAGTCATTAACTCACCTCTCTCAAGACTTTCTCTTTGCTCTTTTCTACGGCCCATGTGCCTATGTTAGGTATTTACCAGCACTACCCAACTATGTTCCCTTATGTCTTTGAACATAAGTATACACATTGTGTTTTGAGAAACACAATACATATAAAATCCATCTCTACTGGAAATACATAATTTATTCATGAGTAAATGTTAGATAACCTTCTGTGACAAGTAGTTCTTGTCATTTCTAAACTCTCAGACAGAATAGTGGCCTATCCTTGGATGTTTTTGCATATACTTCAGAACATACATTACCACCACCCCCCCCTGCTTGTCAAACTAGGAGAAAATCTGAGCACTATTGTCTGAGCACCATATGATCAGCTTTCTGAGACCCAAATATACCCAGCCATTTGCTGTATTGCAAATCACTGTAATGGTTTCTCTTGCTTTTAAGCATCTGCAGCTACAGATATAGTCCTTTCCTTCTCAGGAAGGATTTCTTCACTATCTAGAACAAGATTCTCACTATGAGACAATAATCTCCTCAGACCCAAATGGAGCATTGGTTAAATAAAGTCTTATTCTCTCCCTTCCCTTCACAATCACGATGTATTCCTTCCTTACTGTATTCTAATGACTTGTTTATAACCTCTTCTTCCAATCAGCATTATACTTCAATCACTTTTGTCTCTGCAACATATGGAATAGAAACAAGTACACAAAACTAGTTTTGAAAATGCAAAATAAGCTCTGATGGAGATGTGATCAGCTTCTATTAGGTGTTATTTGGGAATAGTGTCATATATTTTATGGTGAATACAGTACTTACAAAAAGACTTTGCCACTTTCTTAAGCAGTGGTTTATCTCTCCCTCAGAGAAAACCAGAATGAGTTTTTTAATAAAATGATTGAAAAGCTACACTGAATCTCCAATTTAATTATTTCAATTCCCGCAAAAAGGTCTTTCAGAGAAGCTGCTGCTTGGTAAAATGTGATAAAGTTCCAATGCATTCTTAAAAATTGTAAATTAATTTATAAATTTCTATTCAGCATTTAAGCTGCTACTTTCACATATGAAAACTCATAAAGTTGCTTCCTATTGATTTAGTATCTTTTCATCTACAGTTTAAGCTACTATTTAATCTTTCTAGAAGTTTCTAGAGGCATTTTATGCATATTGGAGAGTATTGCTCAATTTTACTACCTTTGGAGTTAAGTCTGGGTGCTACACTCTGTGTTTACACCTTGATTGAAGTTTCCTGCCTTATCTCTTTCGATTTCTGTGTTTTTTCAGAATAATCTCTTCATATTCTTTTTAACATTCTTTGGGTTTTTTCTGGCTTCTGTTTATAAATAACCATTTGCCTTTTCTTTTGTGTCCTATGAGTGTCTTCATGCCTGTGTTCTCATCCTAACTGCCCTTGCCTTCTGGAACTCTCTCCTGTGTGTCCAAGGGAACCTGTGCGTTTCACCCTCTCCTCCTCGGAGGCATTTGTTAGCAATCCCTTAACAGGATTTCTCCCAGTTCATCCTCTACTATACAGTGATACATATCTTATCCTATGATTTTCCAGCTAGCTGACAAGCCTCAGGGGAAGTATCACTATGTCTTGTTGTTTCTGCGAGCCCTGAAATGTCCAGCACAATTTCTCAAATATAGTAAGTTTTCAATAATTACTTGTTTAATTGAACTGATCTAAAATGAATTCAAGCAACCTGTTCTTCAGGAAATGTTGATAAAATAATCGCAAGTTTATAATCACAGTAAGAGATGCAACCAGGGTTTGAACACATGTGGGCAGAGCATGCCCCACCCCCACCCCAACACAAGTTCACTACATTTTGACTGCCTTGATTTTGTTGCCTTGACAACTAGAGGAAGATACACTGGAAAGTTATTGGTCCAGCTGTATCATTTGGCTTTAGTTGCAAAAGCACATACACAAAACAATCCTAATAAGACTATTTTCTCCCTGACAACTTGGGAAAACCAGAGTATTTGCTTATTTGTTTGTTTATGTAGTGTTAATGAATGAAATGCAGTCCCTCGGGACATGTCCTAGACCACAGAGCTACACCTCCAGTCTTTCTTCAAATGTTTTTATTCCATTCAAAGCATAGGAACACATAAGTGCACCCATTTAATCAGTTTATTAAGCTTCTATGACCTGTTATCTAGTTGATGCTTTCAGAATCTATACAACTAGATTATAAACATATAGATAAAAATCAAACGTATTGCCTATTACTGGATTGCACATCTCAGTGTGAACACCTGGAATTCTGGGAACTGTCCTCCCACTCAGAAGTGGTGATGAGGAATCTGGAGCAAAGGCTGCAGGGTGTGGAAGAAACCTGGCTTCAGCTCAGAGACTTATTATGGGCCTCTGTCTTTAACAAACAGATGAAGTGATGAGTCTGTGAAGCACTTGTTCTCAGCGTTGGAACTTGAAGATCTAATAGGGAGCCTAGAAAATGACATTGATTTAATCTGTTGTCATGTAACAAAGTCACTTGTTTTAAGCCATGTTTTTAGTCATTTTCAGAGGAAGAGGAAGAACTGCCTGAACCAGTGAGGCAGTGATGTGTGGGGGTATGGACTTGTTTTCTCCGCCTATTAAAGAACCAACAGGCAAGGAAGTGTTTAAAGTTAACAGAGTAAGTTTATTTGCAAGTGGAAGGAAAGCTGTAAAAAGAAAGGAAGGAGAGAAGCCCAGAGAGGAGTTCAGTGAGCCCTGTGGGAGAGGAGTTTTATCGTATGGGCCTCTTCTCATATCTTCTGCCGTGGGCTTTGTGCTGATTCCTTGGCAGCTTGTGTATGTCCATGTTGCTGCCTTCATTGGTTGAGCATGCACCCAGGGCATTATGGGAAGAAGAAGCACTTGAGTGGGAACTTGAAGTGGTATGGAGTAAGAAATTCTGTGATGGGCTACATGTTACCTACCACTTGTTATGAACACCAATTTTGATTCCTATCTACCTGACAGTTCCTCTTCCTTTCCCTTAGCAACAGGGAAGGTCTCTTTTTCATGTTGGGATAATTTTGAATCTCCTTTTCATTTGTAGCTAGTTTTTATTTTTTTCTTTTGTAGCAAGAGGAGGGAGGGGATAACAGAAGGTGTCTTTTCAATGTTCTTTAGCAACAGTGATTTTTTTTTTCTGAGATTTTTTTTTCTCATTTACCGTGAAGTTTATTTGTAGTATTTAACATTTCCCCTCTCTGTACTCCTCTTTATTTTTTCTGGTTGGACAACTTCCTTTCAGCTGTGTAGCCCTCTCGTACGAATGTCCTAAATAGGATTTTTACTGTACATACATTTCCTTTCTAAAATATTTTGAGAATTTGAGGTTCTGGCAGGATATAGAGACTACAAATCATATTAATTTTCATTGCCAAGTGATCAGACAGCAAAAGCATTCTACAGAAAAGAAAGCCTTCGATGTGTTGGCAGTAGCTCTGTAGAGCTTTGTCTCTGTTCTAGGGAGGATCCAAAGAAGGGATCCTTGAAAGACTTTGCAGAAGTGAGCCCTACAGTAGTTGGGAGAATCTTGGCCTCATTCTGTTTCCAGATGAAGAAGGATCTCAGCAACCTAAAACCAAAACTACTTGTATGCAGGTTTGCCCTTGTATTTGCTTTATGGGCATGTGTCTCTTTGTAAGGTCCAAGTTTTCATTTATCATGATAATTAAACTTATAGAAATACGTTGAGGGAAATTACAGTCTCTTTCAACTATCACCCTTCCTCTCTGTACCTTGAAACTACCCAATGCAAGCAAGGATTTTTTTTTTTTTTTTTTTTTTTTTTTTTTTTTTTTTTACTAAGGAAATAAGAAAGTCTGTATATGCCTTTGGCTAGTAAGTATGCTTTCTGGTAGGGAGACTCTCTGTCAGGATTAAGAGAATTTCCCTGAGATTGAATGAATTAAAGTTTATATAGTGTTACAAGACTTTCTAAACTTCTATGTCCTCACCTATAAGGCAAGAATGCCATTAGGAATGTAAAGCACACTTCAATGAAAAAGATGGACAAAGACTAGTAATTCTGTTTGTTGAGCAGCATAGAAAGTACTGGTTTATGCTCCTGTGTGTATTATCTCATTTAATTTGTTATTCATGAAGTAGGCTCTATTCTCAGTCCCAGATTGTTGGAGAAGATTTGTTGTATAGAGAGACCAACAGCTTCTGCTGGGTAGGGGTAGAGCCCAGGCAGACTGCCCCCATCCTACTCCCAACAACTAGTACAATGTGTAGTATATAACGCAGATCATATGTTTGAGTAATATACATATTACACGGGGCTGGTTCCACAGACAAGTGAGACGGGTGTGCATGTGTTTTTATCCTCTCAGTTGAATCTGTTGCTGGATATCGAGTAAACAGAGGTGTATAAGTATTGGGGTCACTGGAAAAATGTCCTACTGGGGACGTCACACAATTGCCTTGGGATGGCCACATTTGTATGTGAGCTGCCCTTATGTTGAGACGTATTATGAAACATTATGGTAGTATAACAAGAAGACATGTAAATAGCTGTCCCCAAGAATGCATCACTTGGGGAGATACTTTTTTTTGAGGAAGAAGAAAGGGTTGGTATGAATGAAATGCATAAAAGTGAGAAAGGATGATGGTTTTGCCACCATATTAGGTTGTGATAATTTATGAGGTATCTCAACATTCCTTTTCTTTTCTTTCACCTTTTATTAAATTTTGGCAGAAATGGGATTTAAACTCAGAGCCTCTTGCTAGCTCAGCAAGCTTGCTCAGCTGGTACTCTACAACTTGAACCATACCCTATCCCCAGTTTTTGCTCATCATTTTGGAAATGGAGTGTAGTAGAATGTTCTGCCTATGCTGGCTACAATCCAAGTCCCTCAGTATCTCAGCCTCCGAGTAGTTTGAATTACAGGCATTAGCTACAGGCACTCAGCTGTTATCTTAACATTGCTTAAGATGACAATTGCCACATTCTTTTCCAAAAACAGTGCAAACAAGCCATGACATGGAACACGATGTTGATATAGGAAATAATAAGTGCTCAGTGGTTCCAAAAAGCTCTGTGGTATAAGAGTAATATGAACAGCAAAACAGCAAAATTAAAAACCATTTATAGTCAGATTTCAACATGACATTTTTCTTTTTGGTAGAAAGCAAGGAATTACTTGTAGGCTCATTGTGAACGCTAGAAACAGCAAAATAAGGCTCTTTCCTTTGGAACAGCAGTCCATTTGCTGAGCAGAAGCTTTTATTTGCTGCTACACTTCCTTGTGTCACTAATAATTATTTCCTTCCTTTCCAGCTATTCCATGGCTACTCAAGTATACTGGAGTGTGGAGTTAATCCGTGGATTTAACACAGAGCTCTGTGTAGAGTAAGATTTACAAATACTATGAATAAAGAGATGAACAATGCCTCAAACTAGGTAATTAACATCATCTGATGTTCTTACAAGGGACTTGGTTAACATATAACATGCACAGTTAATGTTCACCCTCCTGAGTAATCAGGAAATGGGCACTGAATCATGGATGATGCATCACTTCTCACCTATCACACGCAGTGAATTGTAAATTGCTACAACCCTTCCAGAAAGCAATTTGGCAAAATGTATCAAGAGCTCAAAAGAGTTCATACCTTTTGTCAGGATAATAACACATCCAGGAAAGTATTTTTGAAGGAAATAATCAGAGATATAAAGGCTTTTCTATTCCTACTTAGAGTTGAAGGACTGTTTATAATCGTTAAAATATTAAGATTTTTGAGACAGAAATGTAATTGCTTGCTAAATCATGCTGCATTTCTATCATGATGCACTGTGAAATAAAAAAAAAATCACATGCTTGAAGATTTAATTACATTCAGAAAGGTTTAAGTTAAATGCTGTATTCTGGTTCCGTGCCTGTGTGGTATAGTAAAAGAAACAGCAACTTTACAAATGTATAGAAATAAAGATACTTTAAATACACGGTGGCTTTTTTGTTAAAGAAAAAGAAATTCTAAGAGATTAGAAAGGGAAAGAAAAGCAGAAATTATAGAGTAAGAAAGAGTAAGAGTTGTCTTTTACATGGGAGTTACAGGGCTAAAAGTCAAGTTATAGAGCCACACGTGACAACAGATACCCTCAGGAGTATGCGGCAAAAACATTCCAGAAAGAGATGGCGGAGATGTGAATCTACATAGAAGGAAAAACTGGGAGGTCCTAAAATCTCTAACCTTGAGACAAGATATCAACTTTGCTTATACTTACCTGGAATTGAGATCTGAGTTTCCCTAACATATAAAGCAAGGCTTCAGATTTACCAGAGAGAAGTTTAATTGCAATGTTGTTGACTGATAATTGCTTCAAGGCTCCTATTTTGCTGGTCTCCTCTTCCCATCAGTGGTGAGGGAGGATCTCCCCTTTTGGTGTATGAAGAAAACAGGACATTGCACATGGATGGAGAGATTGACAGTCCTTTACTATCCTTTGCTATCCTGAAGAGGACATCTGCTACACAGGGTCACGGGAGGTCTACCCTAGCAAACAGAGTGAACAAACGGCGTGGAGGGAGGCTGGCTTTGTAGTGCTTGTGGGATAAAGGAACTCCTGGTTTCTCCTGGGGGATCTGGTCACTTGTTAGAGAAACTCTGGAGACTGAAGTCCCCATTCAAAGATATTCAGGCTTGGTGCTTGGTCTCCATGACAGGTTTTCGGGCTGAGAGGCCTTAGCCAAACAAAAGATGAGTAAGTGGTAATGTCTGTTGGCCATTAGATGCCCTCCAACTTTCAAATATCAAGGTAGCACACATGTATGGAAATCTCAATTTCACACCTTATACCAGATCCAGAAGGATCTGAAGCCAGCCAATCATCAGGGGAAACAAAACAAAACAAAACATTAACACTTAAAAACCAGACTCTTGTGTGGTACAGAAATGGAGAGACAAAGGGTGAACAAATACAGCAGTGGTACTGACTAACCGCTATATTGAAAATGAACTATACAACTTATGGGTGAGGTGGAATTAAAGAGCGAAGGTGTACAATGAGTTGTGAAGTTCCATAATACCCGACAAATATAAAATAATCCCAAGATACTAATTTTGAAAGATTCTACTATTCATTTACAAGTTATCATATTATAAGTGAAAACAAAATGAATCAATAAAGTGAATTTAAACAAGTTACTATAGCCAAAACAAGAAAAATGAAAGGGTGGACCAGAAAAATCTAGAAGTTCCCTAAAACTTTCTAACTACTCCTGATCTACCCCTCCCCCTTCTCTGTCTCTGTCTATCTGTCTGTCTCTCTGTCTCCCCCCCCCCCTTCTGTGCTCTTTTACACTATTTATCACATACATCATTTTGGGAATTGTCTTGTGATTATGTGGAAGAAGCCATCTGCCTGCTGCCCCCTGCAAGCTAGAAAACCAGAGAAGCCCATCCTATAATACAGATGAAGTCTGATAACAGTGGGTAGTGATGCAGGGGGGACCACAGATATAATTCCCAGGATCTGAAGGCAGGAGAACCGGGAACTTGGTGCTGAAGGGCAGAGGAAGATGTTCCAGCTCAAGAAAAGGAAGAAAAAAAATCACCCTCTTTCCACCACTTCCTTCTATCCTGGTCCTCAAAGAATTGGAATATGCTAGCACACATTGGTGTGGGTGAATCCTCTGTACTCAGTCTGCTTATTCAAATGTTAATCTCTTCTGGAGATTCCCTCCCAGACCGTGCACAAATAATGCCCTGTGAGCTACGTGATCATCACTTAGCTCAGTTAATAGACTCACAAAATGAATTATTATAATGTGACACATTTAGGTAACTGTCATAACTGCCTATGTCTGTGATTTTATTGATTAAAACTTTGAAATTTTGTTTTGTGTCTAAATTTTTGCAAGTGTTTGATGGACTTTTGAAAACAAAATACTGATAGTCAAAAATTTCATCTTGACAGAAATGACAAGACCGAATTCTGTAACTCTATAACAAAGCCCCCTTGTTTGCAGATTTATTACTCATGGTTTTGAGCAAGCATAGTGAAAAATAATAATTTTTAAAATAAAAAATTCAAAACCAAAAAAATTTAACTTCCTATATACACATTCCATAGCTCAGTGGATGTGGATTGAATAGAGCTGTCCATCTTGAGTGACCTCAGCTGTGCTTAAATCACTGAATGGGCTGTTTCCCTGTCCATAAGTTTGTGAAAATCTGTTTACCTAAAAGGAAATAAAGCCCCCCACTTCACCACCATAAAAATGAATGAATCTAATCTACACGAATAAAGTGCAAAATTAAGATTTATGGAAGGCTACATGTTCTTAGTAAAATTTGGATGGCATTATGGGAAAATGAATCAACCACGGGCAGTAGAATATTGACTGTGTTCTGTGTATTCTGAGCTGTGCAGTTTTTCCCCTGGCCGTCCCCCTGGAAGCTTAGACCTGCCAAATACCAGGGTCTATGCTATACTGTTTACCTTTGTGATCTGACAACACACAGGAAAAATGTGTTAGGCTTTTCTACAAAGTTTGTTTAGCTTCTTTCATTTTTTAAAGAGAAGAATCCTGTTTTTTTCTTTTTATTTTCTTTATTGTCTTTAAGTAGTTATACAAAGGAGCTTCCATTTCACCTGTCAGTTTATGAATATAATGTATCTTGACAAATGTCACATCTGCCATCATTTTCTTCCATCACTCCCAACCCCATTCATCCCTTCAAATTACCTGAGTTCCATGTTCACAAATCTACATTGAATACTGTGCTTATATTTACCTACATTTCCATTCATCTTCCCCCTCCCCCTGACTTCATCCACCCCTGACAAAACACACTAAGCTTCCTGAATTTGTTTTGTTAAACTATAAGTTATTCCAGGGAGTTAAGCCATTGGAATCTTCCCCTGAGTAAATACTATAATGCTCTGTTATTTAGCACATATATATCCTGTGAGTGTTACGTCTTCTTCCTTGATTTTATACTCCTTTGTTTTAATACTTGTACTTGAGTTACAGTCTGTCTGAAATTAATGATACCAGTATCTCTCTTTTATATTTAATTTTAATAGGCCTTTAATAACATTTGCCTAGGTATCTTTCTAACAACCATCATAAACTATATTCTTTGTCTTTAATAAAGATATTAGAACAAATGTTGGATATTTTATCATCTTGCTTCTCAGTCTATTGGCTCCATGTAAATTCACATTAAATTTGCTTAAAAAAAGTCTCACTGTAGTCTCCATATTGTATTCCAGAATGTTCTTTTCAATTAGGTCTTTGATTATACTTTCTGTTTCTGTGTGGAATGGTTTATTTCTTGATTTAATTTGCTTTGAAATGCAACTATAAATCTTTCACATTCTCACTTCTTTTTCTTTTTTACTTCTTTAACTCCTCTCCATTCTTAGAGCAATTCAAGAATTCAGGGGCACACAGTGAAAGAGGCCGTCCCCACAACTTATTCTTGCTTGATAAGGTGAATAGTTCTCTTCTCATTCTTAATTCTAGTCTATAAAGAGAAGTTTTCTATATGTAATACGTAAGTTTTATCATACATGTAAGAGAAACTTTCTGGCCCTGCTCTGGCAGCCTCCACCCACATGAAGTTTGAGATCCTCACTGCTGGATTTCTGGCCTGCGTCTGTGCATAGTTCTTCCTTGAGAAAGTGCATTTTGTGGGGTGCTGTAGTACTTTCAAACCTGTCTGGAATCTTCCCACCGTGTGTTTCTGAAATGTTTCCTCTTCCTAGTGGCAGCTTCTGAATGGAACAGAAAGCAATGGAGCAGAAGAACGATATGGGGACGATATGGGGATGGCTTTGCACATTGGTGTCTATGACAGAGTAGAATCATCATTGCACCAAGCTTACAAAGTGCATGTCTTATGAAACAAGCTTGATCCAATCAAATTCTTCCTACTGTCACTCATATGGTCAAACTGCTATTTCTCAACCTCATTTAAATAAGAGTTTGATGCATAATGCATATGAGAATCAATTTTTTAAAATAAGCAATTCCCGGGATTTGAGTATTGATCTTCACTTCCTAAGTAGCTAGTGTTATAGGAGTGAACCACCACCCTTGATTTATCTGTCTGCTTAATATTAGTATGCCTAATTTACAATGAAAACCTTATCCTAGGTATATATCTATAGGAAAAAAGAAACTTGATATCGGTAGGGTATGGACTATCTGCATTTTCAAAAGTCCACTTCTTAGAATATATACACAAAGCTGACTGTGTTGGGTGTTTGAGGCTGGTTAGGTGATCAGGGCCAAGAACTCCTTGATCTTTTTCTTCCATGGTAAGGAGAACATTTGGCTGCACCAGCACAGGCCCTGCCCATCATTGGCAGCTGGGGGTAGAGCAGGTACAGCTGTGGCCTAGGCTGACAGGTTCGGGGAATTTCTGAGGGGCAGCTGCTGAGATAGTTCTCAGTCTTCTGTTCCCTGTTGTGAGAGAGAGACCAAACAGCTTCCATCCTCCAATTATACACATCGGCCAGGAGACAAGAATTCCAATTAGAGATTCACTGAAAGAAAATTCTTTTGAAAAATATTTCAACAATGAGGCTTTGTCTTTAACTGACAATGATAAGATATGACTGGGTACAAAGGAACATTTGGCTGTGTTTTGTACACATATTAGCAATGCGTTATCAAAGAAGAAACAAATTATTTTGCTTAGGAGAATGAAGATAGATTATTTGACATCAAACTTGAAGGCAAAAATACTGGGCAATGTGAATAAAGTTTGAAAGGAGAATGTAGATTTGATTCTAACAAGAGAATTACCATCTTTAATGTCTATTATTCTTTCTAAGTTTGTTCTTCCAGAGTAGTACCAGATGTATATTCAAGAGCAATGAAAATTTTTGGTATTAGGAGCCTTCTTTTTTTTATTTTTTTTCTATCCCTTCTCTAGGTCAGGTAGACATATATACAATATACAATGTATCAAGAACATATACAGTAGCCACGTGGCCACGCCCAAGAAAGTTCGCCTAGGGCTTTAAATGTAATAATGTCGATATTAGACCATATGTCGACAGTAGTCTTATATGAACGTACATACATAGCTTTTGAGCTATTGTATTCCCCTGAGAGGTCAATTTTTGACCTTTATATGTTGAGTAATTGTTTGGTTTTAGTTACATACTGTTGGGCAGAATGTCTATTTTTTTTATTAATTGGACATAAATTTTTTTACAAGGTGTTGTGCAAAGAGGGTGCAGTTACATAGTAGGGCAGTGTGTGCATTTCTTGTGATATCTTACAACCTGTTTTTCTATCCCTTGTCTAGGTCAGGTTGACATATATGCAATATACAATGTATCAAGAACATATACAGTATTCACAGACTTGGTCTCTACTGTCTCTCTGTCTCCCTTTGTTAACAGTCATATATCAGGGAGATCATGCCCCTTTGTTTTCTGTGTTCCTGGCTTGTCTCACTCAGCATTATTTGTTCAAGTTCTGACCATTTCCCTGCGAATAACAGTATTTCACCATTATTAGGAGCCTTCTTAAGTAAATGAAGATAGTTTTTACAATAGCTGGACCATCCATTAAGGGGATAGATTGAAATGAGAGTTCCTTGAGAGTCTTGTCACCTAGTTTGACTCCCTTTGTATATTGACTCTAGAATACATACTCAAAAAGGTAATACTGGCCTCATTAATAGTTTTATGCTCAGTGCCTTGAATCATATCTGAAAGTATTTCAACAGATTAGTATCAATGAATCTGTGTCAATTAATGGTTAAAAGAATGATAATAGCAAGAATGTTTGATCTTCTTATGTTCCCAATGGTCATTGGGAATCAGAGTTAATATTATTTTTAAATGAAAAGCCTTCCTTAATTTAACTACATGGCTCCAGATTGCTAATGAGTATATAAACTTAGCCAAAGGTTCCTTATTCTCCAGTCATATCTTCTCATTTTCAGTTAAAGACAAAGCCTCATTGTTAAGACATGTTTTAAGAGTATTTTCTTTTAGTGATAGTGAAAATCTGAAAGGGTGAATTTGATCAACCTCAAGACTCTCATGTGCAAATTAATAAAGTTTACCTAGTCTAAGTTTTGATTCAGTGTAATTATTAGTTAAAACTCCAACTGGGGAAACAACTTTTCTCCAGGAAAGACTGATTGAATTAGGAAATGTAAGGATTATATTTGAACATAATAAAATATGTCATTTGATAGTTTAAGTTTTTGGCTCTGATATGCAGCCAACAGAAGTCATTGTCTTTATGGACAAAGGGATTGAAACTGACATGGTTTGTGATGCTTGAAAGAGTCTGTGCTGTGTGGTAGTATGTTTAGGAGCAATGAGCACTTCCAATGGCTTAGTGTATGTCTGCATGTGACTTAGAAGGAAGCAATGAAAATGTAGGCAAAGTTTCCACTTTTAATCTAAGTGACAGAAGAGTTACACGCTTGAGCTACTATGAAACACTTACACTATTGTTCAACAAGATTATGCAGGTAGAAGTCTTTAACTCCATTTCCTTCCTTCCTTCCTTCCTTCCTTCTTTCCTTCCTTCCTTCCTTCCTTCCTTCCTTGCTTGCTTCCTTCCTTCCTTCCTTCCTTGCTTGCTTCCTTCCTTCCTTCCTTCCTTCCTTCCTTCCTTCCTTCCTTCCTTCCTTCCTTCCTTTCTCCCTCCCTCCCTCCCTTTCTTTTTTGTTGGTTGGTGCTTGAACTCAGGTCCTGAGCTGTTCCTGAGCCTCTTTGTGTTCAAAGCTAATGCTCTACCACTTGAGCCACAGTGTTACTTCTAATGTATACTCTTTCTTTTTCTCTATTAAACTCTGCATTGCCACTTGAAAAGCTTGTGCATGTATATTTTTAGTGTTTTCATTAATAATCTACAAACTTTTATGCTGCCAAAAATAAAAGGCTTCAATTAATGAATGTCCTCTGAAAGGTTTCTAGCATTGTTTGGAGAACAATTAATATCGACTGTGGATGTGCTTAGAAGACCATGTTTTCCTGAGACATTTCAGATATTCTTTGTTCTTTATTTTTTAAATATGTGTAGAGGTCATGCTGTACAAATACATTTCAAAATAAATCCTGGTTGAAAATGATAATGGTAGCTGGGTAGTAGTGGCTCAGGCCTGTAATCCTAGCTACTTACGAGGCTGAGACTTGAGGATCATGGTTCAAAGCCAGCCCAGGCACAAAAGTCCTTGAGATTCCTATCTCTTATTAATCACCAGAAGCCCAGAAGTGAGCTGTGGTTTGAAGCAGTAGAATGCTAGCCTTGAGCAAAAGAGCTCAGAGACAGTGCCCAGGCACTGAGTTCAAAGCTGCCCAACACCCCCGACCCCCCCCCCCCAATAAAAAAGAAAGTTGATAATGGCAGGATAATCTTTTAAATAATAAAAGCAATTTAATGATTGTGACTCCATTATTATATAGAATGTTGTTAATGATTAAATCAAGGGCCAATGCAATCATGAAAAAGCAGGTGTTTCAAAAAACTCATAAACTTAGTAAAAACAATAGCAACAACCTTAACTGAGTGCTGAAATTTGTGTAGAAGCAGAACATTCTCTCAAGCATTGCAGTTTTCTAATAATCAATGTGGTACCTTTTACACTGCTTTTCTTTTGGCATTGTATCAATATGAATCATAATAAAGTCAGGAAAGCACATAATAATTGCAGATGATGAAAAACTGAAAGCATTAACTACATTGTGAACAAATTTATGCCGTGCAACAGTTTTAGTGGAAACAATTACTTATTCTCAATTTTAATGTTGTGTTAAAAGATTTACACTTGTTACAATGCATTTGACTCTGCCTCATTCTCTTGTCTTGGCTAAAAGCTTCATCTCCTAATTCATCTCTTCCCAATGTCTCCTCACCATCTATTCTTCAATTGTAGTCCTAGTGATCTTTTAAAACATTGCTCAGAACAAAGCCTAACTCCTTGGAGCATACCCTTCATTAAAGAACCCCAATGAGACACTTGGCCTTGTCCCCGTAGGCCTTCCCTGGTCTGATTCTTTTTTTTTTTTTTTTTTTTTTGGCCAGTCCTGGGCCTTGGACTCAGGGCCTGAGCACTGTCCCTGGCTTCTTCCCGCTCAAGGCTAGCACTCTGCCACTTGAGCCACAGCGCCGCTTCTGGCCGTTTTCTGTATATGTGGTGCTGGGGAATCGAACCTAGGGCCTCGTGTACCCGAGGCAGGCACTCTTGCCACTAGGCTATATCCCCAGCCCCCGGTCTGATTCTTGTTGGTCTTTCTTTCTATCATTGTAGACTTCCATCACATTTAGCTCTCATTCCTTTAACACGCCAATCTCTGTGCCTCAAGGCCTTTACACTAGCAATGATCTGCACAGTTCTCTCAGAACTTTTCAGCTCTATGTCCTCCTTGCTGTTTAGCTTCATCTTAAAGAGAGCTACAGAGAACAGAACTGTATCACTAACTTGATATTTGTTGATATTTTTCATAATTCTATGTCAGGTACTATCCTAACCCTAAGCCTATAGCTGCAAAGGAAGAAAAGCACTCCATTCTGCAGTGCATATTCTAGAGGAAAAGTCTGTCAGTATACCTGGAAGAGACAGTGCCCACTTCTAGCTTTTTCTGTGTATGTGGTACTGAGGAATCGAACCCAGGGCTTCATGTATGGTAGGCAAGCACTCTACCACTAAGCCACATTCCCAGCCCTGGATGACTTCATTTTTAAAAGTCTGTTTCATGCTGTGCACTAGTGGCTTATGCCTGTAATCCTAGTTACTCAGGAGTTTGAGATCTGAGGATTGTGGTTCGAAGCCAGCTGGGAAGTGACTCCTATCTCCACTTAACCACCAGAAAGCTGGAAGTGGTGCTGTGGCTCAAGTGGTAGAGCAGTAGCCTTAAACAAAAGCATATCAGTAAGCATCAGACCCAGACTTCCAGCCCCAGGACTGGCAAAAAGAAAAAAAAATCCTATTGCATGATTTTTAAATCATCATTTCTGTTTGGTTGATAACAGGAAATTGGTATTCCTTTTAGATTTTAGGTTTCTCTGTGCAAACTTTACAGAGGCAAGAAACAAACCAACATTTCTTATGGCTATTTTTAGAAGCATTTATAGGTAGGGACTACATGTTATCAGGATGATGTAAAAACATTTTTGTAAAACAAGAATGTCCTATTGTGTCCCTTGAGTGGCAGAAGGAGCCTGTCAATCTAACTTATAAATTTTTTTTTGCTATCTTATTACCTCCACACCAAATAACTTATTCAGCTCATTTGACTTTGGTGTAGTACAAAGAGACTTATTTTGGTTGGTGTAAAAGAGAGAAACATTAAACTCATTTCTTAGCCTGTCATATGATTTTTCATGAAGGAAATATTCAGAATACATTGTAAGAGAAAGTTAGTAATAGATGAAAGAGCATTATGACAAGCTTAATGGTATGGAAAATGTGACTGGCATAACAAAATTAGGATACTTTGCTTTTAAAAAATTTGTGTGATTTAGGAAATGGAAACTTTTTAAAAATTTGTTGCTGTTGCTGCTGGTGGTGGAGATAGTATTGTTTTTGCTTTTTGTTGTGTTGTTTATCTGGGTTTATCTGTCTTTTGAGGGGGGTGAGTAGGGCACAGGAGTGGAGGAGAAAGATGAACAAATGCAGCAGTGGTACTCAGTAGATACTATGTTTAAAATGAACTATGCAACTTTTAGGCAGGGATGGGAGGTGGAATTTGGAGGAGAGGGAAGGAAGGAGTGATATTGTTCAAAAAGAAATGTACTCATTATTTGACTAAGGAAATAGGAACTCCTCTGTACAACATCTTAATCATAACAATAAAAAACTTTATATAACAAAAAAAGAGACCATAGAGGCAGTGAAGTTCACAAAGGAGATCAACCTTAATTTGAACTCAGTTAAATCTCCTCCTGAGGTTTATCTCTCTAAATCTTTCTGCCTCAAGACATGAAGTGTTCCTTGGATCATATCATCCTGATATATTTTCATCAGAGTAATATTTTATCTTCTTTTATTTTTATTTTGTTTATGGTGTGATACCCACCAAAGTATGAGTTGCATCTGCATAAAAGCATAGTATTCCCTGATAGTGGTTTTCATTATCTTATTTTATTGCATTGTTTTGGTAGTACTGGGGATTGAATTTAGGGCCTCGAGCTTGATAGGCAGGCTATTGTTGAGTCATACCTCTAGCCCTTACACAAAGTTTATTTTTTAAGATAAAGTCTCTTTTCCTGTCTATAATGCACCTGCATCTTTATTCTCCTATTTTTTTTTTCACTTTTCCAATTCTCCTATCTCAGCCTCCCAAGTAGCTTGGTTGACAGGTACAAACCACTGGTAGCAGACTGTAGTATTAACTCTTGATTTATGTTTCTCTATTCTGCAATTCATTAGTCTTTCTAGAGATTTTGATTCTTTTAAAAAAATTTAAAGAAGAATCAGCTTTTTCTTTCATTAATTCTATCACATTCCTAGATTCAATTTCTTTGATTTTTGTTTATCTGTATTATTTCTTTATTTCTATTTGCTTTGGGTTTATTTTGTTTTTCTCTTCCTAGGTTCTTAGTGGGAATGGAAGTTATTGATCTGAGATGTTTCCTTTTCTCCAGTGTAAATATTTATTGGTATAAATTTGCCTCTTAGCACTGTTTAAGTTTTATCCCACATGTTTTGATACACATTTTCATTTTCATTCTGTCCTATGTATTTTTAAATTTCCTGTGAGATTCTCTCTTGGCTTATGGGATATTTGGGAGTTTGTCATGAATTTCCATATATTTAGAAGTTTTCCTGCTGCATTCTAAGTATTTATCTCTGCTTTTATTCTACTGTAATGAGAAGATATTGTTTTTGTGATCTCAATTTATATTTACTAAGATTTACTGTACTTTTCATAGTTTTATTATCTTTAAGTTGTTTCACAAAGGTGTTACAATTCAACATATCAATTTATAAGCAAAATGTATCTTGATCAATGTCAGACCTTCCATTGCTCTTTCTCATTTCTCTCAACCATACCCATTCCCTCAAGATAGGTGGTTCCATTTTCATCTATGTACATTGAATATTATGATTGTATTCACCTGCCCTTCCGCTCTCTATTTGTCTGTCCCTCCTCCTGACTCACTTCCTATCAATAGTATGTGTATCTGCTTCCTGATATTCATTTTGTTCAGTGATGAATTAATTATTTAAAGGAGTTTCATCATTTGTAATACGTTCTATCTTGGGCAAGGTATACCATGGGCTGTTTTTAAAAAATATGTGTGTTCTGTTCTTGGATGGAGTTTATATATTTCAATTCAATGATGCTGGTTGGCTTTATTGTTTGGACTTTCTGTATCTTCTGAATTTCTGTCTTTGTAGTCTTCTTAATAGCTCAAGTGCAATGAGAAACCCCAAGTAGAGTTGTATATTTTTCTACTCCTCCATTCAGCCCTACCTGCTTTGATTTTTATATACTTTGAAGCTCTGTGGTTTGGTGTGTAAAACTGAGGATCTGAGTTTTGGGATGCATTTTTTTTTGTCATGATATAATGTTCTTTTTTCTCTGGTAATTGTCTCCATTCTAGAGGCTCTTTTATTAGCTATTAGTATAGCCTTTCCTGATTTTCTTGGTAGCAGGTTTATTGGGATATAATTCATATGTCATATAATTTACTCAAAGTGTACAATTCAATTTTTTAAGTAGATTAATGGACTTTAATAGATCAGAACATTTCCACTCCCCAGAGAGGAAACTCCATATCCTCATTCTCCTCTCAGCTCACATAGTTTAGCTAAACAATCTTCTTTTTGTCTCTATAGATTTTTCTTTTAGATATTTAATACATATGGCGTAACATAAAACAGCCTTCTGTTACTGGCTTCCTTCATGTAGCCTGATGTTTCCAAGGTTTATGTTATAGCATGCTAACAGTATTCCATTTCTTTTTATAGGTGAATAATACTTCATTGTCTGGATATAACACACATATTTTATTTATCCTTTCATTTTTGTTTATTCATGTTTACTCATGCATGTTTTAGTTATCTGTTCATTAGGTGCTGATCATTTGGGTTGTTTCTATCATTTGTTTATGAATAATGTTACTGAGAACATTCACATATGAGCTTTTGTGTGACTTTATGATTCCAGTTCTCTTGGTCTGGTATAAATCTACAAGTAAGTTGACTATGTCAAAGATAATGCTATATTTGACATTTAGTGGAAATGTGAGAGAATGTTTCCTTACAGGACTAAAATCCTTTACATCCATACCAGCAGCATTTATTTCCTCTACCTCTTCAGAAAATGCTTGTATGAGTTTTCTTTTATTCTAGCCTCATTAGTATTTAGTGAAATCTTATTGTGGGCTTGATTTGCATTTCCATAATGACTAATGATGTTGAGCATCTTTTCAAGTATTTGTTGGTCCTTTCTATATTTTTTGAAAACATATTTATTCCAGCTGGTTTCTCATTGTCACTCTGAGTTATATTTTTATTATTGCTTTTGTAATCGTGCTTTTCTTTTCTTTGGCAATGTTGGGATTTGAATTCAGTCTTGTGCTTTCTATGAATATGCCTTACCATTTGAAACATTCCCTTAACCATTTTGGCTTTTAGTTATTTTTTAGGTAGGGTTTTATCTTTTGCTCAGACTGGCTTGATCTGTGATTCTCCTGTTCATATTTTCTACATGGCTGAGATTACAGGTCAGAACCACCATGCTCAGTCAGGTTTTAAGTTTTCTTTTTATAGCCTACCCTTGCAGATTTGGCTATTATGAATAATGATACTATGAACATTCTCATACAAGTTTTTGTGTGGATATGAATTTCTTTTTGCTGCATTATATCATTTAAACAGTGTTTGCTAGGTTTTCAAACATTTACTTCCAATTTGTGGGTTACTTTTTTGCTTTTGCCAGTATATTGTGTTTGTTCTTTGAGACAGTCTTGCTAGGTAGCCATGTCAGGTCTTGAACTTGTGATCCTCTTGCCTCAGCCTCCTGAGTGCTGGATTTATAAGGATACACAACCATACTTGTATTTAAAAAAAACAAAACATTTTTCTTCATATGTTTCAAAGCACTTAATTTCTTTTGATGATGTTAAAATATTTCTTCTTTCCTTCCTCCTTCCTTCCCCCCTTTGCCATCCCCCACTTCTCTCTCCTTCCTTCCTTCCTCTTTTTCTTTTCTTCTCTTTCTTTCTTACTGGGAATTGAACTGAGTCTTGAGCTTGCTAGACAAACATTCTACCAATCACACCCTACCCACATTGGTTTTTCAGATCAGATCTTGTGCTTTTCCCTGATCAGCCTCCAAACATAATCCTCTACCTCAGGAGTTGCTGGAACTACCAGCTGGGCCACCACACCTGGCTTGTTTTTTAATTAGGATCTCATTAAGTTGCCTAGATTGGCCTTGAACACTGATCCTCCTGTTTCTCCCTTTGGAGTTACTAACATTACAGGCATACAGCATTGTGCCAGAACCTTTTGTTTTGTTGCTTGCACTTTTCGCGCTGGGCCTATTGGATATCCACATGCAAGGAAAGCCCCTCCGAAAGAGACAACCTTGAATATGCTGACATCATGCCACAAATATGATTCAAGATATGTCAATGACTAGACACTAGATCTGATAAGAAAAGTCTTAGAAGAATATACAAGGTGAATGTTTACACTCATACATTTAGTTTAGGTTCCTGTTGTGGACCGTTGGAGTTCTCTTTTGGTTGTCTTTTGTACTATTTCAGGGCTTTATAGCTGAGATTATCAGAGAAGCACATTTATAAGCCGTTGGCTGCCATTTTGTCCACACTAACGTCCTCTCTAGCAAGTATTTTTTAAAATAACCTAAGCTAACTTATCCAGTCTTTGGATTTATCTATATGAGAAACCTGGGTGGGGTCATTTCCAAGGGATTTCTCTGCTTTAGCATTGTCATTTGTGACTCAATCTGTCCTATTCACATTCTTCCTAATGGATTTTGTCTTGTATCAAAATAAAGAGGATTGCGTGGAGCAATTAGGGAACCTCTCTTCTCTAGGTTCCATTCCCGCTAGGTTCTTTTCTTTTCTTTTCCCTTCTTGTCTTTTCTTTCTTTTTCTTTTATTGAAAGTGTCATCAATCATTGATTGGTTAGGATAATGGGGGAGAAAAAAAGAGTGATGGATGATTAAGAGTTTAAGATTTACCCACTATTGTGGCTTTGTTCAGATAGCCTCATTACCACTGGTAGGCTCTCCAGCTTTTTTTTTTTTTTTTCCCAAGGAAGGGGATCAGGAGGAACATCCATTAGCTGAAATTCTGCCATGCTATGATTTCTTTATTTGGAATGGAGAAATATTATTATGTTGGTGATTATTCTTTGTATGTAACTTCGACTGAAGTGGATGAGATGGGGGGTGTTCTGCCTGTAAAGACATTATCTGTGTTTTGTGTTATCTTCAGATTAGCACAGTTTTCAAAGTAGATGCTTTGTGCTAGATTGGTCTTATGCTTTGTTTTGGAAAGTGGTTTTTCCAGTGCAAGATAAAACATTTATTTCTTAGACTCATATACAAAGCTCTTTGTAATGCAGCTTGAGCATGCATATACAAACTGTTTCCACTTCCTCATTCACATCCTGCTGTCAACATCTAGTTACTTGTTCCAAATTTAGTTCCTAGCTAGACAGCCTCAAATTTTCTTACATCCTAGTTCATGTTTTGGAAATATCCTTTTCTATACCTATAGTCAGACTATTTAAAATTTTTTAAATTATCTTTAAGTGATTATACAAAGGGGTTTCAATTCAATGTATCAATTTACATGTATAATGTGTCATGATCGATGTCACACTTCTAACTTCTGTTTGTTTTGTTTAATTTCCTTAATAAACTGTATGTGACTTTAACATTCACCATGTGTCCAGTCAAGTTTTTTTTTTCTGGATGGAGATTTTTACAGTCAGAATTTTGTTTTGATTTGCATTTCTTTTATGGCCAGTGATGTTGAGCACTTCCAGTTGTATCTCTTAGCCATTCTCATTTCCTCTTCAAGGAAGTCTCCTTTTAGGTCTTTAGCCCATTATTAAGGGGGCAGTTGGTTCTTTGAAGATTTGTTTTGGGGAATTTAATTTTTTGAGTTCTACCTATATTTTAGATATGAGGCCCTACTCTGTTGTGTAGACAGTGAAGATTTCCCATTCTGTAAAATTTCTGTGTATCATGTAAGCTATGTCCTTTGCCATGCAGTAGCTCTGCAGTTTGGTGCAATCCCATTTGTCCAACCTTTCTTTGATTTGTTGTGTTTCTGGGCTTTTATTAAGAAAGTTTCAACTGTGCCAAGGAGCCCTAGTGTTTCTCCTATTCCTTCCTGCAATGTTTTCAGAGTATCTGATTTTACCTCGAGGTCTGATTCTGGTGTAGGGTGATATATAAGGATCTAGTTTGAGTTTGCTACAGGTGTTTAACCAATTTTCCCCACATCATTGGTTGAAAAGGCTTTCTTCTATCCTATTTTTTTTTAGCTCCTTTATCAAAGATTAGGTATCCATAGATCTGCTGTTCATTGCTAGGTCTTCAGTTCTATTCCATTGGTCCTCAAGCCTATTCTGTGCCAATACCAAGCTGTTTTATTATTATTACTATTATTACTATAGCTTTGTAATAGAGTTTGAAGTTTGCTATTGATATTTCTCTATCACTATTCTTCCTGCTTAGGTTTGTTTTTGCTATTCAGGGTCTTTTATTGTTCCACACGAAGTTTTGGATTGCTTCCTGTATTTCATAAAAGAATGATGTTGGGATATTGATGGTCATAGCATTGAATTTGTAGATAGCCTTTGGCAGCATTGCCATTTTCATGATGTTAATCATCCCAATCCAGGAGCATTCCATTTCCTTTGTTCTTCTTTAATTTCCTTTTTCAGGTTTTTAAAGTCTTTATCATAGAGGTCTTTTACTTCTTTGGGTAAGGTTATTAGTAAGTATTTTATATTTTTTGAGTCTATTGTAAAAGGAGTTTCTTTCCTGATTTCAGCCTCACTCTTTGCTTTGTTGGCATACAGAAAAGCCATTGATTTTTTGAGGATTTATTTTATATCCTGCTACTTTGCCAAAGATTTGGATCAGCTCAGGTAACTTGGGAGTAAAGTCTATGGGGTTCTTTAAATACAGGATCACGCCATCTACAAAGAGAGAGAGTTTTACTTCATCTTTCCGTATTTGGATCCCCTTTATGTTTGCCTCTTGATTTATTGTTCTGGCTAAGAAATCTAGTGCTATGTTGAAGAGGAGTGGAGAGAGTGGACATCCTGATTCCACCTCACTCCAATAAGAATGTTGACTTTCAAGAAAAATAATAACAACAGATGCTGGAGGGGATGTGATGAAAAGGGAGTGTAAACTTGTTGAACCACTCTGAAAAGCAGTATGGAAGTTCCTTAAAAGCCTAAACATAGAGCATATGACCCAGTAGCCCCACTTTGGGCATCTACCCAAAAGATTACAAAAGCAAGACCACACAAAAGCCACCAGCACAACGATGTTCATTGCAGCACAATTTGCCATTGCTAAAATATGGAACCAACCCAGATGCCCCTTAGTAGATGAATGGATCAAGACAATATGCTACACATACACCACAGAATTCTATGCCTCTGTCAGAAGATTGATATGACCCCGTTTGTAAGAAAATAGAAGGACTTGGAAAAAATCATACTAAGTGAAGAATGTCAGACCCAAAGAAACATAGACTCTATGGTTTTCCTCATTGGTAATAATTAGTACATGTCTAGGTTAGTCCTAGGAGAAGATCACAATAGCTCAATAGCTACATATGAACACATAAAATGATGCTAAGTGAAATGAACTCCAAGTTATGGAAACAAGTGCTTTATCATTGTTGTTGTTATGTTCAACATACCATGTGAAATGATGCCATTTTCTTTTGACTTTCTTCGTCAGGGTTTTACCCCTGATGTCACTCTAACTGATTTTGATACCCTGGGTATTGTATATACATTTATTGGAAGTAGAGAAGGGAAGGGGAACATCAAAATGGAGAGGCAAATGGTAAAATGGGAACCAGTGCAGCAGCAATACTTACAAAATTATATTCTGTATAAGGCAACAGACAAAGGCTTAATATCCGTCATCTCAGCGAGCTCAAGAAACTAACCCCTCGAAAACCTAACAAACCAATCACTAAATGGGCAAAGGAACTAAATAGACACTTCTCAGAAGAAGAAATAAAAATTGCAAAGAAACACATGAAGAAATGCTCAACCTCCCTGGCCGTAAAGGAAATGCAAATAAAAACAACATTGAGATACCACCATACCCCAGTAAGAATGGCCTATATTCTGAACTCAGACAACAACAAATGCTGGCAGGGATGTGGAGAAAGAGGAACCCTACTACACTGCTGGTGGGAATGCAAACGAATGCAACCACTCTGGAAAGAAGTCTGGAGGTTCCTCAAAAAACTAGATACAGAAATATCCTACCCAGCCATACCACTCCTAGGTAAGAATCAGGATATTACAAAGACACCTGCACCTCCATGTTCATTGCTGCACTATTCACAATAGCCAAGATATGCAATCAACCCAGAAGCCCCACTACAGATGAGTGGATTAAAAAACTGTGGTATCTATATACAATGGAATTTCACTCTGCCACTAAAAAGGACAAAATAATACCATTCACTGGAAAATGGATGGAACTAGAACAAATCATGCTGAATGAGAGAAGCCAAGAACAGAGAGACAAATGGCATATTGTCTCCCTGTTATAGTGATAGAATTAAAATGCAAAGAGATAGAGCAAAGTAAACAGATCTCAAGATACCAAAACACAGTAAAAAGCAAAGAGGACACAGAATGAGTGGAAAGTGTGTGAGAATAGTAACAATAATAACAACAACAATAAAATAGCAGAGGGAACCATTCCTACATCAGACAGTGAGGAAAGGGAAGCAAGCACCTCATAGGTGGAATTGGGAAGGAAGGAAGGAATAAAGGAAGGAATGGATGTTGCTAAATAAAAGAAATGTAAAGTACATATCACCCAAAATGGAGAAAGTGTCTGTATTGTTAAAGATTATAGACTTCATTAGCTATGTAGAGTAGAACAATTTTCATCATTGTGGATGTCAAAATGTATCCTGTGAAATATATGTAATACTTAACCTCCCACCCCAGGAAAAGAAAAGAAATGTAAAAAAAAAAGAAATGTACTTGCCTTACATATGAAACTGTAACCCCTCTGTACTTCACTTGGACAATAAAGAAGGAAAAGAAATTCTATGCTGTAACCAATTTTAAAATGGGGGGGAGAGGGAAGTGAAGGAGTTGGGGATGAGGGAAGGTGGTAGAAAAATGAGGGAGGAGGTAACAAGTTTGATAAGAAATGTAATCACTGCCTTACACATGAAACTGTAACCTCTCTGTACATCACTTTGGCAATAAATGAAATCAATGAAAAAGAATTAGTAAATAATACTAAGACATTGTATTGTGATATGATGCTATCTTCATGCAATGATTACTTCAGACTATATAATATTGTAAGAGTTTTCATTATCAGTCTCTTCTCTGAATTCTGGTATGTGAACCAAATGGGGAAATTTTGGTCTAGTCATTCATATGAAGGCATGTAATTTCACCTGTTTTATAACAGGCAAAAATAGCTGCTTACCAAGTCTTACCAAATACTTCTTGAATATAGTTAAACTGTTCAACATTATTTAGCATCTTAGGATTCAGATGGAGACATGGGAAAAATTCTAGCCAATGGATCCTGAGCAGAACGATTGGTGACATTTCTAGACTGAGACAGCTTAAGCCATTGTGCTGTCTCAACATTCCACATCCCTTCCCAACCTCCCTCAGAATCACAGCTACCTTCCAGCTACTGAAGACCTAAACTGTGGTAAAGTTTGCTGAAACACAAAATGACATTAGTCATAGTGGGTTGGACCAATTGGCTTCTGATCTTCATAAACTAGTGTTGAAATACACTGTAATTTACGTCCATTAGCAGATTATGACTAATCCATGTTTTATTTTTTTATCCAAATAAGTCTATGGATCTAATTGCCTCTGAAGAATATTGAATGGCATTCAGTTCTCACATAACTTATAAATTCTACATACTTTAAGGCCATAAATATTTATTTCTTCTTCTTCTCTAATATTTCTGTCGGCAGTACTGGGTTTGAACTCAGGGCCTTGTGCTTGCTAGGTAGTGGCTCTCACTTGAATCATGCCTCTAGCCTTGTTTGGAACTATTACTTTTAGTGTAGGATTTTGTTTCAACCTCCATTTCCCACGTGCTTCCCACAGACCCTTTCTCAACTTTTCTGGCTGGATTCAAACTGTGATCTTCCTCATCATATCTGCCTTACAAGTAGCTATGGTGAGCTACCAGTAACTAGATGTGTTTATTTATTCTTAATTTTATGTGTGATTAACCCCCAAATTCCCAGCAAGAAAATGCATTTTAAAGGAGGTTTTGTCTTCTAGATTGCACAGAAAATGTCACTGTAACTATCTCTGTTCATTAATTTTACCCTGATTGGAAATAAAATGACAGAAGGCATGTGGAAACCAATGTTCACATGATATCTTAGATCCTTTAAAAAAGTTTTTTCTTAAATATCAGATTCAGACTCAAATTTTTTAAAAATAAAAACTTCAATGTTCTTAGTACTTTTAGGGTTATAGAAATATCACGGCAGTGTTTAGTACTTTTGGGGTCCTAGCAGTATTAAGAGGAAGATCGACCTGCTCATCTATTGAAGAAATTTTGGTTGCTTTTGTGTCTTGGTAATTATGAATAAAGCTATGATCAACATTCCTAAGCAGGTTTGTGTGTGGACATGAATTTTCCACTCCTTTGTGTAAACACTAACGACAGAAACTGCCACATCATAAGATAAGAGAGTGAAATGTGGATGTACCACTTTGTATTCTCGTTAGAATGAGAGTTCTTTTGTCACCACATCTTCACAAATACTTAGTGTCATGGTTTTGGTCTAGCTCATTGTTTTAATTTGTATTTTACTAATGATATACTATGAAGCATTTTTGAAAAATATGTTTATTAGTTATCAACATATGTTCTTTGGTGATTTTTCTGATAAGGTCTGGGCTGGGATTTTGATCAGGTTGTTTCCTTAGTGCTGAATTTTAAGAGTCCTTATGTGGACAAATATATATATGTATATATATGAATTTATACATATGTATGTAGGTGTACATATTTATATGGATATGTTCATATATAAATATATGTACTTATTAAAATATATTATTTTGTGGTACTAGGGATTAAACTCAGGGCCCATGTGTTCCAGGCACAAGGTGAAACATACCTCTACTTTTGTTTTCACTTTGCTCTATTTTCATTAAAAATTATTTACTTATTAATTGTCAAAGAAATGTACAGAGAGGTTACAGTTTCATATGTAAGGCAGTGAGTACATTTCTCATCCAACTGGTTACCTCCTCCCTCATTTTTCTCCCGCCTTCCCCCCTCCAACTCCCTCCCTACCCTCCCTTGAGTTGTATAGTGGGTTTACAACATATTGTAAGTATTGCTGTTGCATTAGTTTGCCTTTTACCTTTTGTCTCTCCATTTTGGTGTTCCCCTTCCCTAATTCGGTAATGTTACACATGATACCCAGTGTACTTGAGAAGACAAATCTGAGCCCTGGCAGCTGTTTGCTCTTTCTTAAAGAGAGAATCTCATGCTTTTACTGGAATTACCTCCAATCCTTGCGCTACATCCTCCTATTTCCACCTCCCTGGTAGCCATGGTTAGAGGAGTAAACCATCATACCCAACTTATCATGATTTGGGTAAGAATTATTTATCAGCTATATCATTCCAAATACATTCTCCAAGATTGTGACTTTAAAATATATTTTCTTTAGATAGTGTCTTTTGTAGAACAGAAAATGTTTAGTTTAATGAAGTCCAACTTAAGCAGTTCTTTCTTTAATGGATCATGATTTTGATCTCATCTTCAACTCAAGTCATCAACTTTTTCTCCTATGTATTCCCTGAAAAGTTCTACAGTTTTGCATTCTATATTTTTATATTTAGATCTGTGCTCCAGTTTGAATTAAATTTTTTTTTTTTTTTTTTTTTTTTTGGCCAGTCCTGGGCCTTGGACTCAGGGCCTGAGCACTGTCCCTGGCCTCTTCCCGCTCAAGGCTAGCACTCTGCCACTTGAGCCACAGCGCCGCTTCTGGCCGTTTTCTGTATATGTGGTGCTGGGGAATCGAACCTAGGGCCTCGTGTATCCGAGGCAGGCACTCTTGCCACTAGGCTATATCCCCAGCCCCTGAATTAAATTTTTTGTGATGAGTAAAAGTTAGCATCTAGCTTTCCACTTTTGTATGTGAATTTCCTGTTCTGTCAGCATGGTGTAAAGACTATTTTTATTTATTTACTTTTTGAGGATGCATCATTGGGTTTTGAACTCAGGGCTTTATTCTATCACTTGAGCCATGCCTCTTGCTTTGTTTTTGCAGGTTATTTTGGAGACCTAAACTAGTAAATTTTGTCTTCCTCTGCTGGTTTTAATTGTGATCTTTCATGACTCAGCCTCCTAACTAGCTAGCATTATAGGTATGAATCCCTGCTAGGATGGACTATTTTTATTCCATTGTTTAGCTTTTGCCCTTGAGTTGACAACTTGTTGACTATGTTTATGTGTTTTCTACTTTGGGGCTTTCTGTTCTGTGCTGTTCTTCTACTTCTTGATTGTTTTTGTCAGTAGTAAGCTGTTTTACTTTCTGTAGCTTTATAGTAAGTCTTAAAATATGATAGTGTTGGGGCTGGGAATATGGCCTAGTGGCAAGAGTGCTTGCCTCATATACATGAAGCCCTGGGTTTGATTCCCCAGCACCACATATATAGAAAACGGCCAGAAGTGGCGCTGTGGCTCAAGTGGCAGAGTGCTAGCCCTGAGCAAAAAGAAGCCAGGGACAGTGCTCAGGCCCTGAGTTGAAGGCCCAGGATTGGCAAAAAAAAAAAAAAAAAAAAAAAAAAAAAAAAAATCTGGTAGTGTTAGTCTCCTCACTTTGTTCTCCTTCAATATTGTTTTGGTTAGTCTGGGTCTTTCAGCATCTGAAAGCTGTTTGGAGACTAGATGTCAGGACACCAGTTATAATACACATTGAGACTTCACTGGTTAGTCTATTATTTATTAACAGTCATCACTGCTGTCCTTACTAGAATGTAATTTCCAGAAGTGAGTTTTACTATTTTTTTCTAACTGATGAATTCCAAACTTGAAGACATTGTGGAGCATATAGTACACATTGAATATATATTTATTTGGTAAGTGAGTAAATAAGAGAATCTCTGAATAAGTCAACATCATCATTAAAGATATCAGAAATGGTCATTGTTAATTGTTAAAATGTAGTGATATCAGTTTTTTATATTAAAAATAATCACCCAACAAATGATGGAGAGATTCACATTCACACCAGAATATGCAAGATGACAAGAATAAGAGGGACTAATGCAAAAACAAACAGTTCTTGGTGCTGAGGCCCAAATGGAAGCCAGCTCTCTAACCTAACTAGAGTTCACAATGCAAAACATGAACAAATTTAGTCTTTGAGACTATTAAAAATGGTTATTAAAATATGTGATTCATATTGCTATAAATTATACTTGAAATGTATTTTTCATTTGTTTTGTTAGTCCTGTGATTTCATTCATGTAGACATTGGTTCTTTTAAAATCATTATTCAAAATTTCTTTATCCTTGCAGTTCTAGGATAATATTTCTTAAATTGCATTCCAAGAAATATTAAGCATTTCACAAAGAAGTGGACTCCCAGCTCAGGCAAATTTGGAAAACATGAAGTTAGGCAATTTCTTCACTATATAACTGTGTGGTCGATTTGAATTCTCATTAAGGAAATTTGATAGACACCGTGATCCTAATTTATTTGACATTAGAACCTTTAATCTAGAACCTTCTGAAAGTTTGAAAAATGATAGCACACATACAATATGATCTAGTACCAATTAATTTTCATATTTGTGAGTGCATCATTCATTTCACACAGGATTATTAGTGTTTGTAAGCTATCAGACATATGTCTTGAAAGGCATATAAGTGCCCAGATGAAAGACTCACATTCAAGAGGTAGAAAGACTAACATAATGCACTCAAGTAGTAGTATTATGCTGACCTTAGGTTACACATGTGGTTTGTTATAGCAGCTGAAAATTGAAAGGTGCTAATCAAGGAGGAGAAGCTGCATAAAGGAGAGAGGAAAAGAGAGAATTGACAAAGTCTAGAAAGCTTTTAATTTCTAATATGCAGTCAGAATTCAAACCTGAGGAACAAGTGGAAAACACAGGCGGTCTTGGCAATTAGGGCGTGTGGAAGGCAAACAAGAGTGAGGACTGCTGCTCTGTCCCTCACTTCCTTTGTTTCAAACTAAACTTAACGTTAACTTTCTAAAAGAGGCGGAATGTGAATTCCATACAATACAGTCGATTATTGTTCCTAGGGAAAAAAAAAAGCAAATTGTTTCAGGCAACGATGTTCTTATGACATTTGTTGCTGTTTATCATTTCAAAACAGTGTTCACTCTCAGATACCAAAGGACATCATATTAGCCACACCTATGACATCATCGAAAAACATGATTTTGTGTCCTACACTGTTGCTAACAGACAGTTATAGGAAGAGGAGAGGAAAATGTCAATAAATTCTCAACCAATATTTGTTGCACTTAGTGGATGGAAAGGAGTCAGTTTTTGCTAATTTAATTTTGTTTCAGTGTTACACCATTTTGTTTGGGGACTGCAAAACAAGAGCCGTATTCTGAGCAGAGGAAGGCCATCATTACCTTTGCCTGTGCTATTAAGTAGACTGCAATTATATATGCATAGTAATGATATATAGATGGATATTGATATTCATTCTGTTCTTTTGTAGATACATTTTAATCAGCTTTGCTTATGGAGAGAGGATTTAGGAGTGAAGCATACATTTTGCATGCCAGGTATATTCTGCTCATCTCTGAATGCATCATCTGGTGATTAATTTATGAAGTTTGTCAAGACACTTAGGTTGTTTGCCATCTATTGTTGAATAGGTCCATACGGTGGAATAAAACAGCTAATTGTTGTCTTCCTTCTTGGACTCTGGTCTCCATAGAATATTTTGCACAATCTAAACTTGCACAGGAAGAGAGTATTTTTCAAGAACAATGGTGATTACTGGATTGAAAACAGCCAGCTTGTATTTAAGAACAGGAGTGTAGTGTGTAATGCTATATTCCCCGCTTAGTTCATTGCTTCTGCCATCTGCCTATCTGGCTTAATGTTGGAAGCAAGAAGCATGCAATTAAGTATGAGGAAATGAAAATAAGTGACACTGTTCATTGCACATTATAAAGTAACAGACAGCAAGAATGCTGCTTGTCAAAAACTAGAGATCCTGTGGAAAATATACCTGTCTGTGTGAGAAGATGCTGGAACTGAGACAGTGACATTTGTTTTCAGTCTCCTGATTCCTATGATGGCCATAATATTTCACCATTTCTTGTTAGCTTAAGAAACAGAACCAAATAAAATGATGTTTTAAACACCAAATAAATTGCAGGTAAAGCTCAAAACATTCATTCTACCATGATTTATAGAGACACTAATTAAATTTGAGTCCAAGAAATAGAGTCAACTGCTATTTTTTGAGTCAATTCTATACTGAAGGATAATTTAAGTAAATAATTCATTCATTTCAAAATCATTTGGAAATTCACTGTAAAACAAGAAACATTTTTGAATCCCAGTTACTATCTAAAATTCTTCATATAAAATGTCTATGTAATCTCTATTGAGTTTTAGTAGTAGTTCATCAAAGAAGTGGTCACCAGTAGGTTTTGTCAGAGGCTCCATTGCCTTCCATACCTGGGCTATTCTGTGTGATTCTCATGGAAGGTTGGAAACAAGTAATAAATCTGTATTGGTTACAGGGTTTGGAAGAGCATGGCTGAGTTTGCAGAGAATCTCAGAGTCCTCCAATTTCAAACTCAGATTTAATCTAGTTAATAAAGGCATCTTTTAGATGTGTATATTATTTCAAGAAGAAAATAGTATCACAAATCATCTTACCATGCAGATTTACTATATGCTGTAGAGAAACTGCTGAGCAATTTATCATATGCACTATTTTTAAATTATCAGTAGGATGATAGAGGGGGATTTGTATACTCCTTCAAGGAGTGACTTAAGAGTGACTTTCACAGTGGAAGCTCACCATGGATACCTAATACAACTCAGATTATAGAAAATGAATCTTATAACTTTTTTTTCATTTACTAAAATGTTCCACAAAGTAGGCAGAGAAGTGGAAGTTTTTTTGTGAGCATTCCAGAGATACTTGGCTTTGGGAAACTGCTTCTCCAACAGAGAATAATAGAAGCAATTTATACTTGAAAATGGGTGGAATGGGTGTCTGGACAAAAGTTATGTAGATAAATGTCTGTAAGTGATCAAAGAGCATGAAGATATACCTATACCATATAATAGTGGTCTTGGCAAAGGAAGAATTTAATAATGAGATAAACTGCATAACATTTCATGTATATTAATCAGCTTTTTTCTGTAGTTACTTCTGTCCTTGCTGTACGGATTCATGGTTGTGGCCAATGGTAGTAAGATAAAGGTTGAGTAATATGAATTGCACTCACCAAGTTGATTTGGTTATGATCACTGTTGAAAACTCACTCCACTAACAGAAGAGATCAGCACTGAATTCTCACTATGACATCATTCTCCGAGGAGGTCAGCCTGTGACCTAAGGGCATATGGATTACATTGGATCTCTTTTATCATCAAAAGGGCAATACCTTTTTCTTGATGGAATAGATGATTATTACACATTGTGACTATGAATTTGCTTTGCCTGACTTCACTGCCTCTTCCAAAATGCCTATCATGTTTCCTGCATGATGTTATCATTTTCCTATCAAGAAACTTCCTCATAAACAAGGTATAACACTGGACCTGTCCCCCAGAATGTATTGGCCTGGCTGGTGTCATCATCCTGCAGCACTGGTTTGATAGAATGGTGAAGTCTTTCTGAAGTCCCTGTGATGGCATTGGTTAGGTAACCATGCAGAGAGGGACTGGAACCAGGTTCTCCAAGAAATTCATTATGTTCCGAGCCATCATCACTACATGGTTGTATACATCTTCAGGGATAATGACTCTAGGAAACAAGAGGTAGGAGTGAGAGTGATTAGCTTACTAGACTCCTTGTTAGTTATTGGTTCAAAACTTACTGTCCTTCCCTGCTACTTAAGGCTCTGTTTGTTTAGGAGTCTTAGTTCTAAAGGGAAGAATATTTTTGTAGGAGATGCAGCTACCTATTGAACTGGAAGTCAATACTCCTGTTCAATATAGAGGGGTTTGTGAAATTCCAAATGTATTTTATTTGCTGAAAACAGTCTCATCTTCCATCTCTAAAACCTCTGACTGATACGTTTGTCTTATACAATGACACAGTCTCTTACATATTGAGGAAGAGAGAATTCATGAGCATGTACCCTCCTAGTCAATTTTTAATATTACTTACTAAGTTGTACAGACGAGTTACCACTCAGCAAATAAGTTTATGAATATATGTCTTAATCAATGTCACCCATTTCAACATTTTCACTCATTCCTCCCAACCTACCCCTTCCCTCACTTTTCTTGATTTTGTTTCTCAAATTCACAGTGGGAGCAGCATGGCAGGAGCATCCTAGAATATGCACCAGGAGAGCAGTTCTGCTGCCATCTTAGTTCCTTGATTGGGTATATGCCATATTTTTTTTGGAACCTTAGTTTCTTGATCTGTTAAGCAAGGACAAGGACACCTATTCTATCCATCTAATTTGTGTATGTAAAATATTTAATAATGCAAAGCAGGTTATAGCCTCAACACAAAGCTTGCTTGGGTATTGGAAGGGACAGCTCCCTTTAGTCTTGTTTTATTGGAATAGTTACTAATAACTAGATTAATCAAAACATAGAATTACATTAGTGATCATATCAATTGTTACTTGTACTCCTTTTCAATGTCAGAAATTTGCATGAAAAGTTGTATGTATGTAATAGTTGTCATCAAATATTAGTTTGAATTCTTCACTTCCTTATGGTGGATAGTTGAGAAATTACCAATAAAGTGAAGATTTACAAGTTCTACGAGCTCTGTCTGGTGAACTTAGGTTTTAGCTGTTAACTTCAACTCCTGGTTTTAATGATAAATAAGAAGTGCAAAAGAACATTGTTTCTGGGTGGGTGGCTCACACCTGTCATCCTAGCTACTTAGGAGGCTGAGATGTGAGAATCTCGGTTCGAAGCCAGCCTGAGCAAGAGAGTCTGTGAGACTTTTATCTCCAACTAACAACCAGGAAAAAAAAAAAAAAGCCAGAACTAGAGCTGTGCTTCAAGTGGTAGAACAGAAACCATGAGCAAAATTAACTCAAGGATTGTGCCTAAAACTTGAGTTCAAGCCCCAGGACGTACCAGTACCAAACAAACAAACAACAACAACAACAAAACCAAAGAAAACCCATAGTCGTTGAAGTTTGTCCACTGATTAAAGTGCAAACTGATGAATTCATTCCAGGTGTTGACTTTATTCAGGGGAGTGTGAATGTTTCTGCCCTTCTCTCCTAACCTGGATATTAGGGCTCTAATCCCTAGTGAGATGGCGTTTGTACATGGGGTGTTGAGGTTTAGGAAAGGCCACGTGGCTAGAGATTCGTGGCTTTATAATAAAGAGAAAAGCAGAAAAGACCATGTGGACATATATTAAGAAAACAGCGATTTAAAGCCAGGAACCAATCATGTCCCACTTTGATCAGGAATTTTAGTCTTCAGAACTATGAGGCTGAGAATTAAGAGTCTGCTTTTAAAAGAGCACTTCATCATCTACAGCATTTTGTTTTAGCAGTCTGGGCTAAGACAGGATGGTAAATTAGATATCTTGATTTCCCCCACAACGAGTTCTCCAAGAAATTTTTAGCCAAATATAATTCACCCTTTAAACATGAGGATAGGAAAAGCTTCAACGTGTTTAGGAGACTTGCCATGGTCTCATATTTTAAAGCACTTTCTCATACGTCAGTGCACATGGAATACTCTTGTGGGCGGAGCTTCACTAGCATGCTCCTGGACACGGTGCTCACCAGAGGCCGAGAGTCAGCTCACTGCCCCAGGGCACAGCCTCTGAGGAAGCATTTCTTATCCTTTCTTTGCTAGACAATGTGGGGAAGAATGATCTGTCAGGATATTTATAGAAGCCATTAGCATGATGAGTGAATGCTATAGATAACTGATGGCTCTTTAAAAATACAGACTTAAGAAGAGAAAAGAGAGGAGCTTGTAGGGTGTCCTTTCCAATAGCAGATTGCTATATTCGGGTGGTCTGAGGATTATGACAAATGTCAAGGGCTGCACACGGCACGAAAGCAGTTCATTAGAGTTAAGCCCGAAGAATGCCATACTCAGGTTGAGTGGTTGACTTTGTTGCAAACACTAATTTTCAGATCATACAATTTGAAATTTTTAATTAGCCATGAATCCTTCTAGGGACCACATTTCCATTCCCCTTCAAAATACTGTAAAAAGAAGTCACATGTTGCTTCCGCCACCCAAGAGCTCAAAAGAAGGGTTTCAGTGTGATATTGTTTCCTCCTCAAATGTTCATTTTCAAAATTCATGTTTCAGAAGAATTAATGGCCCAATCCTGTGGTCATTCTGCATTTCAAAATCTCATTAAAGTTAATGAATTCTGAAAATTAAAATAATAAAGATGGTCTTTTCAGTTTGACTAAAATTGTGCTGTTTAATAAAACAAGATACCAGGGAAACACTTTAATCTGTTGGTGATGTTCACTTTTTAAATGGTTATTAGAGTAGTACACAAAAATCCTTATTCTTGGAATCACAGCATGGCCTTTGTGAGGGATGAAATGGAAAGTATTCATTTAGGGTATTGGGCTTATCTATTTAGACTCAATATATGCCATAGAGAACATGAAAACCCATTGAACTGGCAAAAACACAACCCTTTGCAGTGGAGACGTTGTACAAAAGACTGCATTCTTGCAGGAGATGCCAGAGGAGATTGTGAAGCACACACACACAATTAAAGCATTGCAAGGGACAAATCATACAATTGTACATAATGATTGCTCTGTTTCTGCGGGACTATTAATGGTCCCGCCTTCTTCGTTTAGCTTTTGCATTTCTTCCCTCTGGTAAAGATGTTATATATAAACCCACCTATGTGTGTATACTGTCCCTCTGACCTCAGATCTTGCCAACTTCAAGATTTAGGGATTCTGTGTGGGATAGTATATTTTTCTGTGACTTTCGATAATTCAAATATTTCTATAACTTTCTGATGTTTTCAGATTTGGGAATCTCTAAGTTTATTTGATCTTTTACTCTTTTTATTCTTCAGCCTCCTAGTAGGCTGAAAATACATTGTCTAGAAAAGGAGATGCACACAAATTACTTTATAAATTCATTTGTTAAAAGCTATATTATGCATATGGGGATACTGAGGTGCAAATAAATGAAGTGTGGCTTGTTTAAGTCACAAAGAACTATTCTCTGGATTCCTTCTAGTAAAATAGTATTATGATTCTGTTAGGCACTGGTTACCAGAGTATCAGAAGAAGTACACTTGGTTCATCTCCCTCCTTCTTTCCCTCTCTCCCTCCTTCTTATCTCCCTTCTTCCCTTCTTTCCCTCCCTCTCTCCCTGTCTTTTCCAACCTTGCCCACCTTTCTCTTCTGTATTTTCCCTCCTTCCCTTCCTCCTTCCTTCCCTTCCTCCCTCGCTCCCTTCCTCTCTCCTCCCCTCCTTCCCTTCCTTCCTTGCCCCTTCCTTTCTTTCTTCTTTTTCCTCTAGAATAAAAGCCAGGAAGTATTTCAAGGATGCCTAGCAAGCTCTCGATTTCCTATCTCCAGCTAGACATACCTGGGTAAACTAAGACATTGCAATCATCTTTTTTAAATCCACATTTTAAAGCCACATATTAATTTTAGGAACACAAGGATTATGAAGACAAAAACTAGGCATTTTTCCTAAAATGTTTTACTACAAAGAAGACTAACTGATAATAGATAACAATATAAGCACTATCACACAATGGCTTTTATGGTTAAGCCCATAATGGTCTAACATTAACACACACACACACACACACACACACACACACACACACACACTTCCAGAAGAGCAATCAAAGCTGAAGAGAGAATTCAGGTATGTTATTAAATAATTTTCAACTTTTACCAGAACCAAACCAAACCAAAGTAAAGATAATGGCAACAATAATTCAATTAACACAGAAGTTGAAGCAAGTCTCTAAGGCTGACAGATAAAAAGAGAACCACTCATTAAAGTTCCATACTTTCTAACTTTCCTTCCTCACAAGTATATTATTAAAGATCACTACAGGTATAAAAATGTGATTTCGTATTTATGTTTTTTTAGTCCATGTCTCTACCACGATATTCCTCTGACAGATCTGTTGCCTATAACAAAGCTTCCAGATTGTTCAAAAGGGCATCCTTTCTTTATTGTCTTAGTTAAGCCACAGGGAAGTTTTCCAAATTGCTGCCAAACTCATTGACATACAGAATCTTTCTTACCTAGAATTCAAAATTTGGACCATGGGGTTAGGAGCCAATTCTTTGTGATGCGTATTAAGATCAAAGCATTGGATTCCCTCAGACATGAGCTCTCTGCTTGGTGGAGTCCTATACTCTGTGCTCTCTGGTAAAGAAGGAATTTATAACACTCTTGACTGCTCAAGAAAATAAGTTCAGTCTACGATATTACATTTTCAGAAATAAAAGACTCCCACTTAGATTTTCTCCACAGATACACTTTGAAAAAAATAATATGTTTTGCTCAAAGTATATGTTACCCAGCCTCAAAACTCTGAAAAAGTGTACTCAAGATATGAAGTTAGATTCACAGTATCTCCAAAAATCCAACCTATTAACCACTCTATCAGATTGTTAAGTGCATGTGTGTTCTGTAGAATGGAAATAAACTAAAGTCCCTGTCCTCAAGCAGCTCCTGTTCTGGGTGAACTAGTCAAATAGCAATAGCACTAGAGAACCGATGTATGCTGGGCTATTAGTTTTTGAATAGCCTACTATAGGCAGTTCCGCTGTGTCTACTCGAATACCTTTCTTTCTGCGTGTCTAACGAGAGGCCTGCTGCCAAATGAGCTCTTTTGCTTTTAAGATGAAGTATGAGCAGGAAAAGAAGGGAGTGGCATGAGAAAATGTATATGGGTTGAAGAACCACAGACTTATTTAAGGAAAGGGAGAAAAATAGTTATGGCTTATGAGGGTAATATGTAAGGGAAATAGATTTTTAAATATGTTGTTGGGGAGACTGTGGGTCTCTTGAAAGTGTTTGAAAACAAAAATGTTGACACCTCATGAAAATTTGAGAAGTGCTTGCGCTCTTTCAACCATTGGACACTTGGGATGTGAACCATGCAGGTTACATATAATTTCTCCTGCTCAGTACTTATTGGAGGACACAAAGGAAAAATTCCAGGGTAAAAGTGAAGCAAAAAGATGAGCATATTCCAGAGTGCTCAAAGCAGTAGGAATTGTGTAAATGTTGGTCATGGTGTGCACAGAATCTAATCACACAAAATGAAGGGCAGGTGGCAGGTCTTGGGGAGGGGACATGGATAGGAAAGAATTACTGCACTAATGAACTTTGGAGAATAGTTCAAAGTTTTTGTTTTCATTTTGGTGCCAGCACTGGGGCTTCACCCAGGGACTAGGTATTGTCCCTTCATTTCTTTCTTTTCTTTTTTGGTTTGGTCATGGGGCATGAACTCTGGGCCTAAGCCCTGTCCCTGAGCATTTCAGCTCAAGGCTAGTGTTCTTGAGTCACTCGAGCCAGAGGGCTACTTCTGGTTTTCTGGTGGTTAGTTGGAGGTTAGAGTCTCACTGACTTTACTGCCTGGACTGGCTTTGAATCACAATCTCAGATCTCAGCCTCTTGTGTAGCAAGGATTACAGGTGTGAGCCAACAGTGCCCGGCTTTAGTTTCCTTTTTGTTGAAGCCAGGCAAGCTACCTCTTAAGCTACAGTTACACTTCCAGGTTTTTGTTTTGTTTTGTTTTGTTTAGTTTTGTGACTCATTGGAGATTAGCATCTGATGGGCTTCTTGCTGGGCCTGGCTTCCAAGCACAGTCTTCAGATTTCCGCTACTACAGTAGCTGAGATTCCAGACGCCAGCCACCAGCACCGGGCCCTTTCGGGGTGTAAGTACTCAGATATAAACTTGTCCAAATACAAAGTACAGCAAATAAGCATAGACATATAGATTTGTGCTATTACTTCTGACGAATAGGTTTCCAAGACTGGGCGGAGGGGTGAAAGAACATGTTTGTAGCTTATTTTAGACATTTCCCCCCAACGTTTTTAACAGTTCACATACCAATCACTTTGCCTAGATGGGCCCTGGTCCTAGCACAGCTAATGTGGTGACAGGCAATGTAGGGGCCACCACACTTACCTGGCCAGGGCTCTCCACATCTCTCTGCTCAAAGTGCGGTGTGTCTACAGTTCAGGGAGTATGCTAGGTATACATTACAATACCATGTTGCAAACAAGGTATTGAAAGAATGAACAAAAAATGTTGAGTACAAGGCAGAAGGTGGCAATGCAATGTTATCGAACTCTTAAGTCCTTCATGCTGGGTAAATGCTGTGCCACCAAGCTATATCTCAAATCCTTAAAATACCTTTTTAAATTTCTGTTTCAGCCCTTCTGAGTAAACAGCCATGGTAGTTCTATTTGTTTGGGAAGCCATCATATTTTTAATTTGTTTTATTTTATTATTACTTATCTTTCATGCTTAGATCTTCAATCGATTTGAAACTGAGTTTTGATTATAGTGTTAGGCAGGGAGCAGGATGTCTATGTCTTTATATCTATAAATATCTTCATAATTTTATCATGTGATTGATGTATCTAAGCACATATGCATCTATGTATTTATCTATCTATCATCATCATCTAACTATATTTTAAAATATTTGGTGGTACTGGATTTTGAACTGAGAACCTTGTGCTTGCTACGTTGCTGCTCTACCACTTAAGTTACTTTCCCAATTGCTATTTATCTATCTTTGTCTTTATATATAACGAGTTCATAGAGTAACTTGTCCCTTGAACAAAGGCCATCCTTGTCATAAATTAGTTGGCTGTTTGAATGGGTCATCTTCTGCACAGTCCTTAGCTCTATCATGTAGTCAGACAACCCTTGAGCTACTGTTCTGTTCTAAATAATATGGATTTATAATTATTCTCAATATTTTGTATAGCATAATCTGCCAGATTTACTCATCTCCTCAGGACTGTTTTGAAGATGCTTGGTCATTTGCATATCCATATGAATATTAACCATTTGTGGCTTCTCACAAAAACCAGCTGAGCTGGGGGACATTGGCATACCCCTGTAATCCTTGTTCCTCAGGAGACTGAGATCTGAGGATCATGGTTCAAAGCCAGCCTGGGCAGGAAAGTCCATGAGACTCTTATTGCCTATGAACTACTCAAAAAAGCTGTAAATAATGCTGTGGCTCAAGTGGTAGAATGCTTTCCTTGAGCAAAAGAAGCTCAGGGACAGTGCCTAGGCCCAGAGTGCAAGCCTAAGGACTTGAATAAATAAACAAATAAATACCAGCTGATATTTTAATGGGATGTCAGTGAATCTATATGTAAATTGGAACAGAAATATTTTTACAATACTGAATTTTCTAATCTGTGGAAATAATACAGTATTAAAGTTTCTAAACATCTCTAATGCCTTTCAGTGACTCTCTCTTTCTGTATGTTTATCTCATACATCTTTAGTTTTTTTCTAGTTGTTTGATGACTTTGTTGCTATTATGAATAATAGCTTTATATATTTTAGTTTTTGGATTATATATAGTAACATAAATAATTGTTTTTGATTGACTTTGTATCTAGAATCTTTGCTAAGATTACTTATTCATTCTAATAACTTATCAATAGACTCATGTAGATTTTCTATACATACAACCATGTTATCTTAAATAATGTTAGGTATGTGATGCCAATCACTTATTTTTCTTATCTCACAAGATCTCTGATCAGTTATTGATTACAAGTTGTTGGAGTGGTGATCATTGCTTCTTCCTCAGCCTCAGAAAATGTTTGCCAGATACCCTCACTGAATACACTGCCTATAGGTTCTTGTTTCTAGGTATTTCTTTGTTAGACTAGAGTTAACTTTCTCTTTCTAGTGTGCTAAAGGGTTTTAAGTAAATGAACAAGTGTTGAACTTGGTCACATACTTTTCAGACAACTAGGAGCATAATCATATAGGTTTTTCTCAGTTTTATTTCCAGACTTAAAATATTTTATTTAGCTATTCACTCTACTTCTTTAAATAGCATAAATATAGATCAAATATAACTAGACTAATCCGGGGAAATAAATCCCTTTCCAAACCAAGGGAATATGCATGTGTTCTTCAAGTTCAGTTCCTATTCTTTGGCTCAAACTCATATGTTTATAGGCTGGGAAATATGTTAAGAAGAATTATATCTGTCATACACACACACACACACACATATATATAAATATACACATGTATCTTGTGTTAGACATAGGGAATTGTACATCTCTGGAATTTTAGTTTTATCTTCTATAGTACACCACTTTGTTTAATATCTAAGACTTCCTCTTTTTCTGTTTCTTCTTTTGTTTTCATTATTGGTACCAAGGTTTGAACTCAGGGCCTTGTGCTTACTTGGCTTGCCTACTGGCATTGCACTACTTGAGCTTTGCTTCCAACCCTGCTTTTTACTGGTTATTTGGGGGAAAGAATCTTACAGATTGTTCTGTTCCAGCTGGCCTTGAAACTATACTTCAGACCTCAGCCTATTGAGTATTTATGAATAGAGCGTGTGAGCCACTGGTATCCAGCTTCTCTCTCGTTTTTGTAATATGAATCTCTCATTATCTCTAGGACTGCCCTAAGCTCATCTTTGTCCTATTCCATTCTAAATTGGAAGAGTCCCCGGGAACATTATACCAAAGCCCTCCTGACTGGCTGTCTTACAATTCCAGCTGCCGTTCACTATGGAAAATCAGACTTTTATAAACTAATATAATTGTTCTTTGGTATCCAGGAAGATTTGGTTTCAAGAATCCCCAAATCCACAGAAACTCAAGTCTTTCTTATAAAATAATATTCAAAGATGTGCAATATATTTGCATATAGCAGAAACAATCTACCCACATACAATCAGTTTTAGATTACTTACAATTTATAATATAATGTAAACTCCATGTCAATATTTGTTATTATGTAACATTGAGAGAATATCAGCAAGGAGAAGAGCCTGTGTACATTACAGGTGCCATGTGTTTCTGAACAGTTGTAGTTATCTGCATTAGGATGCAGAATCC
Organism: Perognathus longimembris pacificus; assembly: GCF_023159225.1. NCBI lineage: Eukaryota > Metazoa > Chordata > Mammalia > Rodentia > Heteromyidae > Perognathus > Perognathus longimembris. The sequence goes on from NC_063172.1 coordinate 60,089,997, forward strand.
ATAGATGTGGAAGGCTGGTTACACATAGGAGCCTGAATGTTGCCCTGCTTCTATGGTCACTATAATTTTGCTGATGGCTGAACAACTGAGTGAATTTACATAAAATCTGTCCTCTTCTTAGTTTTTTTTCAAATTTTTATTATCAAACTGATGTACAGAGAGGTTACAGTTTCATACATTAGGCATTGGATACATTTCTTGTACTGTTTGTTACCTTGTCCCTCATACCCCCCTCTCTTCTCCCCCTTTCCCTTCCCCCCCCCAGAGGTGTTCAGTTCACTTACACCAAACAGTTTTGCAAGTATTGCTTTTGTAGTTGTTTGTCTTTTTTTACCCTGTGTCTGTCAAATTTGGTATTCCCTTTCAATTTCCTGCTTCCAATACCAGTATACATGGTTTCCAATATACTCAGATAAGATTACAGAGATAGTGTAGGTACCTCTTCTTAGTTTTTGTTAATTCTCCCTCTTTTTCCCCAAAAGTGCTTTATAGTCTTACATGGTTTATATACACATTTAATTATCTTATACTATTATTCTAATTTGAACTCCCAGGACTAGTGATCATTTAATTCAGAATGACTACAGAGAAATATGCTCCCTTTACTCTCCAAAAACATCCCAAATCCGGTTCAGTTTGAGCAGCAGAGGAAGATCCATTTTCTTTTTTTTCAAATTTTTATTATCAAACTGATGTACAGAGAGGTTACAGTTTCATACGCTAGGCATTGGATACATTTCTTGTACTGTTTGTTACCTTGTCCCTCATACCCCCCTCCCTCTTGGAAAAAAAATTATACTAAGTGAAGTGAGCCAGACCCAAAGAAATATGGACTCTATGGTCTCCCTTATTGGGAATAATTAGTACAGGTTTAGGCAACTCATATCAGAGCATCACAAGAGCCCAATAACAATACCAAGCTGTTTTTATTACTATAGCTTTATAATACAGCTTGAAGTTGGGTATTGTAATTCCTCCAGCACTGTTCTTTCTGCTTAGGCTTGTTTTTGCTATTCTAGGTCTTTTATTGTTCCATATGAATTTCTGGATTGCTTCCTCTATTTCATTAAAAAATGGTGTTGGGATATTGATGGGTATTGCATTGAATTTGTAGATAGGCTTTGGCAATATTGCCATTTTGATTATATTAATCCTTCCAATCCAGGAGCATGGGAGGTTTTTCCATTTCCTTAGTTCTGACGTAATTTCATTTTTCAAGCTTTTAAAGTTCTCCTCAAAGAGGTGTTTCATTTCTTTGGTTAAGGTTATTCCTAGGTATTTTACGTTTTTGGGGACTATTGCAAAAGCAGTTGCTGTCCTGATTTCAGCCTCGACAGCCTTGGTCTTCGGGTCGTTAGCAAAGAGAAAGGCCGTTGATTTTTGAGGGTTTATTTTATATCCTGCAACTTTGCCAGTTTTGGATCAGCTCTAGTAGCTTGGGGGTAGAGTCTATGGGATTCTTTAGGTATAGGACCATGTCATCTGCGAAGAGAGAAAGTTTAACTTCATCTTTTCCTATTTGGATTCCCTTTATATTTTCTTCTTGCCTAATTGCTCTGGCTAGGAATTCTAGCACTATGTTGAAGAGCAGGGGAGAGAGTGGACATCCCTGCCTTGTTCCTGATTTTAAAGGGAATGGCTTTAGTTTTTCACCATTTAGAGTTATGCTTGCTGTTGGTTTGTCATAAACTGCCTTGATTATATTCAGGAATGTTCCCTGGAATCCCAGTTTTTCCAGGGCTTTTAGCATAAATGGGTGATGGATTTTATTGAACGCTTTTTCCGCATCCAGAGATAAAATCATGTGGTTCTTTAGCTTGCTCCGGTTGATGTGGTGGATTACATTAATTGACTTGCCTATATTAAACCAACTTTGCATCCCTGGGATGAATCCAGTTTGATCGTGGTGTATGATTTTTTTGATGACCTATTGAAGTGGATTGGCCAGAATTTTGTTGAGAATGTTTGCATCTATGTTCATCAGGGAAATCGGTCTGTAGTCCTCTTTCCGTGATGAGTTCCTGCCTGGTTTTGGGATGAGGGTTATACTGGCTTCATAGAATGAGTCTGGAAGTAAACGTTCTCTTTCAATTTCATTGAAGAGTTTGAGAAATATTGGTGTGAGTTCTGTTTTGAAGGCCTTGTAGAATTCTGCAGTGAATCCGTCTGGACCTGGGCTTTTCTTGGATGGGAGATCATTTATTGCTGTTTCTATTTCAATACTGGCTATGGGTCTGTTTAGAAGGTTTAAATCTTCATGGTTGAGTTTGGGGATATGAATTTTTTCTAGGAAATCATCCATTTCTTCCAAGTTCTCGAATTTCTTGGCATAAAGGTTTGCAAAATAGTCCCTTATTATTTTCTGAATTTCGGTTATTTCTGTGGTGATGTTACCGGTTTCATCTCTTATCTTGTTTATTTGAGTGTGCTGCCTTCGTTTTTGGTCAGGTTTGCCAGGGGTCTATCTTGATTTTTTCAAAGAACCAACTCTTTGTTTGTTGATTCTTTCGATGGTTGTTTTTGTTTCTAATTGATTTAATTCTGATTTGATTTTAATTATTTGCTTCTGTCTACTGACTTGGGGTTTGGCTTGCTGTTCTCTCTCAAGGAAATTAAGGTGCTTCCTTAAATTATTGAGTTGTTGTTTCTCCAGTCTGTTGATGTATGCTCTTAGAGATATAAATTTTCCTCTGAGTACTGCCTTTGCTGTGTCGCAAAGGAGCTGGTACTTTGTGTCCTCAACTTGGTTGAATTCCATAAACATTTGAATTTCTGTTTTTATTTCTTCAATGACCCACTGATGGTTCAGCAGTGTGTTGTTTAGTCTCCATGAATTGTAGGATTTTCTGTGGTGGCTGTTTGAGTTGAGCTCTAATTTTATTCCATTGTGGTCTGAGACAATGCAGGGAATGGTTTTGATACTTCTGAATTTGTACAGATTTTCTTTGTGCCCTAAGATGTGATCTATTTTGGAGAATGTTCCATGTGCTGCGGAGAAGATGTGTATTCTCTTGTTGCTGGGTGGAATATTCTGTAGATGTCGGTTAAGTCTAGTTGGTCTGTGCAATTATTTAGTTCTGTGGTTTCTTTGTTCAGTTTTTGGCGTGTTGATCTGTCCATTGGTGATTTGGGTCTATGAGTGTCTTTAGAGTCATTAGTGTTTGTTTGATGAAGTTGGGTGCTCCTGCATTTGGTGTGTAGATATTTAGAATGGTTATAAGGAAGATCCACTTTCTATATGAAATAAATATATTATTTAACAATTTTGACCTCTATTTTCTGTGACTGTTCATAATTAACCTCTCATAACAGACTGAAGAAAGACAGGAGAAAGAATCAGTGAGACTTTACCCTGAAAGGGCCACAGATAGCGTCATTTCTAGCTTGTATTAGTGCAAACCTGTGAAAACCAGAATTTCTTGGGAAAACATTCAAAGGAGGTCTGATAATGATTTTCTGGAATTTTCCCCCTTTGGTATGACTGGTGTAAATAGAAATAAAAAGACACTTTTCATGGTCATTGATCTAGTCTTTTCTTCCTGAGACACAGATATCTCCTAGGATTCAGAAATTCCTTCACAGGATTGTTAGTAGAATGTATCTGGCACATCCCAGAGATCCTCAGTTTACATAGAGCACATCAGTTAAATATGCTTGCAGATTTTTTTTCTCTTCTGCTGGTTCTCAATACAAATTAACTATTAAAGTTACTGCATTTGAAATTTTTGACAAAGTTGAATTTGAATTTATATATATAAGAAACAATTTGATTCAGCATAATAAATGTCTTCAAAAGCCATGTGAAATTACAATGTTCAAGCCATGTGTAATCATAAATATTAAGACTTTTTCTTTTAGTTTTGACTTCATTATATGAAATTTTACTGCAAATTGAGTGTGCTTTTGTAAAGTTTTAAAAATATCTTATATATATTTCACAGTCCTGGGCTTCAATTCAGGGCCTGGGCACTGTCCCTGAGCTGTTTATGTTCAAGGCTATCATTCTACCACTTGTGCCACAGCTCCACTTCAGGCATTTTAATGGTTAATTGGAATAAGATTCTCACAAACTTTCCTAAGTGGACTGGCTTTGAGCCAGGATCCTCAGCTTGAAGTCTCCTGAGTAGCTAGGATTAAAGGCAAGAGTCACCAGCTCCTGGCTTATGGACATATTTTATGTATTGAAAACTTTTATTATAAATAATTCTGATATAGTTACTAGCCAAAGAAGTGGGGAGAATTGCTTTCCTAATAGGATATGCTTCCTGCGATGGGGTAGATGTCTTATAACACCTAAATAAATAACAAGTAACACCTTATATTTACCTTGCTGCAGGTGAATAAATAAAGTGACAGAGAAATAAATTATTTTTCCTGCTAGGTAAGCACAGAGTCAACCTTCCTTAATAAGGTAATGAAGCAAGGAGCAATACTTTATTTGCTTTTCACCTTTAGTATAGAGGGATCACATCTCTAGGGAAGTCAATCTCGGTTCTAGGATTACAGAAAGCGACATCATTGCTGGTGCTTTCATTCATGTTTTCACTCCACAATTATTCTTTTACTTTTCATATTCTTTTATGAACATTTTTGTGAACATTATTTTAAGTTTCTCTGTTGCAGATACCAAACAGTAAAATTGCTGGGTTAAGGTTAGTTGTATATTCGAGTTATAGGAATCTCTCACAGAATTTTTTTCCAGAAAAAAATGGCACCATTTCCCTTTCTGTCAGCATGGTGTGAATGATTTGACACCTATGCATCTAATATTGCCTCTACCTTGCATTCCAGTCATATTGAGAATTATGCAATGAATATTGTGGTTTCAACCTTTCCCATGGCCCAAGAAGCCAAACATCTTTTCATGAGTTTATCTGTCAGACATTGCATTCTCTTCAGCATGTATCTATTCAGGTAGCCATTTTTGATTCGCATTCCTTTTTAATTTTGGTATTGCTTTTAAATGTTGAGTTTTGCAAATTCTTTATATGTACTAGCTACTGACCTTTGCTAGATGTAGCTGTGTGTGTGTGTTGCAAAGAAATTTGTAGGATCACTTGTAAATTTGTGTTTGTGGAATATGCTTCTGATATCCTAATCACAGTGGATTTGAAAGGAGTACTATCTCATAATTTTGAAGTAGTTCTCACATTGTACACATGATAGAGAAGAATGTGGGTAGAATACTTAACTGCATTGTACTGGGCTAAGAATTTTTCTAGGGAAGATTTAGCTAAGGGAGAACATGAGGGAACAGGAAGAGGGGAGTGGGTAAATGTCTTCACTCAGCAGCTTGCAGATGCTAGAGGAACTCCTGAAGGAACAACTTGCCTCTCATGCTTCATTGATACTTGCAAATGAAATTGTTAAAGTTGCCAAACTTAGTGAGGCACTGGTGGCTATGCCTGTACCCCAGCTACTTAGGAGCCTGAGAGCTATAGTTGAGATCAGGGTTTGAAACCATCTCTAGGCTTCATTCCATCTCCAATATAAGTAGTAAAAAGCTGAGTTGGAGGAGTGGTTCTAATGGTAGATACTAGCTGAGCAAGTATAAGGCCCTGAGCTCTAACCTCAGTATTTTATTAAACCTGATCTAGGAATACATACTTTTTAATTTTTTCTTCTTTTTTTTCTTTTTTTGGTCCATAGTGGGGCTTGAATTCTGGGCCTGGGCACTGTCCCTGAGCTCTTCAGCTCAAGGATATCACTCTACCACTTGAACAATAGCACCTCTTGGCTGGTTTTCTGGTGATTAATTGGAGATACAAGTCTCATGGGCTGGCTTTGAACTGTGATCTTCAGATCTCAGCCAGAGAGTAGCAAGGATTACAGGTGTGAGTCACTGGTGCCTGGCTATACCATTTTTACTTTGTGCATGATGAAATGTAAATACAAATGATATGCTCTGCTGTATTTATATTGCTCTAACAGAAAGCACTATTGTTATTGCTTTAGTTGCAAGTAAAACTAGTCATATTTTGGACATCACACCATTTTTGCTTGATACATCAATTTACACACAGACTGTTTTTTTTCAAACATGGTTATTTGCAAATAGTTGACTACAAATTTCCTATGTATTTTTATTAATTGAAAGTGATCTCTGTTCAAGTTCATTCTCCACCCAAGCTCCTTTCCCTGTGCTCTTCTACAAAACTTCTTTCATGTTAAGATTTGATATTACAAAACCAGTATCTTGGAAAACATCTATTTGCTTTCTATTCAATCAGCAATAGTAGAAGGAATAAAAATCACTATCAGATTATTGTAATGGCTTCAAACATCCATGTCAGAAGGCTGTAGGAGGATTTAACTACCTGTGTGGAGAGAGGAAGGGAATACAGAGAAAATATCTATTTAGCATGCAAAATGCTCTCTGGCTACTATAGTTTAGTAATTAGTAAACATTACTGTAGTGGCCCATTGCTTCATGCTTTTGGTCTCTAGACAGTAATCGTAGAGAACAGGAATTATGTCTTACTAAGATGGTTTAAATTTAGCAATGGTCTTAGTGCATAGTGGGCACTGATGTCTTTGCTCAGAGAACAGAATCCACTGAGACAACCATAAGGAAATTTATTTATAATTTTTGTTTGTGCATCTTTTGCTCATTCCTTGGACATTTTCCTATTTGAAAATAATGACTTTTTTTGGATATCTCTTACAGAATATATCACATTTCTAGTCAAGATTGGTGCTAAAGTGTGCTTTGGACACGGAGATTTAGGATAAAATGTAAGCAACAATATATATTTATTTTACTTCATCGTGATAAGATAGCACATGTGTAGACATACAAAGTATTTAACCTGACATCGCCATGTAATTACCTTTTAAAATTATAATTATCATGAGGACAGCAGTGAAGAAAATACTTGACTCTTTCTGTTTTAAGAGTCACCTATCTTCGAAATTTCTAGTTAGAATGTATAGATAAATAATTTAAGAAAGACAAAAGTTACATTAAGCCTAATCTCTTTGGGACACCAATTTTTTTCAAACTATTTGAAAATGTATAATCATTTGCTGTCTTAAGGAAATACCTTTCAGATATAATGTTCTTTGTGGGACACCCATTTTGAAGAACTATTTTATTTTATTTTTTAAAATTTATTTTGTACCAGTTCTAGGACTCGAACTCTGGGATTTGGTATTGTCCCTGAGTACCTTTTGCTCAAGGCTCTCTACCACTTGAGCCACAGCTTCATTTCCTACTTTTTGGACATTAATTAAAGATAAGAGTCTCAAAGGTATTCCTGTCTGGGCTGGCTTTTTTTCCTTTGTTCCATTTTTTTTATTGTCAAAGTGAAGTACAAAGGGGTTACCGTTTCATATGTAGGTAGTGAGTACATTTCTCAGCCTCCTGAGTAGGTAGGATTACAGGCATGAGCCACTGGTGCCTAGCTGACGTACTGTTCTTAAATCATACATTTATTACCCTTTTGCTGCTTTTTCACTAGACAGGTATAAAAAGCAGGATGGAGAGCCAGAAGTAGGTGTTGGTCCCTTCCACTTCTAGAACCATGGCATATCAGATATTGTTGTTGGAACACGGTAAACATGAAAACCTGGCCTTTTCTGGTTTGTTTTGTTTACTTCAGCACTGGCCCATAGCAGTACTTTAATTCGTTCTTTTCACGAGATGATAGCATCATTGGTATTTAACTTTTTGGCAGTGAACTTTTTTGTTTTAATTCTTGTAGATTTTTCAATTCAGGCAACAGTATTATTTTAAAAGGACACCATTGTTGAAGGGAAAATGTAGCTATAAATAAGTTTGTACAATCAGAAGCATAAAGAACGTTCAAAAAGGTATTTCAAAACATCTGAAGACCTTGAATTACTCTTAAAAAGTGACTTGAATGGCAATGGTTGCTTGAGGCTGGGATGGGAGGATGGAAAGGTGGAGCACAAAGGACTCTTAGGGTTATGAAAATATTCCATATTCCATACATATATACATATATAGAATCGATAATACCACGCAGGAATTATAACACAAGCTGTGTATGTAGGTACTAGGGACGTCTCTGCATGTGTAGGAAAAGGAGGCTGTTGTGATGTGGATGTAAAGTGCTCCCCAAAGGTTCATGTGCTGAAAGCTTAGTCTCCAATACAATATTCACATCAGAGACTTTTGGAAAGTCATCAAGATCGCAACTTTCATCTAATTAATACATGAATTGATGGACATATAATTGAATGGACTTTTGGAGTCCTCTTGTCCCTGGAATCTTCCTCTATGTCTTTTTTTTTTCTGCATTCTGGCCCATGAGTCATTTGGCTTTACTATGTGTTCCTCCATGATGCTCTCATTCACTACAGGCTCAGAAACAGTAGAACAATGGATTTTAATGGATTCTAATGGTTCTAATGGACCAAAGCCTCTAAAACATAAGACACAACAAACTTACTCTCGTAAGTGGATCTCCTCAGGTATTTTGTCACAGTGATGAAAAGTGACTAATGCAGACGTAGGGAGAAGAAAGTCTGTGTATTCCATTCTATTTCATTTGAGTTGGAAATTCTTCTGAAGTCTACTGAAGTCTGAGCTGGGGATGAAGCTTTATGCTTGCTTAGCATGTGCAGGCCCTGCGTTAAATTCCCCTGCACTACAAAAAACATGTAGGCGAAATGGTAACCTTATAACCTTGTAATAATATGTCTTCTAGTAAATATTATAAAAATAAAACCACTTCCCTGGGAAAATTAATTAACAAGGTATTTTTGCTTTACATCTTAGTATCAGAGTTTAGTCATTTCAACCTACAATGGAAAATACTCTGTTACTTTTATTTTCCTTGAAATTATAAGTTTCATTTTATAATAAATGGTTTAAGTGGTATATGAGAGCATAGGGCTCTTAGGCTGCACTAATCTAGAGAGTAATCAAACAATTAGGTTGTTCCACAAACAATAATTTAGTATTTATGCACTTAAGGTACCATGCCAAGCGTTTTAACAAATGAGAGCTACTACACATGTAGTAATTTGCTTAATTTGAGAAGTAGCATGCCATTTCCAAATCATTTACATACATGTACTATATATATGTACATGTGTAGACATATTATTCATTTATTTATCTCTCATAAATGTCAGAAGTTATCAGGATAGGTCTTGAAACTCCCACCTACAAAGTTTTTGTCAATTAAAAAACTTTCATTTTCTCCTAATAAAACTAAAACAGAATAGAAAAGGCACTGTAAAAAAAGCATTGTATTTTTTATAAAATAATTATCTTTATAAATAATTATAAAATAATTATCAATATCTTTATAAAATAATTATAGTTCTTTAATTTTTTATGTTCACATCTGAAGAGTAGTTATTACTGGGCCAAAGGGTTATTCAGAGAAATTACTCAAAGAAGTAGTAAAACTTACCAAATATAAATAGTCAAAATGTGTTAACAGTAAGTGTAGGGAACAGTACTGATCAATAAGACTTTATCAATTACAATTCGAACATAGGAATTGACCTAGAAGAACTAAGAAATATTTTTTATTTTATTTTATTTTGCTGTATTTCACTTTTTCTTGCTTCAAGGAAGAGGAACATTGAGAACTCGAAGAGGCAATGTTAAAGATTTTTGAAAGATTGAAGTTGATGTGTCCTATTGTTTTGGCTCTGAGATCAGCCTCTACTTTGTAAAACCCACTTTGCAGACCTGTGCCAAACAAAACAGGTAAACAGGAAAGGGCCTCACCATTATGTGCTCCAAAACAATGCTCCTCACCATGGGCTCAAAATACTGGAGCCAGTCAACCATGATCTGAAACTTCCAAAACTGTGAGCCAAAATACACATTTTCTCTTTATAAATTGGTTATCTCAAACGGCTGTTACAACGATGGAAAGCTGATTGACACAGCCTGGGTGTACTTAGGCCTCTCTTGGAGAAAGTTAAAAGAGGACTGCTTAGCAAGAGTGATTCTATAGTTGAAGTTCAAATTGAACAGTATATTTTGAGAATACTAGCATGAGAAAGCTTCTTTGGACTGAACTTATCTCTTTCACAGGAGCCACTGCTGATTCTAAACGACACATCACAGATCCATAGATTCCCTCCTGTTTTTCCACATGGCTATCTAGGCAGAAACTTGGAAAACTAAATGTTGGTGAGGGAAATTGGAGAAATAAGTCTATTAGATGAGAGTTCTTGTCCCTTAGGGATAGCAAAAAGTTAGACCCAACCATAAATAGAATGACCAAAAGTAGAATTCAAAAGTAGAAATATTTAGCTGTATGCATTGTAATTTTCATAACCCTTGAATAAATGGCACTTTTTACTTGTACTTTGTGCCTTTCTGTTAAATAAGTAGGTTTAAATTTGTGAGTAACTTCATAATTTTTATTTCAAATGACTACATCTATTGTGAAAATGTACAACTTATTAGATCTGATCTGAGCATTTAAAGGAGCTATCTAATTTATATTTCAGTATCTGTCTATCTCTACACATGGATATAAACATCTGTATTATGTGTGACCACATTAAAAGTGCAGCTTGAAGTAAGTACTTTAGTGTATGTTGTTAGTATACAAGCTTCAATGTCTTTGCTTTCTTAAAAAATTTCTGCTGGAAATAAATACAACACTGGTTTTCAACTTGAATGTCTTTGCTGTAAGATTTCGTTTTAATTATTATTAATGATTTCCCTTTGGGTGTGAATTACTAGCTCATGTTCTCTTCCTTCCTCTTTCTATTCTGTTATCTTGCCCATATGTTTCCTGCTTGGTAAGACTTAAAATGGAGTTGGAACAATAAGAGAATGTATTCAAGCAATTACAATGCAAGTTAAAACACTATCTGATTCTCTACTGAGACTATTCTTTTTTTTTTTTTTTTTTTTTTTGCCAGTCCTGGGCCTTGGACTCAGGGCCTGAGCACTGTCCCTGGCTTCTTTTTGCTCAAGGCTAGCACTCTGCCACTTGAGCCACAGCGCCACTTCTGGCCATTTTCTGTATATGTGGTGCTGGGGAATTGAACCCAGGGCCTCTTGCCACTAGGCCATATCCCCAGCCCGTTTACTGAGACTACTAGGCCATATCCCCAGCCCCTCTACTGAGACTATTCTTGATAGTAGGTTTTGAAGCAAATCCTTCCCATTAAGTTCTGAAGTGAATTCATAGGTTGCTTCTGCTCCTCCACTATTCTATTTTCCTTTTTCAATACATTTACTAAGCCACACATTTCAGATCTTATTACTTCTTGTCTTTCTTAAACTCCAACATCCATTCCATCACCAAGTTGCCTAGACTTGACAATTCTATCCACTAGTGATCCTTGGCACTCTTCAGTTTTTAATCCCATGTGTATTACCTCGGTTCAAGTTACCCTTGTGCCTCACTTGGTTCGATGAATGAAACCCCAACATGTTGCCCCTTGTTGGTCTTCCTCTAATTTATCTTCAGAATCCTCTTTCTTTTCATCTATATAAAATTTTAAGAGATCAAAATATTTTTTTTTCTTTTCTACCATCTCATCTTTCTCAACTGAGCCACTGAACATGGAACCCTTAATTCTACCTTTGCTTTTTATTCCCCCCACAAGTGAACCACATTCTTCTAGACTTCTGTTTAGTTCAGGATGCATAAGTTAATTATTCTACAGTTTTGTTATTATTGCTGGCTTGTGTCAAACTGTGGTCCTCAGATCTCAGTCTCATGAGTAGCTAGGATTATAGATACCAGTCACCAGTGACTTGCTTAGTCAATCATTCTTAAAGTTTTCTCTACTCTAGACTGTTTTCCCCATAAGCCACACCTCGATATTTTACCACTTTCTAAATGTTTCTGCTTGGATGTCTTTATCTCAAAGCTTAAAAAGGTGAATATAGACAAAGCTGAACTATACACTTATTAAGTTACAAACTAAAAACTTGGGAGTTCACATGCCACCGTTACTTCCTCATTATCTTTTCAGTCTCATCTTTGCATTGTTCTGTAGATGGCACCTTCTAGATTTCTCTTAAATCTACCTGTCCCTCTTTGTGTCCATTGCTACCTAAGTTGACCAGTTTATAATCACAATTTGCCAGAATTTCTGAGTGGTTAGCTTCTCCACATCCCCTCATCATCTCCACCCTAATCCTGTGACCCCATGGTAGTCTAGAATCTTTCAAATGTTCTGAATGCATCACTCCATTCCTGGAAGGGAATTGCCAGTTTCAAGGCCTCGGGCGATCTGGCCCTGTATTTTTCCCTGCCTGTGTTCTGAGCCCCTTTCTCTGCCCAGCTGCACTTCCACAGACTTCTCCTCTCTGCTCCTCAGATGCTTCCAGTTCCTCTCCGCTGCAATCCCCGAGTCAGGAACATTCTCGACACACTGTGCTTGAACTCCACATCTCACCCTAAGTGGTGCTTCATCAGAAAATGGTTCTTTACTTTTTAAGAGATGGATGTCTCACTATACTGCTAGGGCTCAAGTTGTTCTTGTGACTCAGCCTCCCTAGTGTTGGGTCTATAGGAGCCCAGCTAGAAAAAAAAAAACATCTCTTGACTCAGAAATTGGTTCTACTTTCTTTGGTCTTCAAAAGACCAAAAAAGAAAAAGAGATCCTGTTATTTTCTTCACGGCATCTACAATATTTATACTTCCAATAGACTCCAAGCCTTATGAAAGTTGAGGTCCAGAAGTTAACATATTGTCCAAAATTTAACCAATGTTTATTTATTTATTTATGTTTTTTCTTATTTATGGTCAAAGTGATGTACAGAGAGGTTACAGTTTCATATGTTAGGGCATAGGTACATTTCTTGTACTGCTTGTTACCTCCTTCCTCATTTCTCTCTCCCACCTCCTCTTTCCCCTTTCCCTCCATGAGTTGTTCAGTTGGTTTACACCAAATGGTTTTGCAAGTATTGCTTTTGTAGTCGTTTGTATTTTTAGCCTTTGTCTCTTGATTTTGGTATTCCCTTTCACTTCCCTAGTTCTAATACCAGTATATACAGTATCCAGGGTACTCAGATGAGATACAGTGATGGTGCGGACACAACCACAGGAAGGGGATACAGGAGGATCATCAATAATAGAAGCTACGGTTTCACATGGCATGTTGAAAGTAGTTACAACAGTGATATAACAGTGGTTTCCATAACATGGAGTTCATTTCACTTAGCATCATCTTATGTGTTCATAAGGGTATAGCTATTGGCCTCTTGTGATCCTCTGCTGTGTCTAGCCTAAACCTGTGCTAATTATTCCCTATGAGGGAGACCATACAGTCCATGTTTCTTTGGGTCTGGCTCACTTTGCTTAGTATAATTTTTTCCAAGTCCTTCCATTTCCTTACTAACCAATGTTTATTAAATAAATACTCTCCCTTCCCCTTCCCGCCCCCCCCCCACCAAGATGTCCAAATTTCACATTAAGATCATAGTATTTTCACACTGGTGGAGCCTAAGAAGGGGCTGGGAACTCAATAGAAGTCTTTTTTCATCCGTCATGGGGGGCTTGATGTAAAAGTTTGGGCTCTGTCCCTGAGCATTTTCACTCATGGATAGCAGTCTACCACTTGATCCACTTCTGGTTTTCTAGTGGTTAATTGAAGATAAAAGTCTCATGGAATTTCCTAACAAGGATGGCTTTAGGCTGCAATCTTCAGATCTTAACCTCCTAAGTAGCTAGGATTACCGGTGTGAGCTATGAGAGCCTGGCCTCCGTGGAAGTCTTAACATGAACAAAACTTAAGACACAGAAAGCACTGTTCCTGGGGCAGAAAACATGGTACCCACCTTGCAGATGTTGGCAAGAAGCAGGGTTAAGGAAGTCCTGAAGAATTTGGGGGGAATTCCTGTAGAGTTCAGAGCCTGTTTTGTAGAAATGTGGCTATTTTTATGCTGTTTGTTTTCTAGCTATTTTCATCTTATTCTCCCTGAGCGTTTAATATAGATGTCAACTGGTTCCAAATGTATAATGAGGAACCAAGAAAACCTTTTTTGTTTCCACATGTTTTGTTTGGTGTATACTATCAAGATAGGTCAGAATGTTGTGGAAAATACTCTGGAAAGAAGCAAGTGGCAAACAAACAGTACAAGAAATGTATCCAATGCCTAACGTATGAAACTGTAACCTCTCTGTACCTCAGTTTGATAATTAAAATTTGAAGAAAAAAAAAGAAGCAAGTGGCAATCAGAGAGTTGGAAAGCTCAGGCTTATTTTGCAGGAAGATACAGAGGAATTCCTTCTCTGTCGTATGGAGAACAATTCTTTTATACTTGGGCCACAGGTATTTTGAGTTTTGCTTTACCTCAATGGTTATACTCTCGCAAAAAATTGCCAGTAGCTGGCTTTTTCTTGCCACATTGAGCTTGTTCTTATAATGGAAGGATTGAGCTACTTCTGACAATGGTAAGATTTTTTTTTGTCAATAATATTGAGGTGTATGTGTCCCTTGAGATTGCAGACAGAAGAGCCACAAGAATTAAGGCAAACACTACAACCCAGTGACATACTCTGAGACTCACTTGTTCCAATAAAGTTATTCAATTTTGTCTTATTCTGTCCTTTACCTAAAAAGAAATTTAATCCTCTGGATAAGATTTTGTACCACAGTGTGTAAAGATTGCATACTTTAAAGTTTAACCTCTCACCTCCTTACAGCACTAAATTTTGTTTGGAAATTATTATTATTTCTACTAAGCACTGTTATTTTTATTTCTACATTTTCTATGTGACTTGGGATATTTTCTATTTTGTTATTCCTTCATTTATTTTAACATTTTTATTATCTTTCAGTTATTGTACAAAGAATTTTCAATTCAACAAGTCAATCTATGAGTATAATGCATCTTGCTCAATGTCACTCTTTTCATCATTTCCCCCTTTCTACCAATCTCACCCTCAATTTTACAAGTCCCATTTTTAGATTTACATATTGAATATTGTGACCACATTGTCCCACCTTTCTCATCTTCATTCATCTATCCTCTTTCCCTTGGTACTTATTTTTTTAAAGAATTATAGTTTCATTGCATGAACCAGTCAGACCAGTAAGCCATAGCTCATTTTTATGCTCCTTGGCATTTCAGAATATTTATAAATAATTCAGAGGGAATTTTTGTGTACTATTAATAAGAAAAAAAGAAGCCATTCTCTAAAAATGCAGTGCATCAACTGTAAGCTAAGAGAAATTCAAAATGATTTTCACCTTGGTTATCACTTCACATTCAAATGCTCATAACTGTTTTAGAAAGCTCAACGCCCACACCACAGGATCTTGCTCCTCTTTAATTTTCTCTAATTTGAGTAGTGAATAACCAAATACTCATAATGCAATTAGAAGATAATCAGGCTTGTAATTATGTTAATTGCTGGAGACTTACATCAATCCTCTAGCAAAGTGATAGGATTTCAGGGGAACTATTAATGTGGCAAATGAGTCAGGCAGAGACAGGGTAAATTGATGAACAGCACTGACTTGTGTCATTTAACAGCACTGAAAGACAATGGAGCCAGATAGGCAAAGGGCCTTCAGGGGAGAGTATAGAAAACAGGTTTTATATTTCAGCTCTGTTCCTCTTCTTTTGTGTTTTCTTGCTTCCCATGAGTAATTACATTGTCTATTTATATTTATTATTGTAAGAAGCCTAACTCAAAGAGAACAAGGAGAATGAGAGAGAGAAAGAGAGAGAGAGGGGAGGGGGGAGCAAGAGCGCAGACACATTAGGATTTTCTCAAGCTATCCCTATCTCTCACATTAAAGGAAAAAGAGCAAAACATTGCCCCTCCACAGCTGACAGATCCCAACAGAAGCAGTTCTACTCTCCATTAGACAATGCTGCGCAGGACAAGAGAGGGGTAGGGCTGATATACATAATCAGTGGTTAATGGAAAGGGGACTTGGATGAAGAAAAAGTCACTACATTTACTTGTCTGAAAATAAGCTAGACGAATATAGTTTTACTCAGTGAAAATGAGACCATTTTTTAAGTTCCCTTAGCCGTAAGGCATCAATTTCAATGAGAAGCAAGTGGTGGGCAGGCAAAGTTGGCTTTCTGTTCATTGATAAATGATTGCTGATATTGTGGGGTTCCATTTTGGTATGTCTATTGGTTGGGTTTTTTTTTTATTTATTGCATTGTGTGTATGTGTATATGGATTGGAGTCACAACTGAGATTATAAGGTTTAGAAAAAGATGGCTGGTGAAAACTTTGATTTTTTTTGTTATGCTCACCAGTTACAATCTCTACAGGCCTCACAGTTGGTGCATTTCTGGAACCAATGCACAAAAATGGGAATCACGATGCCTAATTGGCTTTTGAGTTGTCTGGAGGTGAGCCAGGGTCCTGCAGACAGTGGGGTGGATCTCCTCTTCTTGCCCAATGAGTGCATTTCCCAGGAGCCTTCACTCTTGGTGGCATAGAGGCAAGAAGGGCTAATGTTCCCCACAACTGCCATTTAAAGAAATATTTATCCTATTATTGATAAATTCTCTCCAAGTTAAAATAAAATCACCTGCAAAAAATTGTGTCTCTTATTTGGAAGTAAAGGACCAGGATACCTAAAAGGTATCGAGTTAGGGTGCTACCCATCAGTTACGACTGAGATAAATTGAAAGGCTTCCCTTTTCAAATGTATAACAATCTAAAGTAACCGTAGCTCAAGTAGGACTGTAAAAGCCAGATCTCTACCAAGGCTCCTCCTCATAAATACCCAGGTGTTCATTTCTACCACAACTGATATTTTATCCCTCTAATATTGAAATAAAATGACAAATTTGAGCTTATAGCTCACCATATGCTTACAACGTCTTGGCCATTTGGGAAGCATATTGGAACTATATAGTGTGTAATTAAACTATAAGTATGTTATAAGCTGAGTTAAATAAAGTTCAAGGTTAAATTATACAAGATCCCCTCATTTTCTGCTACATTCTTGATTAATCATTAGCCATTAACACAAACATGGGTTCTTAAGGTTTATGAAAATTTAACTCATTCATTAAAATGACCCACAGGAATAGATTTTCATGGCTACCAGAAAGCCAAGACAAAGGAGCAAAGATGCTGAACCTTGAGCCATTTAAAGCGTGAAGGTGGTAGTTACCAGGCAATTTATTTGGAAATAAGAGGATGATTCTCTCATCAATAAAAGAGTAACCACCAGTTACAAATATTCAAGGATAAATGAGAGATTTAAGAAGAAGCCAAATTTAGTGAAATGGAGTGATTAGGAAAATATATTGCTCATAAAAATGAAAAACTTTTCCTGTAACTTATTTATGGTTGGCAAATTGTCCAAAAATCTAATTAGGCAAGCTGATGTTCTTGGAAGAGATCTCAGGCTAGCTCATTACATTAACTCCATAAATTTGTTCTTTCTGAAATCCCCAAGTAGGCAACTAATCATACATAGACTTCTTTGCTTTTTCTCATTTTGTAATTTCAAATTTTGTCATTGGCTAGCATTCTATTTTTACTGTGCACAGAAGGAATTGAGCCAGAAAAAAATTTATTTAGCTTGCAAACCATCAGTACAAATCAGATACAGATTTAGAGGTAACTCAGTTAACATTCTACTATGATTTCTCATCAATATAAAACTGTGAATTTTATTTCCAGTGTCTCCTAAGTTTATATTGTGAGAATAGAATTTATGAGGGTATTGTTGTGTACAAAGAATGCTTCTTCTAAAAACATGCAATTTTTAAAAAGTGTGACAAAGTTTTTATGAATTTATATTTTTCTTTTCCTTGTCAAGGTCATAGAATGATGGGTGTTCCAATGGAAGAACCGTAGTCATGGTAATTGTGGTTCAATTCAAAGGGAATATATGGCTTCATTTCTAACTACATATATGTAAGTTTAGCATATACTACTTACAAATAAATTTGTATATGAAGTAGATGGACTATAGTACCATGTGTGCTAGAATATCATGTTTGAGCCCACCTAGCATTTTATGAAATGTTATAAGTTACAAAAGAAATTAAAGCCATATTTTGCTTTCATATTTCATTTTCTCTTCCACCAATATGTGGTTTCCCATATATTCCAATTTTTTACTGTAATTTACAAACTTGAGTTGTGTAGATTGTTCCCCAAACTGCATTCAAGTTTCTCTGAACTCTGTAGCAAGATTTTAGTGTACTTTAGTTTATGTTGATTTATGTTCTTATTTGTTAAAATACTGCAAGTAACATGCATACTGGTGGCTCATGCCTATAATCCTAGTTACTCTGGAGGCTGAAATCTGAGGATTGAAGTTTAAATCCAATTAGGAGAAAAGTCTGTGAGACACTTCTCCAATTAGCTACCAAAAACATTGGAAGTAGTGCTGTGGCTAAAGTGGTATAGCACTGGCCTTGAACAAAAAATGTTCAGGGACAGCACCCAGGTCTTGAGTTCATGTCCTAGGATAGATATAAAAAATACTGTGAATGAATCATTAATGTATCAAAGCAGCTAAGACCTGTATTTAAATTGAAAAGGTAATCATGATACCTAGATACCCTAAGAGTATTAAAAATTAGAAGGAAAATGGCAAGACAAAAATTCTGGAATTACTTCACTAAAGAACTATTATTTGTCAAAATCAAGTTATTGCCTCTGGACAGGGACATTCAGAATGTGTTTTTAAAAATGATTTTATCAATGGAACCTAAAAATTCTTCATGAAAACTAGAAAGAATTGCCTTAAGGGATGATTAAATTATTTAAGATTTGATTCTTTGAACACAAATTTGTAGATCTAAATGATATTAATAGTCAAAAAGAGATTCAGGGCTAAAAATGGTAGCATATCATGAATGTGATTGTTATTTAATTATTTATTTTGGTGGTATTAGGTTGGAATTCAGGGCCTCATGCTCTCTAGGCAGGTGCTTCTCTTGAGCTACACCCCTAGCCCTTTTTGCTTTGGTCTATTATGGATAAGCTCTCACAATACCTCCTACCCCGTGTCTAACCTCTGACCACAACCTTTCTACCTATGCTTCCTACATATCTGGAATTACAGGTGCATAGCTCTAAAAAGCAGCTCATTTAATGAGGTAGGGTTTGTATTTATTTTTATTTATTTTTTACTAACTTTTGGCCTGGTATTGATGCATAATCCTTGTAATCCCTGTGTCCTGAATAACTGGATTAGAAACAGGCTATTAGTGTAACTATCAAAAATCCACCACATTTCATCTCCTAACATAGAGATGAACCTTATTTGGTAAATGTCCCAAATAAAGTCTTAAAATAATTACAAGTTGACTATTGTAATACAATTTATTCTCATTAATAAGTGGCTACAAGATTGCTTAAAAGACTTGGCTTGTTGAAGTGAAGAGAATAGCTGTCAACGAAGGCTGCCTACTGCATTGTGGTTGGGATGTGTGTATACATACATACATTTATGCATGGTTTTCATTCACTATGTAACAGGTATGTTAAAAAAGCTTAGCAATAATAAAATAAACTTTTAAGAGGTTTAAGTAAACTGGGCGTATGTGTGAAGGATTTAGTGTAACGTAGGCATACAATTGTAATTAAAGTTTGCCTTGAAATAAATCTTTAAAAACTAGATCAGAAGTACATGTTACCTTAGAAACAAGTTTGTCACGAAGTGAAAGTTATTGAAAAATCAGTCAGAAGAATAGAGCAATAGTGATACAAAGTAGTGGAAGCTTATTAAATTCAGAGTCAGTACTATTTAGAATTTATAAATTTTGAATGATAGAATATTAATTATAAGAAATTAAATCAGAAATAGAGTTAAGACATATACACTTATCATGTAGTATAAATACAGGCATATATCTGTACATAAATGTGATACCTAACTTCATAAATAGTTCAGAATATTCCATTGTGAAAATGACACTATAATTATAGAAAGCTGTGGTGTCACATTTTTAACAGTTCATAGTAAGAAACAGTCCACTGTTTGCAGGACTCACAAATTAGTCAGTTACCTTAAAACCAAATGAATGTTGGGTTAGGAAAAGAGATATTTTTATTGGAACAATAGTAAAAGTATATGAGTTAAAAGACATATAGAGAAATTCTTAAATATAAAGAAATACTTAAAGATAAAGTGTATGAGTCATAAAACCCATAGAGAAATTCTTACATATAAAGAAAATTAGGAAAATAATGACATCTTTGGGGTTATGAACTGCCAAACAAGGTTGGTACATTTAAAGTGTTCCCCTTAATGGGTCTAAAGAGAACAGTCTCCTTTTAGTTATTAAAATTAATACTTTAGTGATTATTTTTGTTAGAATTTCATGCTATTACTTGTATGGAATAAAGAATCCATAAAGCATTTTGATTAACCACTCTAAAATTGTGTTTCTTCAGTTAATGTATGAACTGAATTAGAATTTATTGAAGATAAAAATGTCACTTTGGATGTGTGTTAACTCCTGCTATCTCAAATGAATGGTAATATTTCAAATGGATGATAAAAGATTAAGTCCATTTTAAATAATAATTCACATAATTTAGATTGCAATTGGCTGGTGGAAAAGGGCTTTGTTTTAACACTTCTGATTTTCCTATAAATGGAACAGGATAGTGATACAAATATATTCCTGAATAGTAAATATTCTTGCTCCACGTATCTTTATTTTCCTTTTTAGTATAAGTTATGGTTTGTAAAAGAAACTCTCTATCAAATTACTATCTTTAGGACTACTAGCAAACCAAAGCAGCTTTGTTATGTTATATTCTCAGATACCCTTTTTAAACCTGACTTTTAATATTCCTAAATAAGTTAATTTTTAACAGTGGTCCAAAGTTTATACTTATGTATGGGAGGGTCTTCTGGAAATAAAGTGGAAATTAGGTGAGTGCTTTAGCTCACCTAAGTGAGCCAATAGTCTTTTTAAGAATTGGCTTTAATCTTTAGAACTGGTTTCAAGTTAGCAAATACTTGAAAAATAGTCCAGAGTCTCTGTATGCCCTCTAGTCAGTCTCCCTTCTGAATATCTTAGTATCTTATGTTAAGGCAATCCATTTTTACTAGTAATGAACCAATACTGATGTGTTATTTCTAATTGAAATTTATTGGCACCGATTTCCTTTTGTTAATGTCTTTCTCTCTTGGAGTGTCTGATCTAGGGTCCCACACTTACTTTTATGGTCCAGTTGGCCCTTCTTAGTTTTCCTAGACTTTAAATGAGCTTGGCAGAATGGGTGTAAATTAGGCAGGTTTTGTAGGAGGCCCTTCTACAGAAATTTGTCTGGCATTCTTTTAATGAATACTTGCCCTTTGCTCTCACTTTCTAGCTTGTCTCAGTTTTTCTTGCATAGTCATCACAGTCTTTGCTGAATCTCGGTTCCTTCATCCTAAAAAGATGGATTCCCTGACTTTGTTCAGATAATGCCAAATACAACCCTGTATTTGTTATTTTTTTTCTTAGATGCGTACCGATGTTAAAGCCGGAGACAGTTGATGATTAGTGATCATAATAAAAGAGAATAATTCTAGGGTTGATGAGACTGTTATTTTTTGAGATTGAGTATTTATTTCCCCCCCACATTTTTGTTAGTATTAATTGTACATACTTATGATATGCTTTGATTATCTATACTTGATCTATGATCATACATACTCATCTATCATTTTAATCTTACTATTCTTTTTATCTTTCTTTTTAATTTTTCAAAACAAATGTCTATAATTAGACTACAGTATATTGTAATCAGACTCTTCCCTCATTTCATTTTCTTTTTTTTAAGTAGTTGTACAAAGGAGGTAGCATTCGACAATGTAGTATAAAATACAATGAATCTTAGTCAATGTCAACCTTTTCATCATTTTTTCAGTGATCACCAAATTCTTCAGAATAAAAGTAACTTTAGTGTTTTGGTTACCATAATATCATAATAAGCTTATCATATTTTGGGTTACAAGCTCTTTTTTCTTCCATTGACTTGTCATAACATTTCTGCCATTAGTTGGTATGTTGAAAAGTTTCTTTTAATATATTTTCCCCTTCCATTTAAATTTTCAGAGGGACCCTAATAAGTAAGTACTTATTGTATTCCCTAAACTATTTTTGATGCTGGGTAGAAAAGACCAGGACACTTATGCCTATTTTCATGGAATTCATATGTGATTAACAACGCTAAAATGCATTTATACAAATGCAATGTCAGTGCTACACGATGGAAAGCTTAGGATCAAGTCGGTTTTATGAATGAATGTGGGATGTATGTGTATATATGTATTAGTTGTATACACATACATACAATGGAATTCTAGTCATCCATCAGAAAGAATGATATTGTAGCATTCATGAGGAAATAGAAAGACTTGGAATTATATTAAACAAAGTATGCTAGACCCAGAGAAATATAGGTTACATGGTTTCTCTCATTTGTGGTAACCAGAATGTGCCTATTTTTTCTTACTTTGTGTCTTTTTCCCTTTTTTGCCAATCCTAGGGCGTGGACTCAGGGCCTGAGCATTGTCCTTGGCTTTTTTTTTTGCTTGAGACTAACACTCTACCTCTTGAGCCACAGCACCACTTCTGGCCTTTTCTGTTTATGTGGTGCTGAGGACTCAAACCCAGGGCTTCGTGCGTGCTAGGCAAGCACTCTATCACTAAGCCACATTCCCAGCCCCAAAATGTGCCTATAAATATGCAAATAAACACATTAGGTGATAAGCAAGGGGTTACAAATGAATTAACGGAAATGTAAGAGGCTCTATAGGGAACACAGATAATGTAATTATTTAAAAAGACTAAGTCAAAGCTCAACAAAATGAGTACCAGGAAATGGGTCCTTGCAAGTGGGAAAGGTGGGGCCAAGGGGGGGAGGTGTAGAAGAATGAAGGGGGAAGGAGAGAGAATAGAGGCAAGAATTCATTGAATATATCACAGAACTGAGAAAAATAAGGGAAGGTATGGACCCAAAAGGGGTGAAGATATTGAAGTGATGACACAGATCAAGATGCACTGCACACATAAACTGTTTTGTTAAAAGGCAAAAAAATTAACTACATAACCTTAAATTAAGATAAGTAAGAGAAGGGGTGGCTTGGAAGGGATGGGTGGGAGTGTTGAAAGGGATGACATTGATGAAGATGCACTGCATTTGTAAACTGCTTTGGTGAATGGCAACTCCTTTGTACAGCTACTTAAAAGAACTTACATTATAACCAAAACAGAAACTGTATGTAAACTAATATTTACATATTGGTTTCACATATGCATTACCCATTCCATAAAAAATGTCACTGCAAATCTAGTTGTTAAAATACATTTTAAAACAATATTGCACATAATTGCCATTTACATTGCTTCATAATAAAAATTAACAGTATTTCAATAATTACTTATTTAAGTCAGGGCTTTGACAATATGTGCATTACATGAAGAAATCATATTAATTGTAATTATCTCAACTTTATCACTGTTGTCATTGTTAATTTTTTAATATTGTTAGTTTTTCTATTTCATCAAATTTCCTCCTAGTAAATTATTCCCCTTTCTATTTTTTCTCTTTTTTCCTTTATTAACTTGAAATCTTAGTTTATATTTCTTAATCATCAAAAAGATTCTTGCCTTTTTGCTTTCTCAATATATATAATAAACATAATAAATTTTAAGCTGAGAAATTTAGTTACCATATATATTAGTATATAATCTTTTCACAATAGTACTGTTAAAATATTTTGTAATTTCTTTTGGATTTCTGTTTTTGAAAAGATGTTATTTAGAAATTAGCTGCTTCTTTTGCTAATTGTGATTTTCTATCTAAGTTTTCTCATTAATTTCTAGTTTTTTCTCACTATTGGCAGTGTACATTCGCTGAGAGAAAGCAATCTCTTGAACATTGTAAAGTTTCTTCTAAGATGCAGCATATGGCCAGTTTTGGTAAGTGCTCCATACATAGATGAAAAAATATGTGTTTTATTGTTGGTGAAAGCCACATTCTGAAATTTCAGAAATTTAATTTTCTATTTATATTTTATATCTTTTTGTTTTATCTACTATTCAGAGACTGTTTTGAAGTTTCTTGCTATGGATAAAGATGTATCTGATCCTTTTAAATTTATTATTATTATTTTGTTTTTGGACATTGGACACATACTGATTTTCATTTTTATGGTGGAAAATACCTATCTCATAATGCAATATGCTTTTTTCTCTTGTGATACTTTATTTTTTTCTTTTCTTTTCTGTCTTTTTTTTTTTTTTTTTTCAGTCCTGGGGCTTGAACTCAGGGGCTGAGCACTGTCCCTGGCTTCTTTGTGCTCAAGGCTAGCACTCTACCACTTGAGCCACAGCACCACTTTTGCCTTTTTCTGTTTATGTGGTGCTGAGGAGTTGAACCCAGGGCTTCATGCATGCTAGGCAAGCACTCTACAGCTAAGCCACATTCCCAGCCCCCCAAAACATAATAATTTTTATGGCATATTAAACATGGTAATCTTGATATTTCCTTGTATGCTGGCTTCTGTATTTCTATTAACAACTTATATTATCAAATACAACTTCTCCTTTGAAAGCAAAACCCTATTTTTCCTTCATTCTGTTTTTAAAATATCTCTGTATGTCTCTGACTTTCCTACCTTATACCTCAACTCTCACCATTTGTGTTACCATGTGCCAAGAAGAGTTCTTTTACCATGTCACACTGAAGTTTGAAGAGATTTGAAGAGGAAGCTGAGCTTGCTATCCTTTGCCAATTCAGAAATATGCCTTCCAGCATCTCTTCGGTCTATTAGAATTCAACTTAGATGTTGTATAATTTAGTTTTGATTCTTCCAAAGTAGTTCAGACTTACACAAAGCCACGTACCACTGCACCTAGCGAATTTAGGACTTTCTCATAATTCTGCTGTGCATTTAAATTTCCCTCTTTCACATTCTAGGCATTGTTAATGGTTTCTGTTACTATCCATATGACCTATCATGATGGCTTCCAAATTTCTTCTCATCTGGTACATTTTTATTAGTCAGTATGTGGTCATATCTTAGTGACATCTCACTAGTATTTTGATGCCCTTGCCTTACAGGCCCTCATGTCTCATTTCTCCCACTTCTTCTTTAGGATCCTAAAGCATCTTGTCCCACCAAGATTCTTCCTGACAGCCATATTGGTGAATAAAGAAAATCTCCTCCTCTTGCCAGGTGCTAGCGGCTCATGCCTGCAATTGTTGCTACGAAGGAACCTGAAATCTGGTCAGTCCCAGTAGGAAAGTCCATGAGAGTCTCATTTCTCATTAACTGTCAAAAATATGGAAGTGGAGCTGTGATGAATGTGATAGAGCATCAACCTGAAGCCCAAAATCCTAATAGACACCACACATGCGCACGCACCCCCGCCCCACCAAACAAGCAACCCAGCCCCCCTCCCTTTAGTCCAAACCAATGTTTCCACTGTTTATCACAAAGGTGACTGTTTAAACAAAGACAAGACATGTTAGAAACCATCAATATAATTTTATTTGGAAAATATCATGAATATTTTGTGAAAATATTTAGGGTTGTTTCTGCAGACAACTCTCACTTTAACTTTGGTGTGAATCCCTGGGGAAGAGAATTGGGGAGCAGTATACATCAGAGGAAACAATGCTGCTTCTCACCTTCCACTCCAGCTGTCTTCCACAAATAATCAGTCTTAAAACAAGCCATATGATTTTACTTGTCATCCTTGAGGTTTGAGCTCAAGGCCTGGGCATTGTTCCTGTGTTCTTTTGCTCTAGGTTAGCACTCTACCACTTGAGCCATAGTGCCACTTCTAGCTTGTTCTGTTTATGTGGTACTGAGGAATCAAACCCAGGGCTTCATGCATGCTACACACTGTACCACTAAGCCACATTCCTAGCCCAAGCCATACATTTTAAAAGAAGTTGTAAAAATGACTAATTACAAGAAGACATAAATCATCTAACTAGATCTACAAGAAAGGAAATTGAAACAATAATAAAGAACTTCTCAGCAATGAAAAGCCCATGACCCAACAGGTTCACAGCTGAATTCTACAAGATTCTTAAAGAAGAACTAACATCAATATTTCTCACTATATTCCATGAAATAGAAAAATAAGAAATTTTATCACATTCATACTTTGAATCTAACATTGTATTTATTCCCAAACTAGGTAAATACACAATAGAAAAAGAAATATAGTTCAATCTATTTGTTGAACATCAGTGTTATATTCTTCCATAAATTATTTACCAACAGAATCCAACAACTAATCAAAAAGATTATGCACCACAATCAAGTGGATTTGTTCCAAGAATGTGAAGCTGGTTCAGCATACAAACATCAATAAGTGTAATAAGACATAAACAGAATCTAGAACAGTAATCATGTGATTATTTCAATGATGCAGTAAAGTTCTTCAACAAACTTCAATACCCTTTTAAGTGAAAAGTTCTGAAGAAATTAGGAATAGAAGGAACATAGCATAACAAAATAGAAATTATATATGGAAATATCATACTGAATGGGAAAATGTGGAAACAATTTACTCTAAAAATGGGAAAAAGAAAGGCTGTATTATTTCTGTACTTTTACTCAGTATAGTACTGGAATTTCTTTTTTAAATTAATTAATTAATTACCATTGAACTGATTTGTGTATTTACTATTTAAAGGTGATGTACCGAGGCCTTACAGTCACGTAAGTAAGGTAATGAGTATATTTCTTTTTGAGCAGTGTCACACATCCCTCATTTTCTCCCAGTTTTTCTCCTCCTTTTCTCCTCTCCCCAAGTTGTATAATTCACTTCCAACATAGTGTCTAGTGAGTATTACTGCTGCGTTAGTTCACTCTTTGTCCCACCATTTCTGTGCTTCTCCTTTTCCTCCCCAAATCAGATAAACTTATATACAAGACAAAGCTTACAGAAATAATAAACAAGGATAAAGGGAATAAACTGTAGGGAAGAAAAGGAACTGCAAACAGTACAATTTAAAACCCTCTTGTTTCCATATCTTGGAGTTCATTTTGATAAGTGTCATTTTGTGTGATCAATAGGCACATAGCCATTGTCCCTTCTGATATTCTCCTAAGAATATCCTCCTTTGGTCTTATTTTATGAATGCTTATACTGCTGTTTAATCATTTCCAAGTGTAATTATGTGTCTTTTCCTATCCATTGGGTTTACTTGTAGATTTAGAGGCACATTCTAATTATTACATATGAGGGAAACCATGCAGCCTATCTTTCTTTGGATATGGCTTACTTTGCTTAATATAATTTTTTTCCAAGTCTTTCCATTTCTTTATGAATTGGGAAATGCCATTCTTTCTGATGGGAGCATGAAATTCCATGTGTGTGTATATACCACATTTCCTTGATCCATTCATTCACTGAGAGACATCTGGGTTGATCCATATCTTGACTATGGTAAACAAAGCTGCAGTGAACATGTTTGTGCTGGTAGCTTTAGTGTGGTCTGCTTTGTGGTCATTTGGGTAAATACTCAGGAGTTGGATTGCTGGACCATAGGGAAGTTTAGTCTTTTGAGGAACCTCCATACTGCTTTCCAGAGTGGCTGAACAAGTTTGTACTCCCACCAACAGTGTAGTAGGGTTCTGTCTT
Source organism: Perognathus longimembris pacificus (assembly GCF_023159225.1). Taxonomy (NCBI): domain Eukaryota; kingdom Metazoa; phylum Chordata; class Mammalia; order Rodentia; family Heteromyidae; genus Perognathus; species Perognathus longimembris. Next base: position 60,117,505 of record NC_063172.1, read on the forward strand.
GGCCACATCCTTACCAGCATCTGTTATTGTTATTTTTCTTGATAATGGCCATTCTAACTAGGGTGAGGTAGAATCTCATTGTGGTTTTGCTTGGCATTTCTTTTATGGTCAGAGCTGTGGAACCTATCTTCATGTGTCTCTTGACCATTGTTATTTTCTTATTCTTTGCGGTAATCTCTCTTTAAGTCTTTAGCCCACTTACTAATTGGGTTGTTTTTTTCTTTGAGAATATGTTTTGGGAGGCTTAATTTTTGTTATCTCTAAGTATATTTAGATATGAGGCCCTTGTCTGATGCATAGCAAGTAAAGATCTTCTCCCACTGTGTGAGCTTTCTATGTCTCTTGCTAGCTGTGTCCTTTGCTATGCAGAAACTCTTCAGTTTGATACAATCACATTTATTCAGTCTTTCTTTGAACTGTTGTGATTCTGGATCTTTTCTTAGGAAGTTTCAGCCTGTGCTGAGGATCCCGACATTACCCCTCTCCTGCCCTGTAATATTTTCAGGCTATTAGGTCTTACACTGAGGTCTTTGATCTATTTGTAGGCAATGTTAGCACAGGATTCTAGTGATAAGGGATCTAACTTCAGTTTTCTGCACATGTATAGCCAATTCTGCCAGCACCAATTGTTGAAGAGTCTGTCTTTCTTCCATCCCGTGTTTTTGGCTCCTTTATCAAATATTAGGTGGCTATATGTTTGTGGCTTCATTTCTCGGTCTTCTATTTGATTCCATTGGACCTTGGGTGTATTCTTGTGCCAGTATCAAGCTGCTTTTATTACTAGGGCTTTGTACTAGAGTTTGAAGTTTAGTATTGCTATTCTCCCAACATTGTTCTTCCTGCTGAGAATTGTTTTTGCTATTCATGGTCTTTTATTTTTACATATGGATATTTGGATTGCTTCTTCTACATCATTGAAGAATTTTCTTAAGACATGGATGGGTTTTGCCTTGAATTTGTAGATAGCTTTGGGCAGTATAGTCTTTTTATGATGCTAATCCTTCTAATTAGTTCTGGAATTTCTAGCCACCATAGTAAGGCAAGAGAAAGCAATAAAAGGAGTCAAACTAAGTAAAGAAATTAAACCATTTTGCAGATAATATGATCATATACATTAAAGACTGTAAGGATTCCATCCCCATATCCCTTGAGAAGAGTATCATGAGAGAAATGTCAATAGATAGAAATCAGTAGCTTTTCTGTACACTAACAATGAACAGAACCAGATGGAAATCAGGAAAACAATTCCAATTATAATAAATGTCCCCATCCAAATCTAGAAATAAATCTCATAAATGTTCAAACAGACAAAGAAATGTTTTAAAACGTTGGTGTACAAAAAAAGACTTCAAATTATACTATAAAGCCATTATAATAAAAACAGCTTGGTACTGGCACTAAAATAAACAGGCAGACCAATGGAGCAAACGACACAACCCAGGAATAAATCATGGCACCTACAGCCAACAAAGGCTCCCACAAAGTAGGTTAAATTATACCAAAATACATGTTGGATAAAGGATAAATTACTTAACAAATGGTGCCCAAAGAACTGCATCTCCACATCCAGAAAATGGAAATCATATATCTATCTCACACCCTCTATGAATATCAGTTCAAAGTGAATAAAAAGACCTTAATGTAAAAACTGAGACTTTGAAACTACTACAGGAAATGGTAGGAAAAACAGAACTTACTGACATAGGCAGCAACTTTCTGGATGGAATTCCAGAGTCTCAGAAAACAGGAGTGGGAATTGTCAAATGGAAATACACCAAACTAAAACTACTTCTTTTTAGTGAAGGACATTGTTACTAAGGTAAAATATACATTGAAAAGATATTTGCCTGATACATCTGACAAGGATCTAATAATGAAAATATACAAGGAGCTAAAAAATGAAACCCCCTTGTTTTAGAGTTCATTTTGATTAGCATCATCTTATGTGATTGTATGTACATATCTACTGAGCTATTGTGATCATCTAGGCATGTACTGGGCATATACTAGGCATATACTAATTATTACCAATGAGGGAAACCATAGAGTCTGTGCTTCTTTGGGTCTGGCTAGCTTTACTTAGTATGATTTTTTCCCCCAAGTCTTTCCATTTTCTTATAGTGAGGTAATGCCATTCTTACTGATAGAAGCATAGAATTCCATTGTGTATATGTGCCACAATTTGTTGATCCATTCATCTACTAGGGTGCATCTGAGTTGTTTCCATATTTTAGCTATGGTAAATAATGCTGCAATGGTTATGGTTGTTCTGGTAGCTTTAGTATGGCCTTGGTTGTGATACTTTGGTTAAATGCCCCAAAGAGGGGTTGCTGGGTCATAGGGAAGCTCTATGTTTAGCCTTTTAAGGATACTCGATACTGCTTTCCAGAGTGGTTGAAAAGAATTACACGTTGTTGTTGTTATTTTTAACATAGTATGTGAACTTATTTCTTGTTTCTTTTGTTTACCTTCCCTATGGTTTAGCCACTGTTTTCACTGCTTTTGATTTTGGTACCCTGGGTATTGTATATATTTGTTTGAATTAGGAAAGGGAAGAGGAACATCAAAATTGTGAGAAAAGGGGTAAAGGGTGAACCACTATATCCGTGATACTTACAAAACAGTATATTGTAAACTAATTGTACAACTTGGGGGGCGGTGGGGGAGGATGGAAGGTTGGAGAAAAATGAGGTAGGAGATAACAAGTTTGGCAAGAAATGTACTCACTAGCTTACATATGAAACTATAGCCTCTGTGTACTTCACCTTGACAATTAAAAACAACAACAACAACAACACTAAAACTCCAAAGAATAACCTAATCAATAAATGGGCAAAGTAGCCAAATTGCTACTTCTCTAAAAAAGTTCAAGGGGGCAGTAAATACATGGAGAAATACTCTATATCCCTGTCCATAAAAGATCCCTATTAGATTCTGCAGGGAATGTAAATAGTCAATGACTATCGAAACCAGTATGGATAGTCTTCAAAATATCTACATGAAGAAAAAAATTAGGATCCAATGGTTCCATCCCTGAATATTTATCTGAATGATTGCAAGTATGCAATAATGGTACCTGTCTACCTATATTTATTGTAGAACTAATTTACAGAATCAAGTTACAGAAATAAGAACCAGTTATAGAAATACCCTATAACTTGGCACCAAGTTATAGAAATAGCCCAGATGCATCTAAACACATACAACACACACACACACACACACACACACACACATACACACACATACACCTCCCCCCCACATATTTTATTTAGCCATCAGGAAGAAATGAAATTATGTCATTTGCAGGGAAAAGGATTGGTCTGGAAAAAGTCATACTGAAAAAAATCAACCCAGAAAGACAATGAGTTCATATTCTCTCTCATATGTGGATCTTAGATCCAGTAATACAACAAGTAAACACATACAGAAGCCTAAGCCTATGTATATATAAATATATATGTATATACATACACACACACACACACATATATATATATATATACATACATATCCAGAAAAATATTCAACCTGACTAAAGTATAATGTATACAGGACAAAATTCTACGGTGCAAACCCTTTGAGCAATTAATCGATAGTTTAACATATGAGTATGAAGAAGCTGAAATATATTTTGAATGAGGAAGGGTTTCCTGGGAGAATGATGAATGAATAGTAAAGGGAACACTAGACAAACATAGCCATAATACTTAATGTATAAAGAAGTAGTGAGAAATTTGATGTAACAAATGGAGGAAGAGTAGATGGGAGGGAAAGAATGATAGGAGATGTGATTCTGATTAAGATGCACTCTATGGATAAACATGTTAAAATGTAACCTTCTTTTACAATCATTAGATTGTACAGGATTAGATAAACTAATTCATAAAAATTAAGGTAAAATTAAGTAAAAATACTCAACAGTTTTATGCAAAAATTCCCCAACATTCATAGAAGTGAAATCAAAACTACTTATCATTCTAGTTCAACAGCTATCATTAAATACACAAAAGATGACAATGGTGGTGAAGATGTAGAAAAAAACGAACCTTGTACACTATTGGTGTGAATCTAAATTAATATGGTCATTTTAATAGTATGGACAATATTGAAAAATTACAATAAGCTACCATATGATTCTACAAGCCCATTACTGAGGCTAAATCCAAAGGAAATGAAATCAATATGTCAAAAGAACATTTTTTCCATATTTATCTCAGCACTATTTATAATAGCCAAGAATGAGAAGCTGGAGCTCGGTGCCAAATACCGGCAATCTCATCGTTTTAAAGAGGCAGGAGCGGGGGCTGGGAATGTGGCTTAGCTGTAGAGTGCTTGCCTAGCATGCATGAAGCCCTGGGTTCGATTCTTCAGCACCACATAAAAAAAGCGCCCAAAGTGGTGCTGTGGCTCAAGTGGTAGAAGGCTAGCCTTGAGCAAATAGAAGCCAAGGACAGTGCTTAGGCCCCTGTCCTGTCCTGAGCTTCTTAAAAAAAAAAAAAAAAAAAAAAAAGAGGCAGGAGCATTGTAGGTTTAAGGCTAGCCTGGAATATAGCATGAGTCCTTTTCTTATAAAAGGATAAGAGAAGAAAGAAAATAAATAACAACCTCATTTTCTATAGAATGACAAGGGAAATACTATTCAGCCATAAAAACATGAAAGTTTATATGCAACAACATGGATAAAACTAGAAGCCACAGAGAAACAAATACTGTGTGATCTCACTCATACTTTACATCTAAGAAAGCTGATTTTATTGAAATTGAGAAAGAAATAGAGATTGAAGAGAATATAGGAGATAGAAGGATAAAGAATATTTGATGAGTAATTACTGAGAAATATTTATTAGGAGTACTCATTTTTGTTCTTGTGTTGCACAATAAGGAGACTCTGAAGAGTTGGAAATTCTCCAAAATTGTGCTTTGTGTTTTCTAGGAAGCTTCATGTTATAGATATATTTCATTAATTTATTTCCTACTGGTGATAAATTTAACCAGCAGCTACTGTCCCTTCCTGAAGTTTGGAGGTAGATCTCAACCCTTCAATTATGCTTTGGTCTTTCCTATGTAGGCGTTTCCAGCCCTCAGTCAATCCATCCAGATAATAAACTCACAATAATTTTTAGGATTCCAAGGATTTGGGTTATACTTTACAGTATTGTAGGCTATGGATGAACAAACCTAGAGTCCACCAAGTCCAACTCCCAAATAGAATATTTATAGTTGTTTTGCTTTCAAAATCTTATGGGTAAATTTTTTATCTTGTACAAATCTTTAACATAAAATTCATGTTGTACTATTTCATCTAAAGTGGACCACTTCTCAGTCTTTATAAGAGTCATTTGTCATTATTTTCATAGTGCTTACTATACTATGTATATGAGGCCCTGGACTACTTTCATCAGTACTCTGTCCCTAGTACCTTGGAGAGTGGCTGCTACCCAGGGTAAATCAGAGACATTTATGATATGAATAAATGAATGGAAATGCAGTGACTTATATGAACAACACTTAAATACATTGAAGGCATTGCATTAAAGGTGCCAATTTTAGCAATAGGATTATAGAAGAAACATTGATGAAAAAGAGCTTTTCAGAGTCAGACGAGATTAATCAGACAGGATTTAAAATGAAAATATTTTTTTAAGTATTAGGTTTTAAAGATTTGAAACTCCCTATTCTCAACAAAATGGAGCTTTTAATAATTCCTACTTCCAAATTCCATGCTATTATTATTAGCAGTAAAATGGTTCAAGGTGGAGAAGCAGGTGGTCTTAATTCCATCTGTAATAAATCTCAACTATTAACCATTTGATGAAACAGAGAATCTATGGGGTATTGACTGCTCTTACAGATAATAGATTTCATTTTTAATCTTCTCAGAAAATGTAGTAATCTCTGTGCTTGCTCTTAAGGGTCATTCAAAAGGCTAGATTAGAAAGGGACAGCTCCTGGTCTGAACAACAACGGTTAGGTGAGTCGAAGCACTGTTGTTAGGGCAAGCAATCAAGCCAATGCCATTACTTTCCCCCATATGCAGGCGACAAAAGGTGGAAAGAAACAAACATATTTCTGCCAGAGCATAAAGTTCCAAACTTTTCCCTAAGCCTTTCTCTTAAGAGTCTGAGTCATAAGGCCTCTTCAAGTTCTCTTGATCATTTTCCCCATAGGTACCCGATGAGAGAAAGACAAGGATCTCTAGAAGATCAAAATGTAGGAGCAAATAACTAATGAAAAGAACAGCAGGGAGAGAAAGTGAATTGAACTAGTATTTGAAGTCTACCTTTGGGTATAAAATAGGACGGGCTATCTACTACATTCCTACAAGGAGTGCGCTTGTATCCTGGGGTGACAAACTGACATTTTTGGAAAATGAGAAAATAGCAATGTGCCAAATAGATAATATGCCAAATTAATGATTCATGGCTGTATGCCTTTTCAGTTCAAGCGGTCTATACCTTCTTAGAGACACTCCTAGGTTTCTTAAAATGCTACTCTGGGAAGAAATCTCTTTCCCATGCGGACTTTTCTAAAGACAATCTTTTCTGCAAAGTGATCGAGGTCACCACATGGATGATATTCCTTTCACATGCTTTAACTCTCCATCGGGAAGAGAAGAAATGGGACTGATCCTCTCTCTCTTGCCTGTCATTTTCATTTCATCCTCATTATTTGCTTTGAGCAAGAGCAAGTGCACATTTTTCTCTTTTGACAATGGCATTTTCATAACTATAGGCTGTGAGTTATTCTCATGGCTGTAATCATTACTAGAATCTACATTTGTATTACATAGAACTTTAAAAATATCAAATGAGATTGCTTCCCAATTTAATGCAACTTCATGTTTTCCCCCTTATACTAATCAGAAAAGGAAGGTCAATCAGTAAAATATAATCACAGTTACTAACTTTTAACATAATAGACTGCTAAAAACCTTACCATGAACTATATTTTTACATACACATTATATTTTTCTTATTAGGAGAAAGTTAGAAGTTCTGTTCTGAATGCATAGAATTAAAACCACACTGATCAATGAGTCCCAAACTTCTTGTTAGCGCCTGTGGAAACAAGGATACAATAAACATGTTTTATCATCATATGAATAAAGGCTAATTATAATAACAGGAAGCCTTATAGTCCCATGCTTGTGCTACTTTCCAAAATAATACCTTCCTTAATATTTTTAGAAAAATCACGTCTTTATTTCCTTTGATATAATGTCACTTATTGATTAGCTTAATCTCTTCTTAGAATAAACAGACTGGTTCTAAGAAAATTTGTGATAAAAGTTTAAGGAAAATGTCTGGTGGAATCTATTACAATGACAGAGTCCCTCCATCACACACACACACACACACACACACACACACACACACACACACATTCTTAGTCATGTTTTGAATTGAGACTGATGTGATCAACATTAGATTTTTAGCAGAGAAATCCTTTAGTCTATTCACAAAGTACTAATATCTTTAGAATGTGAAATTTAATTGCTTACATTATTAATATCATGAAAAACATTTTCCAAATATAAAATGTTAAATTATAGTCCAATTTCTACAAAGTGAGCATACATATGCTTGAAAGAATTACTGATTATGTTCATGTTCATAAAAATGAACAGATAATATTTAAACATAAGATGATTACAATAAAATGTTAATAAGGAATATTGACATTTATGTATTGATATATTTAACACTAGGCTGGTTGTTTTATTAGGCTTTATAATTTGTTTTCTTCATTTCTGATGAGTCATTTTCCTCCCAGGAAAGGTTTAATCACTGGGTGCCTGTGGCTCATGCCTGTAATCCTAGTCACTTATGAGGCTGAGATCTGATGATCAAAGATCAAAGGTTGTCCATGTAGGAAAGTCCATAAGATTCTTTTTTTTTCATGAGATTCTTATTTCCAATAAACTGCTAAAAGAATAGCCAGAAGTGGAGCTGTGGCTCAAGTGGTTAGGACAAAACAAAAGAAAAAATATTTAGATTCTAAGATTAGTGAAACATGGGACCGATTATCCCTGCCACTGTGAGTAAGCAGAGAAAACTGAAGCAACGAAGTAATTTAGTACATTGGAAAACAGATAACAGAGAACTGTGACTGTTGAGAAGGACACAAGTGAAATGCACAGTAGAATTGCTCTAGACTTTTCTTGAATGTACATGCCCATACATGGTACCACAAGAGTCCCAAGAATAAAGGAGATTAGAGTATAAAGAGAGCTGAAGTGTCTAGATATTGCATTGCAGGTCAGAGTTCAAAAAAAAACAAACAGAGAAACTTTATGAGTCCTTAAAGTACTTGTTGGATCCTAGGATTCATGCATACAGAGTGAAAGTTCATAGTTAGAGAACAAAAACATGGAGCTGAAAATTAAATAGTTTTAAGAGGAGGGAGGGAGGGAGGGAGGGAGGTAGAGAGAGAGAGACTTTCACATCAGCTCAAATGGAAAGTTCTTTTTGAGCACCTGGGAAATTCAGTCAGACTCATCTTAGTAACAGGGATGAATGTTCAAGGACCTAGATTAATAAAGCTTTTTGGAAGTAGCAAAGCTGCAAAGCCTAGGGAGCAATGATACAATATATCCAGTATCTATTTAGGAGTTCTTAGCAATGTCAAGAAATAGAACATGACTGTATGAGTAGGAGAAAATTCAGTCAAGAGAAATTCACCCCAAGTAATGCAGATGAGGGAATTGGTAGGAGATGACCATAAAAGCAGGAATTTAAATGAAAACATGACACCAACAATGGACGTTGTTGCTTTTTGGTTTTTTTTTTTTTGCCAATCCTGGGGACTTGGACTCACTGTCATGGGCTTCTTTTGCTCAAGGCTAGTACTCTATCACTTGAATCACTTGAGCCACAGCACCACTTCTGGCTTTTTCCTTTTTTTTTTTTTTTTCCAGTCCTGGGCCTTGGACTCAGGCCCTGAGCACTGTCCCTGGCTTCTTTTTGCTCAAGGCTAGCACTCTGCCACTTGAGCCACAGCACCACTTCTGGCCATTTTCTGTATATGTGGTGCTGGGGAATCAAACCCAGGGCTTCATGTATATGAGGCAAGCACTCTTGCCACTAGGCCATATCCCCGGCACCTGGCTTTTTCTGTATATGTGGTACTAAGGAATGGAACCCAGGGCTTCATATGTATGAGGCAAGTACTCTAGCACTAGGCCATATTCCCAGCCCAATGGAAGATTTTTAAAAGGACAAATGGAGCTAGAGATAAGAAACATTGAAATGATAATATACTAGATGGGATTTATTGAAAAACATGCTTCAAAACAGATAAATGAACATAAAGATATCAGTGTTAGAAACCACTGAATATGAAGCACAGAAGAAAAATCAAATTAATAAACTCCACAAAAAATGGAATGACAGGAATTGTTCTTATACATTTGGCATTTGAGTTCCAAAGAGATGGAAATTCAGTGAAGAGATAGTAAACAACTTTCAAATTTTCAATGCCAGGAACAATGTAACAACTTAAAGAACACAAGTGATAAAGACTGCAGTGGAGCTAAGAAGGTTAGTGCGGTATGTGAAAACAAGTATTACATACAAAGCATTACAACAGACTTCTTGTCAGAGATTATGCAAGCCAGAAGACATTCAAATGACATTTCACAGAGCTCTGAACTTGTCACGTTAGAATTTCACACTCAATACACATTTGTTTCTAAATATAATGAAGACTTTTCCATAGGCAAACAAAAGTGAGTAAATGCATGACTACCAGTCTTGACCTATGAGATATGTTAAATTTAGATCATTTGTCTAACACAATCACATTAATATAAGCACCTACACGAAAGAATCAAGAGTATCAGAAACAATAGCAATATAGGTGACTATAAAATAATTATTTCCTTGTGTTTTAGATTAAAATATATAACTCATGTGTAATTATATATACCTGTTATCTCAGCACTTGGTGGTACCACATTATAGAGGTTTTTTTTTGTTGTTTGTTTTGTTTTTTGGCCAGTCCTGGGCTTGGACTCAGGGCCTGAGCACTGTCCCTGGCTTCTTTTTGCTCAAGGCTAGCACTCTGCCACTTAAGCCAGAGCGCCACTTTTGGCCATTTTCTATATATGTGGTGCTGAGGAATTGAACCTAGGGCTTCATGTATATGAGGCAAACACTCTTGCCACTAGGCCATATTCCCAGCCCCATATTATAGAGTTTTATAAAATATATGAAAGTAAAATGTATGACAAAATAGCACAAAGAATAAAGGAGAAGAGATGAATGTAATTTTTATGTTTATCTAGTTAAATTATTTTGTTATTAAGTAGCTATATAAAGAGCTAGAGTTCCATTTTGCACATAAGTCAGATTATGTGTATAATGCTTCTTGATCAATATAGTCCCTTCCATTCTTCTCCCCTATACATACACATATAAAACTAGAGATAATGAGCCAATAGTAGAATAAAATGAGATAAAAGCAAATGCTCAATCAAAAAGATGGAAGAAATTAGAAAAGAAGAATAAATAGCATGCGTGAAAAACAAAGATAAAAACGTAGATGTAAACCTAAAAAATGTTAACAATTATGTCATATTAAATTGTAATTAAAAGAAAGGTACATTATATTTATAAACTTCCATGTTGAATTGAAATCTATTGGTACATTCACAGTTGTGTGTGTGTATGCATGTGTGTGTGTGTGTGTGTGTGTGTGTGTGTAAGGCTGGATTGAAACCCCAAATATGTGCTTTAAAAAAACACTACATTGGGGCTGGGGATATAGCCTAGTGGCAAGAGTGCCTGCCTCGGATACACGAGGCCCTAGGTTCGATTCCCCAGCACAACATATACAGAAAACGGCTAGAAGCGGCGCTGTGGCTCAAGTGGCAGAGTGCTAGCCTTGAGCGGGAAGAAGCCAGGGACAGTGCTCAGGCCCTGAGTCCAAGGCCCACGATTGGCCAAAAAAAAAAAAAAAAACCAAAAAAACACTACATTAAACAATAAAAGAAGTAGTTTAAGGTAAAAGATAGGATAAACTGTATCATGACATACAAGAACATTTAGGAAATCTTAACACAGATATACTGCAGAATAAAGGATGTAACTACAGACAAAAAGGTATTCCACTTTTCACAGTGAAATATCCTTCCTTGAATTCAAGGGACTAAATTCATCAAAAAATAATCTTTAATGTGGATGTACCTAATTATAGAGCCTAGAACATTTGAAGCAAGTACTGACAGTTAAAGATGCATAGTTAAGTCTATAATTATAGCTGCATATTTTAGCACTCCTTTTCCATAATTGATAGAACAGATAGAATTCCAACAAAGAGATGGAAGACCAGGACCACATTATCAAAGAACTTGACCTAGTTAATGTTTATAGAATGCTTTAATAGCAACGGAGAATTAACAGGTAAACATGCATAAGTGATCTATGTTCTGAGCCATAAAACAGATCTAAATACATTAAAAAATTGAAACATGGATACACATTTTGACCACATTGCAATTAAAATAGGGATCAATAACAGAGAAGTGCAAAACCTTCAACTATTTGCAAATTGAATAACGTATTTTTAAATAACCCACGGGTCAAAAAAGAAATTGCTTGTGCATTCAAAAAGTTTCAGCTCATTAAAATGAAACACAATAATCTAATGTGTGGAATGCTGCTAAAGAATACAGAAAACTTTACAGCTTTAAAAACTTATGTTAGAGGAGCCAGGAGTTTGGCCTAGTGGTAGAGTGCTTGCCTAGAATGCATGAAGCCTTGGATTCGATTCCTCAGGACCACATACACAGAAAAAGCCAGAAGTGGTACTGTGGCTTAAGTGGTAGAGTGCTGGTCTTGAGCAAAAAAAAAAAAAAGTTATGTTAGAAAAGAAAGATGTCTACAAATAAATGATCCAAGCTTCTACCTTAGGATTCTAGAAAAAGATTGCATTAAATGTACAGTAGATAAATGAAAGAACATCAATGGTAAGAACAGAAATATACTGGATAAAAAATAGACAATAGAGGAAAAAATAAATAATTCTTAAGGTTTTTTGGGGTTTTTTTTGCATAGATTATGAAGGCTAACCAAATTATAACTTAAGAACTATTTGGTGGTTTGGAATAGACTAAATTTATTGGATAAGGAAAGGAGTAAATACCGTCCTGTTTGGTGGGGATTCATTCACTCCATCAGTGTCTAATGACATATGATTATTGGAATGTTGTTAATGATATTCTGAAGTTTATTCAAATAGATACTATTGCCTCTAGGTCATTTTTCACAGATCTTTGTTAACAGGAGTTTGAAAATACCACCCACAGGCTGCAAATAGATGCTAAAGACATTAATGTTGAAACAGAGCACATTGTTTAAAGAATGATAGATGGTCACCATTCTAATTGGTAGTATTTGAATGTCTAACTGCATGATTCACATCTTTATAGTTTGCAATTTGAGGACTCTATATACTTGACAAATTAATTGACAAATGAGTAGGAATTTTGAGACTATAGAAAAAAATCATATATATTAAATTTTGGTACAGAACAAATGTACTTCAAGGAACAAAGTAAGTGGCTGTTTTATTCAAAGAAAGATTTCTTTCTGTTATTGTTGGTTCCCATTCAGAAATACCATGCAAATAAAGTATGCAATTATGCTAGCAAAAACTTGCAGGCCTGGTTGGTTAATATGTACTATGTGTGTATATATGTATGCATGTATGTATGTATGTATGTATGTATGTATGTATGTATTTTGTGGTAGTAAATTTTGAATTCAGGACCTTTTGCTTATTAACTAGGTTCTATTATTTGACTCAGGCTTCCAGTCTTTTTGGCTTCACATTTTTTTTTTAATAATTACCTATTAGTTGTCAAAGTGATGTACAGAGGGGTTACAGTTTCAAATGTAAGGCAGTGGGTACATTTCTTGTATAACTTGTTACCTCCTCCCTCATTCTCCCTCCTTCTCTCCCTTCCCCTCTCCTCCCATGAGTTGTTCAGTTGGTTTACACCAAATGGCTTTGTATGTATTGCTTTTGGAGTCGTTTGCATTTTTATCCTTTGTCTCTCGATTTTGATATTCCCTTTCCATTCCTAGTTCTAAAAAATACCAGTATATACAGTATCCAGGGTACTCAGATGAGACACAGTGATAGCGGGACAACCACAGGAAGGAGATACAAGAGGATCATCAACAAAACAAAGCTACGCTTTCACGTGGCAAGTTGAAAGTAATGAGTGACATTATATCAAAGGAAATGGTGATGCGATTTTTCTAAAAATATTAAGGAAGGTATTATTTTGGAAAGTAGTACAAGCATGAGACAATAAGGCTTCCTGTTACTATAACCATCCTTTATTCATATGATGATAAGACATGTTTATTGTATCCTCGTTTCCACAAGCGCTAACAAGAAGTTTTGGGACTCATTGATCAGTGTGGTTTTAATTCTATGCATTAGGAACAGAACTTCTAACTTTCTTCTACTATAGTTTGTTGATAAATTATGCCAGATTTGATGATTTTTAATAAAGATAGAAGGATACATTTCCTAATAATGAAATTCTGTGCTATAATTCAAACCTTTAAAATCTAGAAAGGCATTTTCAACATGTTGACAGTTCAAACAAGAACATGTCAGGGCAAGGGCCACATAACTCATTAGTAATTGTTCCTAGAAAATGAAGTGCTAGTGTGACCCTCAAGCACATTTCGAATTTAGGTTCAGCTATCCACATGACCTTTCTAGGAAATTCAACTAGTCTCCCCAAATGAGAGAACCCTCAATCCATTTGACCATTTGTCAAGATGATGTACAGAGGGGTTACAGTTATATACATAAGGTAGTGAGTATATTTCTTGTCAAATTTGTCACCTCTTCCCTCCTTTTTCTCCCACCTTGGGAGTATTGGGGAGAGGACTCCCCATTACTCCCCCCTCCCATATTGTCTTGTAAGTATAGCTGTTGTATTGATTCACCTTTTATCCCTTGTCTCACCATTTTGATGTTCCCCTTCCCTTTCCTAATTCAGATAAACATCTATACAATACCCAGGACACCAAAATCAAATACAGTGACAACAGGGGCTAAACTATAGGGAAGAAAAATGCAAGAAAAAAGAAATAAGTTCACATAGTACATTAAAAATAACAACAACAATGAAAAACCACTTGTTTCCATATCTTGAAGTTCATTTTGCTTAGCATCATCATATGATCATATGTACACAGCGATTGAGCTACTGTGATCCTCTGCTAGGACTATCCTAGATACATACTAATTATTATCAATGAGGGAAAACTCAGTCTATGCTTCTTTGTTGACCATGATTTTTTAAATTGTCCAAGTGATGTACAGATGGCTTACAGTTTCATACATAAGGCAGTGAGTACATTTCTTATCAAACTTGTTACCTTCTCCCACCTTTTTCTCCCACCTTCCCTCCTCCCCAGTTCCCTCCCCCACGCCCTGAGTTGTACAGTTGGTTTACAGAATATTGTCTGAAAGTAATGCTGTGGCATAGGTTCACCGTTTCCCCCTTGTCTCATCATTTTGATGTTCCCTTTCCCTTCCTTAGTTCCGATAAATGTATATACAATACCCAAATCAGATACGAGATGAAAAACACGTTATAGAAATAAGGGTTTATGGTTGTTGTTATTTTCAACATATTATGTGAAATTATGCCTTTTTCTTTTGTTTTTCTTGCGAATGGTTTTGACCATGATTTTTAATTTTTCTTTTAAGATGTTACATAAACCAGCCTTTAATCTGCTTAAAATAATACCTTGATATGCTTAAAGTTTTAAAGAATTTTATCCTTTGATATGTCATGTGATGCTATCAATGTATGTACTGGATTTGGGAAAATATATAGTTATTCTTGTAGTGTGCTAGATTCTTAAAACCTTTCAAATCATGACAAGTGACTACACTAGTAAACTATTTATAAGAAGATAAAGCATTTCTTAAAATGTTTTTCGTACATGTGAAAAAGATACCAATGCTAGAGATATCATTTAAAATAATTTAGAAGAATATAAGATGCAATTTGGCCTGGGAAGATTGTCTAGTGGCAAGAGTGCTTGCCTTGTATACATGAAGCCCTGGGTTCGATTCCCCAGCACCACATATATAGAAAAAGCCAGAAGTGGCACTGTGGCTCAAGTGGCAGAGTGCTAGCAAAAAAAAAAAAAAGATGTACTTTAAAAGAATACTCTCTGTATTCTCTGGGGCTGAAAACTGGTATATGACACAAAGGTAATAATCAGCATATTATGCTAGCTACAAGTCAAAATTTTTGTATAGTCTTATTTTAAAAATTATACTTTTAATTCTCAAGGATATAAATAAAATTAATATTATATATGGATAATTTCCTCTAACTTTGTTTGCTTTAAGCAATACCTTTGTTATCATTTTCTGTGGACTAGTCCTTATGAACTTTCAAAAAGTTCTGCTCTATGTAAATAAGAATATTTCTAGAATTTGTGTAAAGCCTAATTAACTTTATGTGTTTTAAGAGTAGTTATTAAAGAGTCACTCAACAGAAAATATATGCCTTAAATATACTATGAATTATTTTATAATGGAACACACATTTCTGAAATTTATTTCTAAGATGTTCTATATTTTTGGCTATCATGAATTAATCTTTTGGTTTCCAGTTTGAATTTCAGCCCAGTAGAAATGATGAATATAATTTGATTTTGTATACTTACTTGGAATACAGCCATATTAACTATGTTCTGGGAATTGTGTCCTTTGGAGGAACTGGAGAGCATCAGGTTAAACAAAATTGACTCAGAAAGACAAATGTTGCATGTTTTGTCTCATAGTAGAATCTATACTGGAAAGAATGAGTGATAGGAAGCTAAAGATGAGACTAGAGTGGGGAATGGGATATCCAAGGAGGTGGGAGGGAAAATGGTGACTGAGGAGTAAATATGACTGAAGTACAGCATATACATGTAGGAAAATAGAATGATGAAACCATTCATATTTTAACATGGAGAGTAGGGATGAGAAAGTGTGAGGTGAATATGACTGAAGTATATTATTTGTAGTTGTGGAAATATCAAAAGAGAAAGAAACCAATAGGGAAGGAAAGAGCACAAGAGATACCGAGGGAGTGAGAAAAAGTGGAGAAAGAAAATGAAGAAAGGAAAGCAGAAAGAAAACTGCACTCTCAGACACAGGAGTAGCTAACTTGGCCTCCATACTCTGTCCTGATATTTTATTTTTATCCAGGATATTTACTATAGATATTGCTATAAACAATGAATAAAATACCCTCTTTCTCCCCAAATTTTGTATTTTAATTATTTCCTAATATAAGACATTAGATATCTTATTTATTGCTTTTGAATTTGGTGTAAATGCCTTTACAGATTTTCAAGGTTTGAATTATAGCACAGAATTTTATTATTATCAAGGATATCCTTCTATCTTTATTAAAATTAATCAAATCTGGCATAACTTATCAACAAACTATAGAATACAAAATTTGATGAGAAACAAATTTGTCATAATGAAATTTTTATAAAAATAAAAGTGACTTCAATATATATATTTCCCATCACTCTAGTTTTATTTTATTTTATTTTATTTTATTGGCCAGTCCTGGGGCTTGGACTCAGGGCCTGAGCACTGTCCCTGGCTTCTTCCCGCTCAAGGCTAGCACTCTGCCACTTGAGCCACAGCGCCGCTTCTGGCCGTTTTCTGTATATGTGGTGCTGGGGAATTGAACCTAGGGCCTCGTGTATCCGAGGCAGGCACTCTTGCCACTAGGCTATATCCCCAGCCCCACTCTAGTTTTAAATAGAATTTCTAACCCGTGTCAGTGGTCATGTCTGGATCAATTTCAGTCAATTATAATTTTTTCAATGGCTTTAGCTTGACACAAAATAATAAAATATTTAGCATGAGATTAAGAGGAAAGCAGATAAATTAATGGAAACATTTCTAAAGGAGAAGTATCAGAATTCATTAGAAATTAAATGAATGTAAAATACATAAGAATTGTTAAAGCTTGGAGTAACACAATATTTTATATGTTATTCTTTCACAAATTTTAGTCCTCTTTTCTCAATTCTGAAAAAAAAATAACACAATTGTTCAAATAGACCAAAGAAATTGCCCATAATATAATTCATTCTCAGCCTATCACTATTAAAAGTGTATGTGAATTTTCCCTATTGATTTCTTTTCAACACACACAAAAAAAATCTGAAAAACTTTACAAAGGTGAAATAAAAATTCACTTAAAAATCTGTTCTTTCAGCCTGGCATTGGTGGCTTATGCCTGGAACCTTAGCTACTCAGGAGGCTGAGATGTGAGGATTGCAGCTTGAAGCCAGCTGGGGCAGAAAAGTAGGTGAGCCTCTTATCTCTGAGAAACCACTTGAAAATAGCCAGAAATGGTGCTGTGGCTCAAGTGGTAGAATGCTAACCTTGAGCACAAGAGGCTCAGGGTCAGTTCCCAGACCCTGAGATCAAGCCCTGGATGGAAAAAAAATTATCTTTCATACTAATATCTCTCCATGGCAATGGATAATTCAAACTCACTATCAATAATTATATATATAATATGTTTATTATATTTTTCCATCATTTACCTAGTCGGTCTCTTGCCATTGGGCATGTATACTGTCACTAACTTTCAATTATTATATACAGCACAAAGCAAAACTAATTTAAAAATCATTTATAAGAAGGAAATATAATTTGAACTGAACAAAGCCTCCCAATATCTAAAAGCGTTAAGTTCCCCAGTGTGTCATTTACCAATACCAGTTCCTAGAAATACTTATTTTCAAACAATCCTGGTAACTGATGAGTTTGAACATGGTGTCTCTATTAGAAGCTAAGCATGGTCTAGGGAGTGTAGATTAGTAACAGCTTGCTTAGTCCTGAGTATGATCCCCAGCACTGTTAGTTTTCTGTATTTTCAAATAAAGTATATGACATGGAAATAATGTATTATGTCATATTTTAAATAATTAAAAAAGAATTGAGTGTTTGGTGTTTTGGGTAGTAGTTTTAAATAAACATGTAATTTTCCTACGTGCTATTGGACTATATTTCAACTTCTAGTGGTAGTGATTTTTTCTTATAGAAATGCAGTTAGTTGAATAATTTAAATAATTACTATTAATCAATCATAGTACTTAAGATCTTATTTTCTTCTTCCTTGTCATTTTAATTTTGATTTGTCTTTTCCTATTGCTATGTTTGGTAGAGATTAAAATTTAATTTAATTTTTTAAGTTTAATTTTCTTGGTTTACCAGCAAAATTGACTTTCAAATGTGCTATTGATCTATTATTGTTCAATTGTCTAAATAGTTTTTAATCCTCTTGTAAACATCAATAGTTCCAGAAATCATAGAACATACTCATTGTTGGTGCCTGGTATGTTTTAAAATGATTTTTCATTGTCAGCCCAAATTTCTATGTGCTAAAAGAAATCACTCTCTAGCCAACTAGACTGATAGATATATCAGTATAAGAAAGAACAGGAGGGGCTGGGGATATGGCCTTGTGGCAATAAAGAACAGGAAATGTACTTTGAAAGCCATTTTATTTCTCCTGGGAAAGGTTACTGAACTCTTCTTGCACAATATGCAAATATATTTATAAACATTCTTCACTTTTTATCTTCAAAACCAGTTATGTTATATTTCCACCTGAAAGGATTCCTAAATATACCAGTAGAGTGACTGTATACACTTTTTCTTTTTGATTTGAGGTATTTGATTTTATTGTGTTGGATCTTGAGAGACTATTTGATACAAATTTTAATGTTTAAATATGTCTTATTGTCACACAGGACAGTATAAGTGTGTACTTTCTGTGTACACTTGACAACTGGGAAAGTGTGGGAGGAGAAAGTGATTTTTTAAGTACTTATCATATAAAGTGCTGTCAATATTATATCCTGTAATCTCCATTTCAACTCAGTCTTCTGTGTTTCTTTTCAATAGAAGAGAAGATTTAATGGAAATGATTTATCCAGATGGCATCTTTGATATGGGTAGAGCTGAAACTCAAAATTGGTATGTGAAATATCCCAGCTGGTTGCCCTTTTGCTAAATTTCTATTCCTATTCAGGGTGTGCAGAGTTTGACGGGTTGCTGCACACTTATACTATTCATTTCCCTGCTGTCCTTTTTCACATTTTTTCTGAATAATTACTTATTTATTGTCAAAGTGATGTACAGAGAGGTTATAGTTTCATACATAAGGCCATGGGTACATTTCTTGTATGATTTGTTACCTCCTCCCTCATTCCCTCTCCCCCCTCCCCCTTTCCCTCTCTCCCCATGAGTTGTTCAGTTGGTTTACACCAAATGGTTTTTGTAAGTATTGCTTTTGGAGTCATTTGTCTTTTTATCCTTTGTCTCTCGATTTTCACATTTTAATAAGAGATTAACTGAATGAGCTGGGTGTTAGTGGCTCAGCCTATATAATTCTAGCTACTCAGAAGGCTGAAATCTGAGGATAACAATTCAAAGCCAGCCCAGGTAGGAAAGTCCATAAAACTCTTATATCAACTAACCACCAGAAAACCAGAAGTAGCACTGAGGCACAAAATGGTAGAATGCTAGCCTTGAGCAAAAGAGCTCAGGGACAGAGCCAGGACCAGAGTTCAAGTCCCCTGATGGGCAAAAAGGAAACTCTAAAAACAATTGGTTGCTGGTTTTTTGTTTGTTTTTTGTCAGTTGTAGGGCTTGAACTCAGGGCCTGCATATTGTCCCTGAATTCTTTTCCTTAAGGCTAGCACTCTAACACTTGGAGCCACAACTCCACTTCCAGTTTCCTGGTGGTGGAGAGATAAGAGTCTCATGGGGACTTTTCTGCCCAGCTGGCTTCGATCCTCAGATCTCAAGATTCCTGAGTAGCTAGGATTATAGGTATGAGCTATCAGCACCAGGCAGATACATAATTTTATAGCAAATTTTTAGAAATGTCATTTAGTCTCATATCGTTAGTGAGTTCAACTAACTGCTCATATCTGTCAACTTCCAAATGCTTACTGAGCTCAGAACTTGATTTTTTTTTATTTTTGGAATGGGTAATGAATCCATGGCCTTACTCATTCTAACTATGTGCTTTACCAATGTGATATATCCCTATCTTGCACAAATACATGTGTAAAATCAGACTTAATGTTTTCTTCCATTACATTGATTATTAAGGATAATTGATAAGTGCTTACCAAAGAGCATTCAGAAAACAATTAATAACAAAAACACAATAACAATCAGCCCTTATTCCATGACTTGATAGAACCATTCATACCTTTATGAATTCTCCTGCTTCCCAATATCATCATGGTTATAGATACACATATATAAATATTATTTATCAGTTGGGACAAACTATTCTGGTTTGAATCTCCTTTACTCCCTTAATAATATATGTGAAATGTTTTCATGTTATTAAGTAGTATTCAAGAAATTGATTTTGACTAGCATGGTAATATTATGTTGTATGTGCATACTGTAGTATAGCAATCCTTTTTTAGTTTGTTTAAAGTGGATAAAAAGCTGATTTGAATGCAAAAGGAAAGCAATGAACAAACTGTCCTTAGAGAAGGCTCCCCCTCCTCCTCCTCCCCCTCCCCCTCCCCCTCCCCTTCCCTCCCCTCCCCTTCCCCCTCCCCCTCCCCCTCCTCCTTCCTCCCTCCCTCCCTCCCTCTTTCTCTCTGTCTCTGTCTCTGTCTCTCTCTCCTCTGGGCCAGGGCTCTGTTCCCTGGCTTCTTTTTGCTCAAGGCCACAGGGCCTCTTCCAGCCCTTTCTGAGTAGTTTATTGGAGATAAGAGTCTCCTGGGCTTTCTTGCCTGGGCTCACTTGGATCTGCAATCATCACATCTCAGTCTTCTGTGTAGCTAGAATTACAGGAGTGTGCCACCGGTGCTTGGGTTTTATATGGAATTTTAAGTATATTTTCAATTATATTTAGTGCAGTAATAAATGAAAATACTTCCGATAAAATTCCACCACGCAAGATAGTCTTACAATTGCTCTAACATGGTCTAAGAACCAACAGTGGTATAATTAACATCATATTTTTGAAAACAATATTTTTAACAATTTCTATTACTGGTAGATTCCATTTCTGGCTGTGTTTCATCAAGAATGATTCCCCAGCAATGCTCTAAACTTTCCTCTCCACAAAACTAGCATAATTAAATTAGTTGTTCTATTAGGTACTTTAAAACTGCCAATATGTTTCTGTCCTGGTGATAATAGATATTAGAAAGAACATAAAGTCCCTAGATAATAATCTAAGGACAGAGGAACTTGGGAAGTACATTTGAAACATTAACTGCTGTAGCATAAATCAGGATGAGACTCTTCATTATTGATGCGTCTGGTGTTCTTGCTATCCTCAGAATTTCTTCCTACACTTTCCTGAATTTGTTATCTGTACATTTGTGCTTTCCTGTAAGTGGTCTGTGAAGTGAAGAGAACATTTACTTCCCATTTGACTATTTCATAATAGCTTCTAAATAGGAAAGTTGTGAGAAAATGTTCACATATAATGTGAAGCTATTGAATTTTTTCATAAAAGGCGAGAAAAAGTAAAAAAAAAAATCTCATTTCACCTAATGCATTTCACAGATTGCCATAAACCAAGACTCTTTATCATTGCAAAGAGAATGCTGCTTTTCTTCAATAGGAAACAAACATTTGCATCATAAGAGAACAGAGGAGCTGTAAATAGAAGGGTAAACTTTGGGTTGTTACTATGCAGAATGTGATCACTGCCATAACCCTCAGAGACATTTTTGGGGAATATTTTCACACAAAAGGTGAGAATCTCATCAGTTATTCATTAGAATTTATGATTTACTTCCCACACGTAAATAAGCACAACTTTTAAAATATCAAGATTTAATAACAGCTTGTCATTAGACAACTTCATCACCTATCCTGATGACTTCTTTCTAACTCAAGTTCACAGCTTAGAGTTTGTAGAATTCCAAAAATGCATAAATGTGCTCTGTAGGGCCATTCTCTGGACCTCTCCTTCCCTCCCCTCTCCTCCCCTCCCCTCCCCTCCCCTCCCTTCCCCTCCCCTCCCTCCCCTCCCCTTCCCTGTCCCTTTCCCTTCCTTCCCCTTTCCCTTCTTTTCCCTTTCCCTTGTCCTTTCCCTTTCCCTTTCTGTTTCTTTTTAGTTGTTGGTCTTGAACTCCAGGCCTGGCCCTGAGCTCTTTTGCTCAAAGCTAGCACTCTACCACTTTGAGCCACAGCACTACTTCTGGTTTACCAGAGGTTAATTGGATATACAATTCTCAAGGGGACTTTTCTGCCCTGGCTGGCTTCAGACCTTGATCCTCAGATCTCAGTTTCTTGAGTAGCTAGGATTACAGTTGTGAGCCACAGATGTCCATCCTTTACATTTCTTTGACCTGCGACTTTCCTATCAGGAGTGTAGAAATCCTCTCCTATCATTTAATATCTGTGTTGCTTCGTAGGAGAAACCATACTTTATGGCCATCTTCCCCTGAGATCTTACCCTACATTTTCCCTGTCCATTGCATTTTCCTGGCTCCATTTCCAGCCTGGGATTTTTTAGTGCTTTATCTCTTTGTCTTCTTGACATTCTTGCCTACTTTTAGCCAGATTATTTTAATCTCAAAAATTCTCCCATTTTTTAGTGGCCATTTCTTTTCTTCTTATTGATTGATTGCACCATCAAGAGTGGATGAAGTTATGCTTTAAATCAACTATGCTACTAAGACTCATTGAGGTCCTTAATATTGTTGCCAATTTCTTTTCAAATTTCTTGGCAATACACACACACACACACACACACACACACACACACACAGAATTATCTATCTTGCTTTTTGCACTCTGACGTCTCCTTCTTTATTTCCTGCAATTCAGACTTACTTATTGAAGGTTCTCTGAGACTTTAGTGAAGTCACAGAAGGAGGTGAGACCTAAAACATAGAGATTTCTAGAATTTACCTTAGGGACAATGATTACACAGGTTTGTAGCAGGCACAGGAATCAGATACTCTGAAAGTACTTCAGGGGTCATGGGCTTACTCTGAGAAACTCTAGGACCAAGGCTTACTTTCACATAGCCTCTGAATCTCAATTGTCCTCATTAAAATTGCTGATGTAAGACAGGACACCCAGTGAAATTTGAATTGCAGATCAACAGTGAATGATTTTCAGCATAATTGTGTTTTAAACCTATTTGTGCTTAAAAATTATTTATCGTTTATCTGCAATTCAAATGTACTGTGCATCTGTAGTTCTGTTTACTAACCTGGCACCCAGCTCCTTACCTTAATTAAGGCTTCACTTCATTGCTCCCATTCTCATCTCTGCTGTCTGTGGGTAAACAGTTCCTTCTGCTCTGCCCACAAGTACTAAGACTTGCTTTTTTCTGTCCTGTGGACCCGAGGGAGTGGCCTCTGACTTGCATTCCTGCAGGTCGTTCTGTTCAGATTTCTCCAGGCATTTCCCACCTATGACGCTTCCTCATTCTCTTGATTTCTGATTTTCATGATTTTCTTCAACTCTAGTCTTCTACTTGTTAAAACGTCTCTTTTCATATTCCCAAGAGTCTATTTGCACTTCCATCATTACAGCTATTTCCTTCTCTACTTCTAGTGTATCAGTGGGATTGGTTTTCTTTTCAGTTTGCAAGCTGGCTCTTCACGACTGGAGCTGTGTCCCTAGCCCTGTGTAGAGTCAGTACTGCATTGATGTTTCTGAAAGACATTATGAACATAAACTCATCTCTGTGTGTGTGTGTGTGTGTGTGTGTGTGTGTGTGTGTGTGTGTGTGTGTGCGCGCATGCCAGTCCTGGGACTTGAAGTCAAGATCTGGAGTTGTCCCTAAGCTTTTGTGCTCAAGGCTAATACTCTATCACTTGAGCCGCAGCTCCACTTCTGGTTTTTGGTGGTTAATTGGAGATAAGAGTCTCATGGACTTTCCTGCCTAACCTGGCTTCAAACCATGATCCTCGAATCTCAGCCTCTTGAGTAGCTAGGATTACAGGTATGAGCCAGTGGTGCTTGGCTTAAGCTCATCTTTTGCAATAATTCTCTGTCCTGATTTGATGATTACTCTTTTTCCTGTCATTGGACTGTGTTTATGTATATACTCATCATCCCCGAATCTTACTTTTCAATGGGAAGAATCCATGTTAGATTATCAATTCTGATATTCATCTCTATATGAAAGTCACAGTGTAACACTGTATAGATCATAAGAAGCATCCCCAAAGTCATCATGCTATGCTAGCATGTCATGAATGGGTCACAGGTATGTTTAGAAATGGTTGTCCATGAACCTGAAACAGTAACCTACAGCTACCAGCAGCCCATTTCCCCCAGTACACTATCAAAAATACTTTATGTGCAGGAAGAGGTAGAGATAGTCTCTACTTTATGACTACTACTTAAATAAATATGTAGATAATTAATATTTAACAATAGTTAATTCTGAGTGAATTGTTTAACTGCCCTACAGTTTCTCGGAAGAACGGTTCTAAGTTTGAGTTGATATTATTCATGGGAACCTTTATCTTTATTTCAATACTATAATGACAAAGATAATTGTGCGAGGAATTGTAATAAGGATTATGGATCACCTAGAAGAAGTTTGATACTCTGTTCTTACAGGGATGTCACTAAGGCTTGAGAAAGAATAGGACCACAAAGAAGTGCTAAATCCATGTTGTAGTAGAGAAAAAGTGCTAAAATATTTTGGTTCCAGGTGGTAGATGGAATGCATGACCACAAAGATGTCTTAAAATATGACTAAAAATCATACAAGTTATAGGTTATCTGGATAACATGACTTATTCTTAGGAATTAATTTATCAATATGCAATTCATTCTTTCCAATCAGCTGGAATCAACAGCAAGTGTCAGATTTCAAATTTGATTTACTTGAAAATTCTGACACATAATTTCAAAATGTTTTAAATAACACATTCTCTTCTTTCTTAGTCACCTATCTCAAAAACAAGGAACACATTCACAAAATAGAATTCCTTGCTTTTCTCTATTCTGGATGTGGTTTGGCTGGTTTGGCTGTTTTATGGCTTTCCTTTTTCTCTTTCTTGTTGCTCCCTTCTCCGCTGTGTTTATGACCACAATGACTTTAGCTAAAGAAGGGAGATGACTAGAAATCAGGCTTCTCAAGTGCAGGGGGCAGTGGCCCCTCTGATCTCAACCAGCTGCTGCTTTTGATCAGCCATCACAAAGCTCACGATGAAAAGGGGAGAGTGAGGAAGAAGAGCATTCTGCAAAACCACTCCAGCTCCTGACTCCATGACCTCCAGCCTGTGGCTCCCTTTTCTCTGACTACTTAGGCAGGAAAATTCAGCAAAGTGAGTTGAAGAACTGAAAGTAGTACCTGCCTTAAAAAAAATTCCTAAATTGGTCTCATCAGCAACCGCTTTAATGCAATGCTGGGAATATATTTCCTTTTAAGCAACATTTACTATAGTAGATACTCTGACTTGTGGTTTATCTTCAAATGAGTCAACCTCACTGATATCTTTAAAAACACTCCAGAGTTACAGAATTAGCTCTCATCTCCAACCTGAGCACACAACGTTAGCTTCCTGTAAATTACTATATAAGCTCAAAGCCATTAGAACATGGGGCACTTGATTCTTTCCAGGCACAATTAATGGAATGACATTTTTCCTCTATGTGAGAGATAGCATCAAGATTTTTTTCTCTGCCTAGTGCATTAGGGTTGTATTAATACAAGTACTGCATTAATGACTACCATATTTTAGAGGTAAGGCCGTTTGTTCTGCTTAGGAGAACCAGTATCATTACGAGGCCATTGATTTAGATGAGACATTTTTACTAGAATTCTTAACAGATCAAGGGTGGCAGAAGACTTAGTATTGTTGGTCAGATTTTCATGCAATGGCTTAGAAAAAAAAAAGTTATTAAATTTTTAAGTCTGAGTCACCCTAGTGTCCCCCTATCATTTTCAGCACTCTTTTGAGTCACCACAGAATCTGAGTTTTCAACACACTATTCCAATTACCCAACAGTGACCTGTCCACCACAGTCCAGCATGCACATCAGCTAACTCCAAGGTCCTCGGTGTGTATATCTTTTTTTTTTTTTTTTTTTTGGCCAGTCCTGGGGCTTGGACTCAGGGCCTGAGCACTGTCCCTGGCTTCTTTATTTGCTCAAGGCTAGCACTCTGCCACTTGAGCCACAGTGCCACTTCTGGCCATTTTCTATATATGTGGTGCTGGGGAATCGAACCCAGGGCCTCATGTATATGAGGCAGGCACTCTTGCCACTAGGCCATATCCCCAGCCCCCGGTGTGTATATCTTTATCAAAATTTACCCATCTTGAATTTGAATATTACTTGTCTTAAGCTGGGATGATTAATGATGAGTTAATTAAGCAGACAAAAACTTTTATATAATGTGCTGGCAAAACATTTATGTCTTAGACAATGTTCAGTGAAAATAACCGTATATCAAATGATGGCCATTATAAAATAACATTACTGGAGGAATTTTAGACATTGTGCAAGTATAAGAGGGAAACATTTTTTTATTAATAATGATGGATTACATTCATTGATTAAATGAATATTTTGGAATTTTCTACATCTAGGAAGCACCTTTGATGGATGTTGAACTAGACTCTGAGCATTCTAGGAGAAACAACATGACCAGATATGAGCAATTTTGGCTGATGAAATACAGAAAACATAAATTAAAAAAAAATATATATATATTTGAGTCAGTTGTGGGGCCTGAACTCTGGGCCTGGGTACTCTCCAAGAGCTGTTCAGCTCAAGGCTAGCACTCTACCACTTTGTGCCTTAGTGTTACTTTTGGTTTTCTGGTGGTTAATTAAGGTAAGAGTTTTGTGGACTACCTGAGCTGGCTTTGAACCACGATCCTCAGATCTCAGCCTTTTGAGTAGCTAAAATTACAGGTGTGAGCCACTGGCTCCCCGCTTTAAAATATTCTTTAAATATGAATGATTACAGTTAACATGACCATCATTTGTTTTAAAGACAAGTAGATATAATTTAACCTAAACAGAAAGGGTTATACAGTTTTGAAAATAATGAAAAAAAGAAGAAATTGAATTTCCTTAGTTGGCATTTAATAATGTTGGCCAAACAATAGAAACAATTGGTTTCAGTAAATTGTTCAGGTTTCAGCAACATATGAAAAAATATGGAAAAATTAACCTGAGAGTAATTTGATGATTTACTTAAAAATAAGATATATATCCTTTCTAAATGCTATTATAAGTCCTGGAAATAAATATCAAGTAATAATTTTCTTTCTTTTACTTTTCATTTTGAATTCCATTTTGGTGCTAATCCATAGGAATACTGTTCATTTGGAAGAAAGCATAATTCCAGTGGAAAAAGTGGTTTATTCATTGATAGTATGTCATGGTAAAGGCAGTCCCTAGTCCTGTGGCCATCAACTATACTGTGGCCATTTACACTCTACTGCTGGCCTTTTAAGCTTTACCTTTGATTTTAGAGTCTAGACCTTACCAGATCTAAGTACAACACAAGCACTGGTAGTTAATGAGGATGAACTAATGTTAATTTGTTGATACCAATATGTGTATCTCTTTAAATTTGTTCATAAAATTAATGAAACAAAAATTGTTTGATTCATTTTTTTCATATAGCACCAGAGACATTCATAAGGTTGATTGCCATAACAGTAAATATGATAACTTCTGCCACAGAAGAGAATTCACACAGAGATCCCTCAAAGTTGCGAATATTTAGGATGAATAAATCTAAGTATTTAATGTAGTACATGTGAGCTATAGTTAATGGTATTGTAATAGGGATAAGTTTTTTACCCAAAGAGTAGATTTTAGGTGTTCTTGCCAGAAAATGGAAGGATAACAATATGAGATTACAGTGACATTAATTTATTCAACAATTTCATTAAATGTGTGTAAGCATCATTCTTACACCATATTTATGTATGTGTGTGTGTATATATATATACCCAAAATGGAAAATGCAAGATTCTTCTTTCATGTTGAATCTATTCACTATTGATTACATGATGTGGTATTTCCTGCTCTGAGTCTAAACTTCTTGATTTTTCCTCTTCTATAGAGATAGTTTCAGCATGTGACAAAAGTTGTAGGCTATCTAAGAGAATTAGTTGAGTATTTTTCCATTCATTTCCTTTTTGTTTCCATTTATTTTCTTTAAATTTCAATAGATTTTTCACATTTTATTATAATAAAATGAAATTAATGGACTAAAACAATTATTCACTGTGAATGTCTGGATAGCTGAATGGATCCTCTTCTGGCTTTCCAAGGCTCCCTAAAATGACTGTCTTTAGCCTCAAGCCTGGGTAAACAGGAAAGGCTGAAATGGTTTCATCCACACATGGTGGTCATCTCTGGTTAGGATATCTATTTCTTTATCTAGTCCTCCAACCAGCTAGAATCCTTCCCTTCCCTTCCCTTTCCTTCCTTTCCCTTCCCTTCCCTTCCCTCCTTTCCTCATGGATTCACTTCCTCATTTTTACAGTCTTACAACAGAGATGATGTCTGTGACCCTAAAATAGTCAATCCCACCAGGAGGCAAGTTATGTAATATGTAATATGTAGTATCTAGTGGACATGAGTGGGATATCTTCTAATTTCATTCAATGTGGACACTTCCTGGAGATAGAAGTCCCTCAAACTTCTCATTTCCCCACTTCATATACCAGGTTGCTCTACTTGTGCTTTAATTCCTAGAAAAAACAGTCCAGCTCTGCACACCCTCTTTGAGTTCCCCCTGGAGCAGGTTCCAGAACTTCTGGAAATATTACTTAGGGGCTTATTAGAAAGGATAGTACCGGGGATGCAGAGGAAGAGAAGCACAGGGTGGTGTGGGAGAAGAAAACCATTCCATTTTCTCAAAGTAATCCAACTTCAAGGACCTCCAGATGCTGGGCTATCTGAACCTTCTCTAAATTCTGTTCTTTTGGGAGTTTGTGGAGGCTTTACTGTATAAGCATGATTGACTAAGCCATTGGCTTTTGTGATCAACTTAACCTTTAGTCCTATCCTCTCAACGAAGCTGAAGGATGACACTCAGTTTCTAGTCTTTTATTCTTGCTCTAATCTTTTATTCCTTTCTGGTGGGAGTAACCATCCTGAGGTTTTCCAGTGTCTACTAGCCATTAAACCATTAGCCCACCCAAAATATTTTGGGGATTCTAAAGATTTTAGGAGTCTTATAGCAGGAGAGGAGACAAAGATCAAATATATATTTCACATATTAGAAGACAACAGAACAGTGCGAGAGTTGTATTCATGATTTGCTTGACCCAATCTGTGTGTTTAGAAAAATGATAAAGCTTTAAAAGAAAAGTCATTGTACTAGTAAAAATGTTGTTGTTGTTGCTTTTTCCCTTTGCTTCATTATAAAGTATGATAACACAATGCCTGTACTTGTCTAAATGTAGGGAATGCTAATCATTTTTGTACATTTTTACTCCACAGGTGTTATCATGAAAACTCTGTGTGGACTGTATTTTAAAAAGCCGGTACACTTACGTTAGTACTTTCGGTAGAAATTAAGCTGAATTAATTAGAAAAGCACAATGTAAGGTCACACCTTAATAGATAGATAAGAAACAAAATTACTTAGTCTTAAAGTCATTTGCCATTCAAAAATAATGAAAAGCAGCTGAATCATCAGAGCAGATGGCTACTATAAGGAAAGACTTTTCCTTTGAAGATGCTTCATGGGAGGCAGCACACCTCTGGTTATAGCTTAGGGCAGGTGGAGGCTCAGCCCGGCACATGGATTGCCGCCCACACCATGGAGGCTGGAGAGCTGAGCTCCTGAAGATGTTGCTGATATGTAAAAGAGGCAGAGGAGATGTAACTCAGTGGCAGTGTTCTGGCCTAGCACGGACAAAGCCCTCGGATTGATCCAAAGTATTGCAAAATAAATAAAAGTGTAAGTAAATGAATATACCCTTGTTTTCTTTACTTTCCTCTGCGTGTGTGTGTGTGTGTGTGTGTGTGTGTGTGTGTGTGTGTGTGTGTGTGTGTGTGCTGGTCTTGGGGTTTGAACTCAGGGACTGAACTCTGTCCTTGAGCTATTTTACTCAAGACATCCAGCACTTTGGGTGGTAACTGGAGATAAATGTCCCATGGACATTTCACCCTCCTGAGTAGCTAGAATTATAGACAGGAGCCACTTGAGCTTGGCTAGATTCATGTTTTCTAATAATTCTTCATCTTCTTAGCAGATACAACTCACATGTAGCAGGGAAACTGACAAGCCAGAAGAAGGGAAAATGAGTCCTCAGGTATCTTTCCTTTTAAATACTTCATCTACAATCTGTTTTGAAAAGCAACATGGAGAATACAGACAAGTACAAATGAGAAAGCATACATACAGTGTTCTATATAATTTCCATATCCAAAGGCACAATTTGATGACTAATTTCTCCTTGATCTCATATCCCTTTAGGCTGGTTCTCTGCTCTCTTTGGAGAGAATTTTTCCTTCTGTTTGGCAGTCCTCTGCTCCCACACTGTCATGGAATCAGTTGTTCCTGATGTTCAGGTCACTGAGGAACTCTTTGGTTCTGAGTCAGATGACCAGTCCTCTGACTTGATTGAACACATTTGAATTCTTTCATTCTTGAAATACTTGCACTTGGCTCCCAGCACATCATTTTTCCAGTTTTTTTCTCACCCATGTAGCTGCTCTTTTCCATCTCTTTCAATAGTTCATTGTCTTTACCACCTCCAACAGCACAGCCTATGCTTACACTCAGTCCTGGATAAGCTCACAGAGCTTACAGCTATAAGTGACAAGCTGATAACGTTAGCCAGGATCTTCATTGAATACCGGTATCATATTTCCAGTTGGAAATCTTAGTAGGCTTGTTAATGACTACTATAATGAACTCTCAGTTTTCCTTCATTCTACCCTTTTGGAATGTTTCTTATTTCAGGGAGCAACCATCCTTTCTTCCTAATTGCTTAAGATGAGGAGTTAAGAATTTGGTCTTGATTCTGATCATTTTTATATTCAATGCCATCCATAAACAAATGGTCAAATATTCTGAATCTAATCTTTACTAATTTGGTTTGACCCACTCCATTTCCATGGGATATATATGTATGTATACAATATATACATAAAACACATGTGTATATACATGCATATATACACATGCACATGTATGTATTTATATATTAGGTATATATAATTTTACTGCATAAATATAATAAGCATATGATATAATAGATACTAATATGTAATTTATATATAATTTTAATATATTTATATAATATAGATGATACATATTATATAAATAAATAAAAATGACTTTCTAGTTGTTGGTTTATGTCTTGTTTCTCCCTAGTCTACCATTAATTCAACAAAAACTTCAATCACATCGTGATACTCACTTGATAACTTATAGAAGCCTCCAAATTTAATTTTTAATTCATTGTAAAGGTGATTTTAGTAACATAAGTCAGGTATGAGTATATTTCTTTTTGAACAGTGCCACCCCTTCCTCATTTTCTTCTAGTTTTTCCCCTCTGTACCACCCTTCTCCCAAGGTGTATAGTTGATTTCCAACATAGTATCTAGTGAGTATCACTGCTGAATTGGTTCACCCTTTGCTCCACAGTTTCTATGCTTCCTCTACCTCTTCAATCAAGACAAAGTGTACAGAAATAAAAAAGTGACAAAGGAATAAACCAAAGAAAATAAAAAAGAATGACAAATAGTACAATAAAAAAACCTCCTGTTTCTATTTCTTGAAGTTCATTTTGATAAGTGTCATTTTGTGTGATTAATAGGCACATAGCCATTGAGCCGTTCTGATCTTCTCCTAAGAATATCTTCCTTTGGCCTCATTGTATGAATGCTTAGACTGCTGTTTAATCATTTCCAAATGTAATTATTTGTCTTTTCCTATCCATTGGGTTTACTTGTAGATTTAGAGGCACATTCTAATTATTACATATAAGGGAAACCATGTAGCCTATCTTTCTTTGGGTATGGCTTACTTTGCTTAATATATATATATTTTTTTCAAGTCTTTCCATTTCCTTATGAATTGGGCAATGTCATTCTTTCTGATGGGAGCATGAAATTCCATTGTGTGTATATATACCACTTTTTTTTTTGATCAGTTTATCCACTGAGGGTCATCTGGGTTGATTCCATATCTTGACTATGGTAAACAATGCTGTGGTGAACATGTTTGTGCAGGTAGCTTTAGTGAAGCCTAGTTTGTGGTCACTGGGTATCTCAGGAGTAGGATTGCTGGATCATAGGGAAGCTCTATGTTTAGTCTTTTGAGGAACCTCCATACTGCTTTCCAGAGTGGTTGAACAAGTTTGTACTCCCATCAACAGTGTAGTAGGGTTCCCTTTTGACCACATCCCTGCCAGTATCTGTTATTGTTAGTTTTCTTGATAATGGCCTTTCTAACTGGGGTGAAGCGGAATCTCAATGTTGTTTTGATTTGCATTGTTTATGGCCAGGGATGTGGAATATCTCTTCATGTGTATATTGCCCATTCTGGAGAAGTCTCTCTTTTAAGCCTTTAGCCAACTTATTAATTGGGTTGTTGTTTCTTTGAGGATTTTTTGGGTGGAGGTTTACTTGTTTGATCTCTGAGTATATTTTAGATATGAGGCCCTTATATGATGTATAGCTAGTAATGATCTTCTTCCATTGTGTGAGCTTTCTATTTTTCTTGCTAGCTATGTCCTTTGCCATTGGAAACTCTTCAATTTGATGAAATCCCTTTCATCTGGCCTTTCTTTGAATTGTTGTGATTCTGGATCTTTACTTAGGAAGTTTCTACCTGTTCTTCCTGTAATATTTTCAGGGTATCTGGTCTTACATTGAGGTCTTTGCTCCATTTGACACTGATTCTAGTGTAGGGATAAACAACTTAAGTTCTAACTTCCGTTTTCTGCACATGTATAGCCAATTCTGCCCGCACCATTTGTTGAAGAGTCTTTCTTCCATCCTGTGTTTTTGGCTCCTTTATCAAATATTAGGTGACTATGTCTGTGGCTTCATTTCTAGGTTTTCTATTTGATTCCACTGGTCCTCAGGTCTATTCTTGTGCCAGTACCAAACTTTTTATTACTGTGGTTTTGTAATAGAGTTTGAAGTTTGGTATTGCTAGTCTTTCAACACTGTTTTCCCTGCTAATAATTGTTTGTGTTTTGCAATGTCTTTTATTATTACATATGAATTTTTGGATTGCTTCTTCTATGTCATTGAAGAACGTTGCTGGTATTTTGATGGGCATTGCACTGACTTTGTAGATAGCTTTGAACAGTATTGCCATTTTCATGATGTTAAGCCTTTTAACCCAGAAGCATGAGAGGTTTATTCATTTCCTTAAATCTTATTTAATTTCCTTTTGCATTTTTTAATGTTTTCATCACAGAAGTCCTTCACATCATTAGTTAATTTCTAGGTATTTTCTGAGGCCATTAAATCTTCACATTTTATATTCTCAGAATTCCGTGATTGGCTCTTGGGTAATTCTCAAACCTCATATCTGTCCTTTTTTGCTTACTATTTGTATCTCTTCTTAAAGGAACTGTTGGTTTCCTTTTATTTTTTATATTAGATATTTCAATTTTATTGGTTATGGAATATAATTTCCAATTCCTTTGTCACAATGTTTGCATTTTTCCTGCACCTGCCTTCATGATTTCAGTCAATGTTTGTCCTTCTGGAATATGAAATCTAGAGTAGAAAATCAGTCAATATGTTCAGACAGCTTACAGGAAATTCCTGCCATTGCTCTGGACAGTTTTTATTTGGGGAATACTGAAGTTTGAATACAGGCCCCTAGGCAAACACTCCCTTTACACCAGGGACCCATGTCCCCAGGGCTTTTGGATTTAGTTACTATAGGCTCTGCAAGTTTTCCCCAGCTGTCTAGTGACTAATCCTACCAACTTCGCCTCACTGGCAGTAGGATTGATAGCAGTGTTTAAGTAAGAAAAAACATCTCAACTAAGTCTAGACAAAAAGTGTCTTAGGAACTTGAGATAACATTGCCCAGCTTTCTTTGAACATAGAAGCTTAATATTTTTTTGTTTGTTTTCTAAGAAAAAGAAGTCAGCTAGAAACATATTTTAGTCAAACTATATTAGAGGTCAAGAGAAAAAAGAGGCTTCAGCCTAAGAAATCACAGCTTGAAGTACCATTCCAAGCCCAACTCTATTCAGAACCCCAGTAATTGTAGAAGTTTCTCTGCAGAGAAAGTCTGCCTCACAGAGTTCTCAGGAAATTTCTGTGACCTCCTGAGAGGTATTTTCTGTCTACACCCAGTGACAGGTTCCCCTTCTCTCAAATCCCTCAAGGTGTGTGTTGCCTTTTATTTTTTATGTTTCTTTTTTACTTATTTATTTATTATTTTTTTTTGCCAGTCCTTGGGCTTGAACTCAGGGCCTGAGCACTGTCCCTGGCTTCTTTTTGCTCAAGGCTAGCACTCTGTCACTTGAGCCACAGCACCACTTCTGGCCATTTTCTGTATATGTGGTGCTGGGGAATTGAACCCAGGGTCTCATGTTTACGAGGCAAGCACTCTTGCCACTAGGCCATATCCCCAGCCCTACTTATTTATTTTAATTCTGAGAAACTGGGGGATGAACCAAGGGCTTGGCATATGCTAAGTAAGTACTCTCTACCATTGAGCTATAACCCCAGGCCTTGTCTTTTGAATTAGGATTTCTCTTCATAGCTCAGGACAGCCTTGAACTTACCATCTTCATGCCTCATCCTGTGCTACAATGACAGGGTTCTCAAAGGAGATTTAATTAATGATATACTGAGTTTCCTAAAATAAAAAAAAAATCTGTGTACTTCATTTAGTTTTGGAGTTTTGTTCTACAGGAATAATAGATCTTTTTTCAGATTTACTGTTAACTGTCTCATATTTTGTATGCAATATTAAATGACAAGAGTTCTTTGTGCCTATTGATTATATCACTTGATGCAGAAAACATTTGCAAAAATTTAGCATGGGTTATTCACAGAAGTTCTTAGCATATCAGTAGAGTAACACTTCTCAAGCTAAATGAATAGAACAGAAAGAGACCCTGAAACAGTACTTATGGCAGAAGGCTGAACAATTCTAATTATCATCAGGTGCTAGGTTAGTCAACATTATAGTGAGGCAAGACAAAAGAACAAACTATGTCTATATTGGAAAGGAAAAAAAAAGCAAAGCTGTCTTTACTTACAGGTGAAATGATAGTCTATAAAGAAATCCAATGAAACTTACCAAAAGAAAATGAAATCTACAGCTAAGAAGTCAGGCTTTATATTGCAAGGGAGAAAATTGGCATACAAAAATGAATTGTATTTCTAACAAAGTACATGTGAGATCAATGAGTATTGACAACTAAAACAGATCTTTTAATATCACATCAAAACACCAGAAAGTGACAAAACTCTTTCATTGCTGGCAATAATCACACTTTATTAGTACATATCACTTTTATGTGTTATGCTCAGAGACATTGTGTTTAATGTTGTATCCATGTTTAGAAAGAATATTGGCTTATTTCCTTGGAACAAATTGGTCAGTTTTGGTAGCTGACATTGAGAATGAATATGGAATCAATCCTTCCTCTTTATTCCATTATTTTGAGGGAGAGGCTAGCAATGGGATTTGAACTTTGGGCTTCCTATTTGCTCAGCTTTTCCATGTATGGATGGTTCTCTACAGCCAGCCATGCCTCCCTCTCAGCCTCTCTGTTCTGGGCTGGCTTTGAAGTACAATTCTCTGGGTGCCAGGCTACTTCCTCCTTAATTCTATGCGAGAGTTTGTGTAAAGTTGTTATTATGTCTTCCATAGATGCTAGTAGATTCACCAATGAACCCATCTGTACTTAGAATCTTCTTTGTCTTATTGCTTTTAAGAACAAAGTTAATTTCTCCAATAGGCATAGGCTGAAACAAGTTATTGTTATTTTCTCTAGTGAGGACTGATAGTTTGTAACTTTCAAGGTGTGGTTTTCATTTCATCCAAGTGGTCAGTTAATTTTCATTTAAATAAGGAAGTTTTTTTTTTTTTTAGTACTTTATTATCTTTTGTCAATGGTAGAATCTGTATGGATGGTGGCCTTTCATTTCTTTAAAAAAATATTTATTTATTTTGCTAGTCCGGGGGCTTGGACTCAGGGCCTGAGCACTGTCCCTGGCTTCCCTTTGTTCAAGGCTAGCACTCTACTTCTTGAGCCACAGCGCCACTTATGGCTTTTTCTGTGTTATGTGGTGCTGAGCAATTGAACCCAGGGCTTCATGCATGCAAGGCGAGGACTCTACCACTAAGCCATATTCCCAGCCCTCTTTCATTCTTTTATTGAAAAATGTTGTCATTGTTTCTTTTTTTTTTTTTTTTGGCCAGTCCTGGGGCTTGGACTCAGGGCCTGAGCACTGTCCCTGGCTTCTTTTTGCTCAAGGCTAGCACTCTGCCACTTGAGCCACAGCGCCACTTCTGGCCGTTTTCTGTATATGTGGTGCTGGGGAATTGAACCCAGGGCCTCATGTATATGAGGCAAGCACTCTTGCCACTAGGCCATATCCCCAGCCCTGTCATTGTTTCTTGATTATTGTAGATCATGTATGACTTTTGTTGATATTCTCAAAGAAGTTTTCACTGCTATTTTTCAGTTTTTTTACATTGATTACTTTGTCTTTGTTATATTATTTATGTTGCTTCCATTACAATGCTTTTCATCAAAAATTTATGGAAGAAACTAAAGTCATTGATTTGAGATCTTTATTTTTTTAAATTTGCTTTCCTAAGTTTTTAATTATATAAATTTCCCACAAGTAATGGCTTAGTATTCACTAACTCTGAATTATGGTGCACTCATTTTAATTTATACCGAAATACTTCCTCTTTCCTTATTTGATTTTTTTTCTTTGATGCAACAGTTATGTATAAATGTTAGCTTCCAAATATTTAGATTTTTTTTAATAGAGAACTTTCTGTGTTCCTAATGTATTTTCATTGTAGTTAGGGAAAACACTTTGGGTGCCCTCAATCTTTCAAAATACAACATTTGCTTCTTGTACTATCTGGTCAGCTATTAGTTTATTATTATTATTATTATTATTATTATTATTATTATCTTAATTTTGTGCCACTAAGGGCTTGGGCAGTGTCCCCGAGCTTTTTTATTTATTTATTTATTTATTTATTTATTTTATTTTTTTTTTTGCTGAAGGTAGTGCTCTATCATTTGAGCTACAGCTATATGTTCAGCTTTTTGGTGGTTAATTGCAAATAAGAGTCTCATGGGCTTTGCTGTCCAGGCTGGCTTTGAACTGTGATCCTCAGCTCTCAGCATTCTGAGTAGCTAGGAACACAACAGGCTTGGGCCACTAGCACTCAGATCTCAGCTATTAATATTATTCAATGTAGCTTTCATCTCAGATATTAGCATTTTCATCTCTAGAAATTAAACTTTGTTTTCTAGATCTTTCGTGTCTCTACTTAATGTTTTAAACATTTGGATTCTGTTACATTAACTCTTTTAATTGTATTTACTAGCAAATTGTAACGTTTATCATTTATGTCAGTTTTTATTGAATTTATTTAATTTTTGGTTTATTGCAGATTACATACATACATACAGCTAGTTAACCAGTGTGATAACATCACTGGATGTTGGACACTGTGCATTTTACTCTTTTGAGTATTGATAATTTGGACTTCTTATAAATAAACCTCATGCTCAATTCTCAGCTAGTGTTACATTACTTGTAAGTACAGTCATACATCTCTAAACCAATGGGATATTTTCTGAGAAATACATCCTTAGGGTATTTCATTGCTGTGTGAAATTCATTTAACACCTTTGACAATTCTAACATTATACAAAATGGCTACAGGATTGTTAGGCAGTGTTATCTGTGGAACCCTGGTATCTACATTTTACTTTATTGACCAAACCATCACTATTTGGTCCAGGACTGTAGCTTGATGTTTTAGGCTTAAGGTTTACATTGGTTCTTAAATAGACCTTTTATTTGCTTTATTACATTGGAATAAAAAAATCTATTGAGTTCTGATTATGAAATATCTTTCTTCAAGTGAAATACATGTTTAGTTTTTGAGATAATTGTTTATGAACATTTACAAAGAAGGTTTTTATTCATTTTCAGGGTATTTATTAAATAATAGAATCTGACTACTTTTTGGATGAAACAAATCAAGAAATGTATGTATTTACAAAATTTAAACAATAGGAAATGAAGAAATGAGAAGTAAATGTTCTCTTTTTGCTAATGTTAAAAATTCTTTTATTTTTGTACAATGTTCAGGCATTTACTAGCAAGTTTCTGTATATCTTAAATTTCCCCTCTATTACATTTGTTTACCTATCTGCTTTGATTAGAATAGCACATTGACAATTCTCCTTTATGAATCTGTGTGTGTGGGTATGCAGCATATTCTACACTCTTTGCTAATTATGAATTAAATTTTGTTGATAATTTATTAATTATTAAATGGGATTTTCTCATTCTGCACATGATGTTGATACAAATCTTGCATTTATAATTAGATGTAATAAAAATATTTTAGAAATAAGTTAAAAGGACATATGTTTGTTCTGAAGCTTTCATAAATATTCATTGTATTTATGTACAAGTCGTTTTAGTCTTTTTGTGCCTCAGTTTTCTCAACTGTCATTAAATTATGTTGGATTATATTTGTATTAAATTCACTTCCAATACTGAAATTGCCTGTGTAGACATAGGTCCTGTGTAGGGCTCCACTGCAACCCGCACGGGTCTCGATGGAAGTTTGGTCTGTTGGTTTGTGATGGTGGGGGACATATGCCTAACCTTTGTGTCCACCAGAATTTTCTTCTCTCCTATTTGGTCTTGCCAAATGATGCTGTATATATTACTGTAGAGAAATTCTGACAAAAAGGAAAGAAAATGTGAATCATAGGGTTTTATTCTCTTATCCCATCATTAGATCACATCTTTTGTAGCAATTTATATTTCACAACTATCCTATGGAATGCTTATGTATATAAACTGCATTTTTATGTTAAAATGTCAGTTTTTAAATAAGAAGCATTTGTTTCCATTCAAAATTGTGCATCTTTGGGGGATACCATATAATAAGTCCGTATATGATTTTTTTTTCTGGGCTTTATCCATTGATTTCTTTTTTTTAAAATTGATTTTCCTTTATTGTCAAAGAGAACTACAGAGGGGCTACAATTTCATATGTAACGTAGTGAGTACATTTCTTGTTCAACTTGTTACCTCCTCCCTCATTTTTCCCCTGCCTTCCTCCTCCCCTTTCCCTCTCCCTCCAATGAGTTGTATAGTTGGTTTACACCAAATGGTTTTCCAAGTATTGCTTTTGGAATCCTTTGTCTTTTATCCTTTATCTCTCTATTTTGATATACCCTTTACCTTCCCTAGTTCTAATACACATATATACAGTATCCAGGGTACTCAGATGAGATACAGTGATAGCACAAGGACAACTGCAGGAAGGGAATACAAAAGAAACAAACAAACAAAAAAAGCAGTACAGTTTCACATGGCATGTTGAAAATAATTACAACAATGATATACCAATTCTTTCCATGACATGGAGTTCATTTCACTTAGCATCATCTTATGTGTTCATAAGGGCATAGCTATTGGGCTATTGTGATCTTCTGCTATGACTAACCTAAGCCTGTACTAATTATTCCCTATGAGGGAAACCATAGAGTCCATGTTTGTTTGGGTATGGCTCACTTCACTTAGTATAATTTTTTCCAAGTCTTTCCATTTCCTTACGAATGGGGCAATGTCGTTCTTTCTGATAGAGGCATAGAATTCCATTGTGTATATGTACCACATTTCCCTGATCCACTCATCTACTGAGGGGCAGCTGGGTTTGTTCCATATTTTAGAAATGACAAATTGTGCTGCGATAAACACTGTTGTGCTGGTGGCTTTAGTGTGTTCAATGGAACAGAACTGAAGACCCAGAAATGAGCCCACAGAACTATGCCTACTTAATCTTTGATAAAGGAGCTAAAAAAAAGGATGGAAGAAAGACAGCCTCTTCAACAAATGATGCTGGCAAAACTGGTCAACACTTGTAACAAATTAAAACTGGATCCTTATATATCACCCTGCACCAAAATCAATTCCAAATGGATCAAAAATCTCGAAGTAAAATCCGATACCTTGAAAACACTAAAAGAAGGAATAGGAGAAACACTTAGGCTCCTTGGCACAGGACAAAACTTCCTTAATAAAGGCCCAGAAATACAACGAATCAAAGAAAGGTTGGACAAATGGGACTGCATCAAACTGCAGAGCTTCTTCAGGGCAAAGGAGATAGCTTGCAAAATAAACAGAAAGCCCACAGATTGGGAAAATGTTTACTGGCCATTCAACAGACAAAGACCTCATATCTAAAATATATGCAGAACTAAAAAAATAAATTCCTCCTAAACAAAGCCTCAAAGAACCAACAGCCCCCTCAACAAGTGGGCTAAATACCTAAAAATAGATGTCTCTGAAGAGGAAATGAGAATGGCCAAGAGACACATGAAGAAATGCTCTACATCACTGGCCATAAAAGAAATGCAAATCAAAACAACATTGAGATTCTACCTCAACCCAGTAAGAATGCCCATTATTAGGAAAACTAACAGTAACAAATGCTGGAAGGATGTGACCTAAAGGAACCTTACTACATTGTTGGTAGGAACCCTACTACATTGTTGGTGGGAATATAAACTTGTTCAACCACTCTGGAAAGCGGTATGGAGATTGCTCAGAAGGCTAAACATAGAGTTCCCCTACGACCCAGCAGCCCTATTTTTGGGCATCTACCCAAAAGATTACAAGCATACATGAAGTTTTAAAAAAAAATCAATATTCAAGTTAGAGTAAACATACCTGTCTCTTTCCACCTATATCATTTCTTTGTGGTGAAAATATTTTGAATACTTTCTAATAATTTTTTTTTTTTTTTTGGCCAGTCCTGGGCCTTGGACTCAGGGCCTGAGCACTGTCCCTGGCTTCTTCCCGCTCAAGGCTAGCACTCTGCCACCTGAGCCACAGCGCCCCTTCTGGCCGTTTTCCATACATGTGGTGCTGGGGAATCGAACCTAGAGCTTCATGTGTAGGAGGCAAGCACTCTTGCCACTAGGCCATATTCCCAGCCCTTTCTAGTAATTTTTGAAGTAATATATTATTGATCTTTACCATACAATGAAACATCAAGAAACATGTGGTAATATAATTTAAGAGCAAACAAATTTGTGGTTCCGTGGCTTCCTTCCTTCATTCCTCCCTTCCTCCCTCCCCTTCTCTCTTTTAACAAGGTCTTACTATGTAGTCCAAGGTGGCCTTGAACTCACAATCCTCCTGTCTCAATCTCCCAAGTGCCAGGGATTACTGGTGTAAAAACCTGTAAGTGGCTTTCTCTTATAGTTGCGTGCAAGTTTGTGGAGTACTGTTACAAAGATATTAAAGTCAATATGCAACATTGCAATTAAATAGCATAGATTGCCTCTCATAATCCTACTATCTGAGGCCACATTTTGAGTTTGTTTTCCTTTTACTCATATGTACATATACATATGGTAGGCTGAGATAATGAGTTTCTTTTCAGTTTAAGTTGCCTGTAGTTAAGACATATGAACAAAAACACCTCCATATAATTTGCCTCTTTTAGTGGCATTTACATGAGTAGATGTGTTTTGATTTGCTTTTGTGTAGCAAATACTATGTTATCTGGGCCAAAAACATTTCACCATCAGAATTAGAGACTGTAAGCACAGCTGATTCCTCTGAGTATTTTGGGCAGCTGCAGAATTCTGATGACTATCCACGAGGCACTGCGTCCCTTCATTGCAGGGACTGAGGAATTTTCTATCTTAAGTCTAACTGGATATTAAAAATCTTTCTTTCTCTTTTCTCCTGATGAAATAAATATGCCATAGTAAGACTAAACCAAACAAGGGCTATGTCTAATGGAAAGGCTTTGTGCATTCTGGAAATTCACAAATAATTTTGGAGTTAGCTTCATCAATAATATTCTGTCATGCCCCCAGAGTCTATGTTCTTAATTCCAGCTCAAATTGTCCTTGTTTCTAAACAATGTAGTGCTAAATGTATTTATGTTGTTCCAAAAATAAGATAGAAGCAATAAATATATTTTGATTAGAATAGAATTAAGGAGAACTAATACTTAATTAAATTTGCATAGGACTCAGTAGTACAGGGCTCAGGGTTTGCCTACCACACTTGAGGCCCTAGGTGTCATGACCAATGCTGGAAACAAACAAGCAAATAAGTAAGTGAATAAACAAACAAACAAATAGTTGTATGAGAGAAGATTTGAGTCTGGGATTGGAACTGTAAGTTCTACCTTCACACAGTGAGACCAAAGGAGGAAAGGGGCAGCTCACAAAGGCTCAATAGCTATGCATATGATCATATAAAATGATATTTTTCTAAATGAACTCCAAGGAATGGAAAAAAGAGACTTTTTTGTTGTTGCTCTTTTTTGTTGCCTTTCCCTTTTGTCTTGTTTGTTAGTTTATTTGTCTTTGAGAGGGCACAAAAAAGATGTGCCTGACAATGGGAGAACAAATACCGCAGTGGTATTCAC
This sequence comes from Perognathus longimembris pacificus, assembly GCF_023159225.1. Classification (NCBI taxonomy): domain Eukaryota; kingdom Metazoa; phylum Chordata; class Mammalia; order Rodentia; family Heteromyidae; genus Perognathus; species Perognathus longimembris. The sequence continues at coordinate 60,160,180 of NC_063172.1, forward strand.
TACACAACATGTGGAAAAAGAGCGATACAATGGGAAAGTGGGCACAGAGGGAAAAACTGGGAGAGAGTGAGGAAAAGGATGACAGGTTTCAAAAGAGAAAGGTCCTCATTACCTGACTTATGTAACTGGAACCCCTCTGGATGCCACCTTTACTGTGACAACAAAACATTTTTTAAAAGGTGGTAATTCTGCATAAATGTAGAAATGGTCCTTGAAACGTGTAAGTTCTAAGGTCCTACTTGTTATTGTATATTGATTACTTACAGAAAAGTCAGCTTATTTTATACTTTTATCAATCCTATGTTAATTTTATCCCATTTTACATCTGGCTATTGGACACGTCACACAGCTGAAAATGGGGAAAGGCTGGGATTTGAAGCCACTTTTGCCGGAGGCAAACACTCCTGAAAGCTCTACATCCCTCCTGCCCCCTCCTGTGCCAGTGACCTTGCTCTGCAGTCCACTGTCTAATGGTATACTACAGGAAAAGATGGGACAGTCATGGCCATTTGCTTCCTCAAGAATGAGAACACTTTCCTGTGGACTTTGTGCTGTCAGTATCTGCACAGTGCTACCCTGAAACACCCAGCCCTGCCAGGCTTTCCTAGGAAATGGCTCAAGGTTGAGGCTCACTATTTTCCTTTATTCATCCTCAACTCCAAGTTACAGTCTTTGTGCAAGATGCTAATTTGATTCAGGATGCTAGATGGGTCATACCTATCTCAAATAATAGAAGATTGTTTCCTAAACACCCTCTTCACTCCATACCTAGTGGAGGCCATGCCTGAAACTTATACTGTGCATCCCAAAGTATTTTGAGCAACTAGTTTGTGATAAAAAACTAGATCTTCTGTGTGAGAAAATATGGAGGACCTAGTGGGTTGGAGGAAGTTTAACGGGGTCAGTGTCTTTATGTGTCAATCTGTTTTGTTTCCAAGTGGGAATATTAGTGGGCTGGTTACCCTCAGGTATATGTAATCACACCTTCTTTAAAAAAAATGGGACCTGTTTAAGTGAGTGATATCATTTATAAGACACACTGAATTTTGTTAGTTCAACCTAAAAAGTGATGGAACTTTTTTGAGCATTTAATCAGTGACCAGGGCAAATATTTTGAGTGTCCTCCATTGTAATCATTCTTATAACACATAATAACTGGTGGTGAAGGTTATTATTTGTCAGGGCAGACTCTGCTTCTATATTCTCCTTAGTATCAAACTAGACAACCATGTGGAAGGAAGCATTCTATAGCTGTGTGCTTGCCTGAGAATAGGGATGGGAGAGAGAGAACAAGGACCAAGAGCATGGAAGAGAGGTTATAGCCATGAAGAAGAGTCAACACACAGGTGAGTGTGTGATCATTGATCGGAGCAGGTGAGCACACTTATTCTTCTGGAATGGCTTAATGGAAAAGATGAATACCAACTTTGATTTTCTGGCAGGGACAGCTCTGGTAGAGGGTGCTGTTTAGTCAGAGATGGTGAGTCACATCCTGGAGACAGTAAACAATGGATTTCTATGTCCTTTCTATCTTTCCAGGCATGTCTAATCAAGCTGATTTCCCTTTCAGAAGAAAGCATGGTGCAGAGGGGAACACAAATGAGTCCCAAATCTTTCTATCAGTCCTTTCCACATTAGTTGATTTTCCCTTTTTGCATAATCCTTGTCCTTTCCTGCCTGATTGACTTCACATTGCTCATCATAACGAGTGTCTCTCTGTACTCAACTCAGGCTGCAGAAGTATAAATTTCATAACATGATGTCCCTGCTCCAAGCTCTCTGGTAGCTTCCTTCTGCCTCTGGTGCTCCCCTCTCTTCCCATTTTCCAGAGGTCTTAGCTCTGAACCTTTGGCCATAATTGTTCTGTGATCCCATCTTCTTCTTCTGCGATGACATGTTGGTAAGCTATGACCTGGAAGTCTAGGTTTGGTATTTGTTTTGTTTCTGTAAAGCTTTTGAACTAAGTAAAACCAGTTCTTAAGTTTTAAAAGGGTTATTACAAACAAGGCAGTTGCAATGAAATATGGTCTGAAACAGTCCCCTCCTGTGTTTACTATCTTGTGTCAGATAGTAAACTCCCAACTGCTGATCTACCTAGACCATGTTTTTCTAGTGGCACATCCTAGTGGTACCATTCTTATCTCCCTCTCCCTCTGTGCACACACACATGCACACAGACACAGTGGTTTACACTCGGTGGGGCCAGTACTTGCTCTGCTGGTGTTGTACCACTTGACCCATATCGCCACAGATTTTTGCTGGTAAATTTTGGAAGTGGAGTTTCATGAGCTTTTCTGCCTTGACTGCCTTTGAATCATGACCCTAATGATCTCAGCCTCCTGAGAGCTAGGATTACATGTGTGAGTCATTAATGTCTAGCTCAGTACTTGTGCTTTTCATTTCACACATCTCAAGTCGCAATTATATTCTCATTTGTGCCTTTACTCATTGGTGGTGTACTCCTTCCTTCCCCCAGGGACAGAGTCACTCAACCTTATTGGAAGCTTGTGTGTAGAATTCAGTTCCTTGCTTGTGTTTTGCCTCAGTGAATGCTAAATATAGTTTAATTTCTCAGATTTCCCTGTACAACTGGTGTGGCCATTCATATCATAAAAGGTTGGTTATCACTCCTTTGCTTATAAAGGTAAACTAGTCTCAGGCACTGGAAACCCAGTCCATTTGTGGGAGCAAAACCAGTTCCCTGGTCCTTGCAGCAGCGAGTACTTTGTTGCTGGATCATGTCGTGTGCTTCACAGACCTACTGACATTCCTGTGGGGAATCAGGAGGCTGGCCCTCTAAGTGCCACCTACCTAGTATCTTCCAGAAGGGCCAAAGACTACATTCAAGTTCATCTGGGCACTGATGATTTGTCTAGTTGAATCCTCTGTCAGTGAAACTTAATAGAAAGAAACATTTGTGAAATTTTGAAAATTAGATTACTATTGATAATTGTCTTTCTCTAACCATGAAAAGTCCATTTTAATAATTCTCCACAATACTATTCAAAGATGACATCTGTTCGAGCATACATTAGCAAAGTCAGGTTTGTTCAACAGAGACTTTATTAATTTGTGACTTTCCCTGAGCAAATGTGACCGCACATTTGTTTAAATATTTACAAATGCAGGTGAATGAGTAGCAGGGAAAAAAGATAAAAATTAAAGCCAAATAGGACACATGTCTTTAAAAAGAGAGAATCTTATTGACTTTGTTGTTGGGTGAGTAATAAGGCAGTACAGAAAATGTGCTATGTTCCAACTGTGCTTCTCATATTCACTGATTGAAAGGGGACAGTTCCATTTTCTGCAGTGCAAAACCAAGTCATTCTTATTAAAAGGTCACAGGAAACTGAGGAGAAATGTCAGGCACACAGACTGACCTATTCAGAATATAATCAAGCTTGCTTTTAAAAAGACAACATCTACATTATGAAGGGGAGAGATCTGATTGTATTCTCTGTGCCTTGGTAATGCAGTTAGTGCTGATAAGACCTTGAGACAATCTTGCCCTTCAGAAAATGAGTGTTTGTGGTGGGTATGGGTGGGTCAGAGGGAATCTCATGATGTAATGTGCTAAGATCATCTCGCCAGCCAGTTTCCTTTTGAATTATTGAACTTACCATATATTTGTTACATGATCTACATTGGTTCTTGCTTGCAAGCTAGCTGTGTCACTTTAATTTTCTTTAGATGAATTAATTTCATGAAGGGCTGATGGAAGTGGTCCCCTGGACTCAGTGGCAGATTGACAGCTGCACAGCTCAGTCTTCTGCTTGCCCAGAGGTATGATTTTTGCAGTGCATCTTCTGGAAGTCTCCCATTCCATTTGAAGAGGCCAGCTGTAAAGGCAAGATGCTAATTCCATTTTCATGCCAGTTCATCTTTGGCCTCTCTCCAGATTTCTAGTATTTAGGGCTTGATTTTGCTGGCTGCCTCACTCCTTGTGTGCACAGAGCTCCCATTGACTTCATTATGATAAACAGAATGATGATAAACTTCAATGGTAAGCAGAAGGGTTCTTCATTTAATGGGAATTCTGTATGTATGAAGAGATAAGGTCCAGCAAAAACAGCCCATATCATATCAGAAAAATAATCTTAATCGTATCTGAACTGCCACGTTGGTGGCGTGTACCATATGTCTAAGAGAACATGAAGAGTCCACTCCTGTGGTTATCAAATTACCATCTGATTTCCTTAATTGTCTTGTTGGAATCTTCATTGGGTCATATCACCTCTGACTTGGATGGCTCTTTTAGCGGATGTATAGATACAGATTATTTTTCCTCTCATGAAGTCGGATCACAAATAAGTGCCACTGAAGCAAATGAACTACAGAATGTCCACTAGTTACCATTTCTTTCCTGGTTCAGATGTGCACACAGCTGTCTGGAATATAGTCCCTCCTCTTTGGCCATGTAGCAGGCTGACATGATGTGGACTGGGCCATCATGATACCTCCTTGGGGTTCTAATAGACTGACTTAGGTATACCTGATTAATTGAGCAAAAGAATTTAGTATGCATTATTCATTGTTGGCTATCTACAAAATAGCACTTTATTGAAATAGCAAAGTGGCTTTCTCTAAATGTACTAATACAGAAATAGAAGGACCCAAGCACAGTAAGATCCACATGTCACAAATGGCAAAAATCTTATTAGTCAAATCAGATTTTGTTTCCCATACACATTTTCCACTTATGTTCCATAAACATAATTTGTTATGTATCTTTCTTGGCTTAAGTGGCGTCTTCCAGTTAAATTTAGAGAGACAATGAAACAATCACCTAGATTTCTTTGTTTACATTGAAAAATTTTGAGCTTTCAATTTACTTTCTTTGTCCCTCTAACAAAACCAATCCCAAAACGTCAGTGTAAGCTGTTAGAAGGAAATTTCTGCTTCTAAGGATTTTGACTTTCCTGCTTTCACTTGCCCCTTGACCTCTTTGATATTTATATGTTTCTTATTAAACTTTTTTGAACAGCGGTATTGGGTATCCCTTTTCAAATACCTTAAACATTATTTTTCCAACTATGTATCACTTCATTTTTGTATCCTACCCTTCCTGGTAAGTTAATTAATCGAAATATCACTGGAATATTTACTAATAGACTAAAACATTCTGGATGATTTGCAGGCTTCTCTAGTACAAATTATGTTTTAGAAGAAACTATTTTTATTTTTTTAGCATGTGAATTCCAAGCACAAGTCTGAATGGGTTTAACAAAGCATTTTTTTCTCTCAAGAAATTTTTCTGCTAAACTGTGATGTGGCCTAGATTCAAAGGCTCTGTTAAAAAGTAAGAAGACTATAAATATAGAAGTGAATTATAAACAGGTATTTTCCATTTTTGGCATTATGCATATGTTGTAAGCCATAATTAAGTAGAAATGACATTTTCTGAGTATGTATTAAGAAAGACAGCTTAGATATTTGAATTTTTAAAGAAAACATTCTTACAATTTTCACAAGGACATATAAGATAGTCTTTTTTTGTCCATTTATTTGACCTATTTTTTATGAAAAACACTTAAGAAGCCACCAAAAAAAATTGAGAGACATATGGTTCTTTTCCTATATCTAAAAATGAACTGAACTGAAAAGAAATATGAAAAAGAATAAAAATTTCAAACAATTCCATTATTATTTTTGAGTGCAGATCTTTATACCATTTCAAAGCACTATATCAATTCTTTTATTAGGATTAGATTAGCACTGGGCCTTCTTTCCTGTTCCTTTGGTTAGTGCAACCATTTCTGTACTGACAAAAAGCAATATTGTTGCCTTTAAATAGTTGTATATAGAGTTGCCTTTCATCAGATCAGTTTATGAATACAATGTGTCTTGAATGCTGTCACTACTTTCATCATTCTCCTCCATCCCTCCCAAACATACACCCTTCAATTTTCTTAATTTTGTAGGACATACACTGCATTTTTAATTTTTTTTTAATATTTTATTATCTTTTTGTAATCACACAAAAGTTTCCCTTCAACATAGCAAATTATGAATACAATGAACCTTTTTAAAAATTTTTTTCTTATTTAATGTCAAAGTGATGTACAGAGAGGTTACAGTTTCATATGTTAGGCATTGGATACATTTCTTGTACTGTTTGTTACCTCCTCCCCCATGAGTTGTTCAGTTGGTTTACACCAAACAGTTTTGCAAGTATTGCTTTTGTAGTCATTTGTCTTTTTATCCTGTGTCTCTCGATTTTGGTATTCCCTTTCACTTTCCTAGTTCTAATACCAGTATATACAGTTTCCAATGTACTCAGATAAGATACAGTGATAGTGCAGGTACAACCACAAGAAGGGGATACAAGAGGATCATCAACAATAGAGGCTACGGTTTCACATGGCATGTTGAAAGTAATTACAACAGTGATATATCACTCGTTTCCATAACATGGAGTTCATTTCACTTAGCATCATCTTATGTGTTCATAAGGGTATTGCTATTGGGTTCTTGTGATCCTCTGCTGTGACTTGCCTAAACCTGTGCTAATTATTCCCTATGAGGGAGACCATAGAGTCCATGTTTTTTTGGGTCTGGCTCACTTCACTTAGTATAATTTTTTCCAAGTCCTTCCATTTCCTTATGAATGGGGCAATGTCGTTCCTTCTGATAGAGGCATAAAATTCCATTGTATACACTGCACTTATGACTGCATTCTCTCCTCACTTTCTCTCTAAGAAGTTCTGATTATGATCACTTTATAGTATGCTTCAAATCTGGGAATGTGACACCCTCAGCTTTGTTCTTTTGGCTTAAGATTGTTTTGTCCACTTGGGGGTCAATTTCCATAGAAAAGTACTAAGAGGAAAACAATTACATATTGTTTTCTATGTTACTCTTTTTATTACTTAATAATTGAGGAGGATCTCTGAGCAACGTATACAAATGCCAACTTGGTGAGCTTTTCTGAGTAACTTCAGTTAACTGAGCCTCAGTATACTTACCTGTAACTAAATATCATTATTTACTAATGACACAAGTAAAATAGTGCTGGATACACACAGACACACAGACATAGACACACACACAGACACAGACACACACACAGACACACACCAGGCACTGCTTCAAGTGCTTGTATTGCTTTCTTTCCCCCCATAATTTTAATTAAATGAATCTTCAAATAACTCTTCAGCTGTGTTATTATGGTTGCGTCCATGGCAGGGAAATGGAAGCACAGAGAGGTTTAGCAAGTCACTGATTAATGGCAGAGCTGAGTTGTCATTTGGGCAGGATGGTTCCCGCATCTTCCCCTTTGGCCTCAAATTCTTCTACTTTCTCAATACTAATCATAACACTCTTAGAAAGATAATGCGATGGAAATATGAAAATATTGTAGCAGCGCTATAAGAAAATGGCTGGAGATGACGGATTACTGTCACCAAATGCTGTACTTGGTACGTTTTTCTGGCACACTCCTTCCTACTTCCTGAGTCTGTGTGAGCAGTAACTGCAGGGACTCCCTCTGGTTCCAGTATTGGGGAGCTTAAGGGGCGTGGTTACACAAAAACTAGGCCCCAAACCAAGGCAAACTTCACAGCACTTAACAGATGCTCCCAGGACAGGAGAGAATCCCAGCAGGTGCTCTAAGCACTTCTCTTCCTACTGCACTTGTTGTGCTGCCTTGGTTTGGAGGAATTGAGGGACATCTGGCTGTCGTGTTAAGATTAGTGAGTGAATATACTGTTTAGCGATGAATGTTCATTTTTTTAGCAAGATGAGGAATGTTTTCTAATTGAAAATTAAACACCTGGTAAAATGGTGCATGCCTCTATGTTCAGCTATAACAGGACAGGAGAATAGTTTCAGCCCAGAAGTTTGAAGTCAGCCTGAGCACCATAGTAAGACTGTCTCTAAAAAAATAAAAATAAAAATGCAAAGAAGAATTTTGATATAATTTAATCATAGCTAAAATGAGCAAAATTAATCTTATTACAGCTGTAGTGTATTCCTAGTGCTGAAAAAAGGAAAGAGGTGGAGGAACCATTCAAGAACACTTCCTTTCTTGGTCAATTGCAACGGTGTATACTGATAGTCCCAGATTCTTGGGAAGTGGAGGCAGAAGGATCAAGGTATGAGTCTGTCCTGGACTAAACAGTGTGCCTCTCCATGATAAGCGAACTGAAGCCAAAAGAATTAGTGTGAGAGCCCTGGCTTAGCAAGAACGAGGTGCTGAGTTCAAGATTACAGTGATAACAAAGAATAAAATGTCCTCCTACCTACTCTGGGGGGTAGTCATTTGTTAACTCCTTGGGAATGCAATTTACTTCACATAGCAGACTACTGATAGCCACTCCTCCCTTGGGACTCACACATTCCAAGGAATGGAGTCATTGGAGGAAAGGGCTATTTTTCAGCATTTAATTTCTCCACTAAGAACTTCCAGCCTTCTCTTTCCATGAATAAGCATCAGAAAAGCTGAATCCTTCTGGTGTTTGGTGTTCAGGAAATGTACTTACAAAGAATATATTTTCAGTGGTACTAAACTGAACCCAAAACTTCACATGTGCTAGGCTAGTGCTCTGGCACTGAACAAAAGATCTCAGGCTAGAGAACAAAATTCACAAAAGGGCCCCATCATTATGATATTCCCTTGAAGAAAGGCTCAGGTGATGTTCAATAGGCCCTACTGGGTGCTGATGCCATTTGCTACAAAAGTAGATATTGCCTGGCCTTTTGTAGGAAGAATGAGAGTGAAACAATATTGAGAAAGAAGATGTGCCCCTAATGGACATAGCTTTCCCCTCCATCCAATCATAGTCTGAAGCTGTCCCTGGAAACAAGGCTGTTCATGGGGTCTAGCTATGTAAACCCAGGCCTGCAAATGAATGCATATGTTTTCATTTTGTACACTGTGTCCCTTTTAACATTTTATAGTATTTAATTATAATGAAAATAAATAGTCAATGTTGATGAAGGTCTGTAGAAATTCTATTTATAAGATTCTATTAATAAAATACTTGTAATATTGGGGAATAGGGATATACAGAGTGAAAACATAACAATTATGGCTTCAATGTGACCCCAAACCTAAGCTGTGATTAGAGGCAGAGCAATAGGATGATCCTTTACATGATTTTCTTGTGTATATGGAAATAACTTAATACATAGAGCACAGCATATTTGACAATTAATCATTTATTTGCACTCAATCATTTAAACCCATAATGACATCTGCCTATAGTGACAGTCTTTGCCCTGGGATTATCTTAGATATAACAGGCAAACAATAATCATTCCCTTAACTTTTTTTTTTTTTTGCCTGTCTCTGGGCCTTGGACTCAGGGCCTAAGCACTGTCCCTGGCTTCTTTTTGCTTAAGGCTAGCACTCTGCCACTTGAGCCACAGTGCCTCTTCTGGCCTTTTCTATATATGTGGTGCTGAGGAATTGAACCCAAGGCTTCATGTATAGGAGGCAAGCGCTCTTGCCACTAGGCCATATTCCCAACCCCTCCCTTAACTTTTAATTGCCTTGCTTGGTCTCAATTCATTAATTAATAAATTCAGTCTCAATACTGCTTTTACTCAATCCTTTAAATCCCTAACTGTGCATATTTCTCAGTCCATTTTACCTATCTTAATCACAAAGCTATGTGAAATCATACAGACAGATGCACCAGAATTTGTTCAATTCCTATATCCTGTAAAATAACGCCTACCATTTGTTAGTCTTTGGGGCTGCAAAGTTACTCAAAAATTCTTGCTATCAAGAACTGGCATTCTTCCGAGGAATTTACTTTATTTTTCGTACAGTGTCCCTACCAAGGAATGGAAGTCATTAGTATTTACTTCCTCGTGATGCTAAATCCCAGATTAAAGGCTGAGGGCAAGTAGCAAAGGACTTGGAGCAAGTCAAAGGGTTCATTTATTTACTGGGAGTTTTTAAGGTCTATTACCTGGAAGGGAACACATGGGATTATTTAATACTCATCAAAACCCATCTTTCATTACACATATAGAGCCAGGCATTGAGGGTGATGGGTTCCAGGACTCCCTGAGGACACCAAAGGCCAAGGCCATTCAAAGTACTTACATAGAATGGTGCAATATTTGCATATAATCTACACACATGTTCCTACACATTATAAATCACCTCCAGTTTATGTACAAAATGGAAGAGAATGTAAATCTTATGTAAATAGTTATTATACTATATTGTTTGAGCATAACAAAGAGAAAAATTAGGCATACCACTGTTCCATACAGACATAAGTTTTTCCTCTGAATATTTTCAATGTGCAGTTGTCTTAATCTATGGACAAAGAACCCACAGATGTGAAGGGCTGACTGCATATGTGCAATAAACTTTAACTGATTAGGTAAGCTGCCTACTATGGTATCCTGCCCTTTTTACAGATTGAGATGTGTAGTTTGTAAAGTAGAATTAATTTAGACTATTGCAAGGTGGAGAATTAAAGATTTGAATTCAGAACTGTCTGGGATTTGGGGTAATATATTATATTTTTAGCAAACATGTCATTTCATATATGATTATAACAGTAATGTACATATATAATTAACTTTAAGTAATTTTACAAATCTGTCTGTTTTTCAGTGAGTATCAGTGGGCCCCATACATGAGAAATTGTAGTTGAAATGGAACAGTAGAAAAGACTGTCAAGATCTTACTCCACAAAAATGGCTCTAAGTACCAGACATCTACAGATTAATCACAATCCATTTGGGGAGATAAAAGCCAACTGTTCTCAGTGGAAATGAAACAGAAACCTCTAAAGTCTCTGTTCTTTCCTTAATTGGTATCATACTAGGATGAGTACATAAATGTCCTTGAACCAAATTTTAGAAAGTAAGTTAGAGCCTAGTGTTAGTGGCTCGTGTCTGTTATCCTAGATGCTCAAGAGGCTGAGAACCGGAGAACTACCTGCCAGGCCAGCAAAGCCTGAGATTTCATCTTCACTTGAGGAAGACTTTATTTCAGCAATTCGATACAGTGATATGTGGCTCAACTGATAGCAACAACCATGACAAAGAACGTGGAACAAGACCAGGAGGCCTTGAATTCATGCCCTAGAATAGGCAGCCCCCTCACCCTGAAACTTACGGTGTGGTTCTTAGGAAGTTGGAACTTATTTTTCTGTTAATCTGAGCACCTTGAATGAAACATTTGGAATGTGTTATGCCTCTATTTCAATAAGTCTCCCAATATTAATAATTTTGGATAATTTATAATGTAGGTATTAGAAAATATTACTGGACTCTCAATTGCATGAGTGTTAAGTGATCAACCTAAAATTAAAAATAATTTAAATATTTTACTAAAACTTTTTATACTGAGGTTGGAACTCAGAGCCACCTGCTTGCTATTAATAGGCTCCACCATGAAACTGCAACTCCTGCTAACTTTCTTCACTCATTTTTTTTTTTTTTTTTTTTTTGCCAGTCCTGGGCCTTGGACTCAGGGCCTGAGCACTGTGTCCCTGGCTTCTTTTTGCTCAAGGCTAGCACTCTGCCACATGAGCCACAGCGCCCCTTCTGGCCGTTTTCCATATATGTGGCACTGGGGAATCCAACCGAGAGCTTCATGTGTAGGAGGCAAGCACTCTTGCCACTAGCCCGTATTCCCAGCACTACACATACATGTATCAATAAATATATTCACATGGAACCATTTAATTATTCTTATTCATACTAGCTAAAAGCTCATACTGATGTCTTCAAGATCAATCCGTTATCACCAAGGTGGTCCTCATCTCCTCTTGCTTGTCTATAAACTTCCATTCCAGCAGTGAGAAGCTGGGCCTCACTGCCTGCCACCCATTTATTGAAGGATTCATTTCCATACATCTCAGATCTCCAGGTTACCTTCTGGAATCATATTTCCTGTACATCATCCCTTTAGAAAAAGAAAAGGGAAATTGTGTACTGGTAAATTGGTTGTTATTGATTCACTTGAATGCATATTCATAAGTGTAAATTTGCATTGGTTGTTTGCTGACATGTGCCAAAATTCCGAAACTAAAATTCTGCATGTATTCAATGATTACCTCAAGATATCCAAATACCATATGGAAACACAGTAGACTAAAAATATCTGAAGTAGTCTTGAGCAAATAGAGCAATGCTGGAGGTATCACAATACCTGACTTCAGACTATACTTTAAGTCCATAGTAATAAACAACAGTGCAATACTGGCACAAACAGACACAGGGACCAATGGAGTAGAATAAAAGATTTGGATATAAGCCCAATAATATGTTGCCTTCTGATTCTTGACAAATATGCACATAACATACATCACTAAAATGACAGCCTCTTTAACAAGTGATGCATGGAAACTGAATATCCACAAACACGGAACCTAAGTCCTTCTCTCCCTATACAAAATAAAGGAACTCAAAATGAATCAAATACCTTAATATAATACTTGAAACTTGGAAACAACTATATAACAACATGGGGGAAGAATTTCTAGATGTAGGTATAGGTAAGGACTTTGGGGCTCTACTGGATCAGGAAATAAATGGGACTGTGTCAAATAAAAAAGGTTCTGTGTAGCAAAAGAAACAACAGAGTGCAGAGACCCTGCAGAATGGGAATTAGTCATATGTCAGGGGATTAATGTTCAGAATATATAATGAACACCCCCCCACCATCCAATCAATAAGTGGGAAGATAAAGTAGAAAGAAAGGGAAAAGAGGGGGAGGTGAGCATAACTAAGAGTAATAGGGGAGATGAGTGTAATTGAAGTACATTATATGCATGGGTGGAAATGTGTTGATGAAATCTTTTACTAAGTACTACCTCAAACTAAGTATAATGTAAGAAAACTAAGTATAAGAATAACAAGCCAATTTTAGAAAGGTATTCAGATTTCTACTATGTACAGCATAGCAAGCTAACTCTAAAAGTATGCTTTGTTATTGATCCAGACTGTCATTTTCAGCAGCAGACACTGTGACTTTGGTGTCTGTCCTGCTCCTTTCCCTGGACTCTTCCCATCCTTCTGCTGACTCCTCAGCCAGGTAGCTCTGTGCCTCTCATTTCTGAGGGCCAATGCTTTGCCATCTGTCAGTTAATTTCCATATGTTATAGCTGATGAGGCCAGTAGGGACCGCCTTTTCCAATCTCTTTAAGATGTAATATAGGATATGAAAGACCCTAAAGTATTGTGACATATCAATGATTTGATTCCTAATGACAAACTTCTAGGGATGGATATCTCAGTAGGAAGTTGCGTCTGTCCAGTGTGCCTCATATGATGGCTACTTATGTATCCACTTCTTTATCAATTCGTGCAATGGGGCTTTACTGTGTGTGCATGACTTTGTTTTCTTTCCTTTAAATTGGAACTAGAGAGTCATTGTCGGAACTAGAATCTCACTTTAAACACACGTGTCATTTGGGTATTTTTATTCAAGTTAGAATTTGGTCTGAAGCACAGCCACTTGACATTGTTCAATAAGCATTTTAACAACCAAAGACATGTTGTCAGAATCTTAATTAGAGTGATGTTCCGGGCACGTTCACAAAGCGACATGAGTCATTACATGAAACAATCACCACCACTCTCTAGTTCTCAGAGTGCATCATAGGCAGCATGTGAAGAATGTAATGACAATCTTTCTAGATTAGTCTGTAGCTTTTTGAAAACACTGATTTATTAAAAATAATTGATGATTTAAGATATCCTATAGGCTTTTTTCTTTTCAGATACTAAATTATTCAATAACATACATAAATATAAAGACTTTCTTGTGCGTACTACAGAATATTCCTTGCTTCAGAAAAAAAAGGAAAAATGAATGGCATGAAACTTAAGTTAATAGAAGGGAAGAAATTATAGATGGAACATGTAAGAAAATCATTGTACAAAAGTTAAGGCTTCCACAAATGAAAAATGTACTGAAAAATGTTAAAACAAAGGCCATGTATATAAAGGATTGCAACAAGTTTAAACTCAAGTAAATTTCTACAAAGTTGGTATAAATAGGAAGGTCAAGTTCAAAGAAAATTAAAACAAGAAGTTAGACATAATCTTAGTAAAGTATCTGGTGAAAAGATTCAGGTGGTAGCTGGTGCTTGTTTCAGAATGATGTTCTTATTGCATGTCTGGGTCTCAAGTGAGGAGTATTGGTCTTCACACTCAGACCTTCCTTACTCAACTAGAGATTCTTCTGAAGTTTCATTTTAGCTAACTTTCTGCCATGCGGAGGAGAGAGCTCATTTCACAGGTTTAGTTAGGCAGAAATGGCGGGCTGTGATTTTGAGGTAGGCCATATTGTAACACACACACACACACACACAAACACACACACACACATATACACAGCATTAAAATAATTTTAAAAGGAAAAAGGAATGATGATGCTGAGTAAATGTACCAGAGCAAAGCAGTATCTTTCTTGTTTGTTTTCTGTTGACTTTTGTGTGTGTGTGTGTGTGTGTGTGTGTGTGTGTGTGTGTGTGTGTGTGTGTGTGTGGTACTGGGGCTTGAACTCAGGACTTGGGTACTGTTCCTTACCTTTTTTTCACTCAAACCTGAGGCTCTACCACATGATCCAGAGCTCCATTTCTGGCTTTCAGGGGGGTGGTCTCATGGACTTTCTTACCGGGATAGTTTGAGTAGCTAGGATTATAATCATGAGCCACTGCTGTCTGGCTTGAATTATCTCTTATTCTGGCATCTTGGGGACACAAACCCAATCATGGAAGTCTCAGGCCGTCAATATTTCTCGTTTTGTAAAATTCATCAGCCTTTTAAGATCTCCCTTGTCTTCCAGCTGCCTTGCTCTGATTATGTTGTATGTATATAAGACTAAAACAGAATCTGCAGGACCCATGGCAGCATTCCTGATTTGATGGAACCTAATGATATGTTTGTGCTGAATGAAGCAGCTGAGTAATGCGAAAGCCCAATGTTCCCAGCAAAACAGACAGCAGCCTATTTTACAAGGATGGCAAAGATTTCTAATCATCTTGTGGGCACTTTGTGTGCTGAGCCCTCTGCTAGAGGCTTTACGAGCATCATCATCATTTTTTATGTGTTCTACCTGAGTTTATGAGGATTACTAATGTATCCAATTACTACTCATTCATTTATTTATACTGTATTTATTAAGTGCCTACTACCATACACTGTCTAAAATTTAATCATTAAACGTATAGAGATTAGCTGCCCACTGGTATATGATAATAAACCGTAAGGAAGGAAAACAGTTTGCTATCACACAGTTGATGGAATATGACAGAAAGAAAACAGTTTTCTTTGTGCATATAATTATCACCACTTGTAATGGCTATTGTTGACATTAAAATTCAAAATAAATCTTTTAACATACTTCAAAAGAGATGTATACACTATTGTCAATTGAGGCAATTTGGAGATGGGGAAAAAAGCTTTCCACAGGTATTGATTGTTTCCCCAATTGTAAAGCACATTTTTTGTGAAGATAGTCTGATGAAACTGGGCCATAGCAGCAACATAAAGGATCAGCCCTGGGTAGATTGCATGATTTCCCCCAAAGTTCCAGTGCTAAAAAATTGATCCCTAGCGTTGGGAGGTGATTGGGTCAGGAGGCCTTTGCTTCCCTTAAGCGTGATATAACGCCATTATTGTGGGAATGTGTTAGTTATTGCAAGGGAGTTTGCTTCCCTCTTGTTCTGGCCATCTCTTTCCCTTCTGTTGTCCACCAAGTGAACATGTAGCAAGAGGGTGCTTCCAGACCCGACCGGTGCTCCCGGTCTCCAGGTCTGTACACTGGAACATTTCTGCTTATTAAACATTATTCAGGCTGTGGAGTTTTTTCTTTATAGTGGCAGGAAACAGGTAAGTCAAGCTCCAGGTTCTTGTCTGGTAGGATCTTTACCTACTAATTTAGAAGACACAAAATCACAAGCCTTATTGATGATCCAGCCTCCAAAAATACTGTTATGGTATTCAGGATTACTTGTGTTCATTAACAAAAATTTGAAAGAATGACATTGTCCCATTCATAAGGAAATGGAAGGATTTGGAAAAAATTATACTAGATGAAGTGAGCCAGACCCAAAGAAACATAGGCCCTGTGGTTTCCCTCATTGGAAAAAACGAGTACATGTCTAGGTTAGTTCTAGCAGAAGATCACAATAGCTTAATAGCTATGTCCATAGGAACACACAAGATGAAGCTAATCAAAATGAACTCCAAGTTACAGAAACAAGTGGCTTATCATTATTGTTGTCCTTTTCAACATACCATGAAAAGTTGGATAAGAAATGTATGCACTGCCTTATGTATGAAACTGTAACTGCTCTGTACATCACTGGAACAATAAAGAAATAAATTAATTAAAAATTTGAAAACATACTCTTTTCAGTTTCTGGGCAAAATGATCCAATTGAAATACAAAGAAATTACTAACTGTTGTCTGGTATAAAGAGTGTGGAGGTTTCAGTGGAAGTTAAATTGACAGAATTGTCATTACTTTGCCAACTCAGTACTTTCAGAGAAATGTATAACCTGTTGTTTGTGTGATTTCTACTGTGGAACATGCTGTTTTTTACACAGAGGTAAAACAAACTGAGTAATAGATAATATTAGGATTCCAGGATTCTGATTTTCTCATTATTTAAGTACAAATAACATTCAGAGAAGCAGCTAATTGTAAATAGACACAAAACCAAGTGTATAGCTACTAGATGATGATTAGCACGTTATTGAGAAGATGAAAGTTTCACTGGATATATATTCTAGCTCTTAGCTGACTTATTAGTCAATTTATTGCAAATCCACTATTGTTATTTTTAAGCTGAAATAAAGAACTAAGAAGAGAAAGCATCAGGCTTTTCAGAAAGAGGTGAATAGCAAGTGTTAAAAATTATAGGGTTATTCAAATGTTTGCAAGAGAGAGAGATATTAAAATTATATAGTACTATGTGGAAACCTTGAGATATTTTCAGCCAAAATAATTTTTGTCTATTTAAATGGTATACTGAATAATGAAGGAAAAACAATTTTCACAAGTGGATATTTAAGTCACCTATTTCCTGTCTTCATTTCTGTATGAAACAGGTATGCAAAGACCATAAGATGGACTCATTGGACCATGGGGTTTAGGAAGAAGAGAAGGAACATAGAAAGAAATTTTGTCCAAAGAAACTTGATTTTTACCAATGTCCTAAAGGGGGGGTTCAGTCTTAAATTGAAAACATTTGGGTTTTAATAAAAAGATGATCTTTATGTAACTGTGGTTTCATTTTTGCTTGGATAATTGGAGAGCAAAAAGATACTACGTGAATCCCATATGTTATTCATTAGGCTACACAAAGATTCCAAACACTATTATTTGGAGTCTAGATTTCAAATGAGTATAAGTTATGGTCTCCAAGTGTGTAATTACAAAAACTCATCCTGTATTGCCAGGTTCCATGTGGAATGCAACCACAAATCTCAAGACAAATCAATTAAGTTTCTATATGTTTTTTCACAGGTATTCTATGAGTCCATCACCAACTGTTTCTGGCAGTGTTTTTTTGTGGCCTTTGAATAAACTTCAAGGAAACAATAAGAGTGTAAATGAATAAGTTACATGTTCAAGTAGAGCTATTAACTGCGTGTAACTTATCACATATAATGTAAGAAAAGCCCTAATATATAGAGTGCTTAAAGATGGACAATTCCTATAGTGAAACCACAAATAGGGTAGTAATTAGTTGACCTTAACTTGAGTAAATATTTCACGGAATAAAAGTTTTTTTGTACTGGGTGTTGAACTTGGAACATTTTTCTTGCTCTACCACTTGAGCCAAGGATCCCTGTCTATTATTATTTTTGAAGGATTTTCCCCCTCAGTGGTTTGTTGTTAGATAAGTTCTCTCATTAGCTTTTCTGTTGGAATGCTAGCCTTAAATCACTACTCTCCTGTCTCCATTTCCAAGTAGCTGGCATTACAGATGTGAACTACCACGCCTAGCCCTCAGGGTAAAATTTTTTATGGTGCAGTTCTGTGACTTAAATGATTTCCTTGCTTAAAAGAGTTTTTATTAGCATATATTAGTTGTATAAGGGAAGTTTCATATAGTATTTCCAGAAACTATACTTCAAAGTCACCCCCTCCTTCTCTTTACCTTATTCCCCTCCTTCTTCCTTAAACAATTTCAACAGAGTTTTATTGTTTGAAGTCTTAGCCTAAGATACTAAACTCTCTACAAAGTTGAATTGGTAATTTGGAACACTGTTCTAGGCCAGTTGTAATAATTACTTTTCCTAGGTATCCTATGAGGCAGACATTTTTTTTATCAACTTTTTGCATTTCAGTAAGTGAGGTTTCAAGAAATTACATAAACTCCCCAAGTAGCAGAACTCCATTTGAGAGAGGTCCTGTGATGTATAAATTTGCACAATGGTATAACATATAGTTATGAAGGGTACAACCTGAACTGATGTATAAGGAAGCCCCAATAG
The DNA here is from genome assembly GCF_023159225.1 of Perognathus longimembris pacificus. Lineage (NCBI taxonomy): Eukaryota > Metazoa > Chordata > Mammalia > Rodentia > Heteromyidae > Perognathus > Perognathus longimembris. Next base: position 60,178,606 of record NC_063172.1, read on the forward strand.
GATGTAAGCGATACATTTTCCTCATGCACAACCTCTTTTTACTATGCTACTCTCTAGGAGAAATATGGAATGGGCTCCTTTCTATGAAAAAAAAAGCAGAACATAAACCATGACTTTGTGTGGATATGGTCAGTGTGTGGTCTGCAAGCCTTCAAGGGCACATCAGCTCCCCCTGTGATTTTCCCTCTACTCTCCCAGTGGGAGCTGGCTTCTCAATGTCTCCATGGGAATAATCGACAGCCACTTTCTGCAGGTCTTTTCCTGGAGAAGTCACATGGCTCTTGAATCTCACATTGCTAATTGCAGCTGAGGGCTAGCATAACATCTGTTCAAGTCTACAGTTCATCACTGCTACTATTGGATGTTTGATGATGAATCAGTGATATATGTCTGTGTATATACATTTACATTGTTTTAAACATCAGTTTCTCATGGGCAAAATGAGAGTAAAACAAATAAATAACTTAATGGAAATATATGAGATATTGTAATGGTATTAACATAGAACAAGGATCAGAGTAACTTCAATCAATATTTCATTCCCTTTCACATACTCCTCTCTTCCTCCACTTTCTACTTCCCTTCCTCTTCTTTCTTCTCTTTCTCTTTCTTCTTCTTCCTTGCTCTTCTTTTTCTCTTCTCTTCCTCTTCCATTTCCTGCTCCTCCTTTTCTTTCCTCATTTTTGCCTGTATTCTCTCTAAATCTGGCCTCTTTCTCTTTGAAAGCATCTGTGAACCTGATAACGGAATAACATTGAGATTTCAAGTCAGTATAAGAGATCAGGAGGGTACATGAGAAGACTCATGGACTCATTTTGGGTCAATCACCAAACATGATTTACTGCTGATATTGTGGCCTTAGAATGTAAAGTTTGAGAGTCTCATTTAATTTTGTATTTTCTGCGAAGAATGCACTTGAGTTCTCTTTGACCCATATCAGGAAGTTTAGATAAGGGGCAAACATGGAGTACTCACAGAGTTCTTGCTTTCCTCTCCTTTGCTCCTTCCTTCAAGCTTTCCACCACCTGAAGAGGTGGCTTATTCCTATTATCTTTGTCTTTTGTCATCTTTCTTCTCTGTCTTTCCTTTCCTCCTTCTTGCCTTCTTTTTTCTGCCTGAATTACTTCTTTCCCCTCCAATCTTCTCTCCTCTGATATTTTTAGTAACTATGTTCCCTAAATTATACCTTGTATACATTTATGAGTAATGGTTGTTGCATGTCTAGACTTGAATTCTATGATTATTATATAGGTTAATAAATCGAGCAAAAACACATTAAAAGTAAATTTCCTTATAGAAATATTGCATGCAAAAAAAGAAATATTTCATGCATCAAGAATACTAGGACATTTTCCTTCCTTCCTCAAATACCTGGTAATGAAATTTATTGACATATAAACATAGTACGCTGCTAATTGAGTAATTATCGATTGAGGGAGATGTGTTCTTAAAAGTCACATTATCAATCGGCAGATAGACTAAGAACAGACTTAGTTTTCAACTTAACTTTATAGCATTACCTTAAAATTGTAAAGAGTTAATCTTATCACACTACACATGGTTGAATTTATAAAAGATAAAATCACCAACGAGTAATGCATAGTTACTTGTTACATATTCTTCCCATTACAACTGACAGGTTCATTAATCATACAGTGTATTTTACTATTAGAAGATATAAAGGAGATCAAATCTCTTGTAATTTTTCTTCTTCTCTTTCATTTGATAAGTGTGTTGTTTCAGTGTGCAGATAAAATATAGTGTCAGTCAGCAGCATTCTCGGGAGACTTTCATTTTTCCCCAGTAAGAATATCCATGCTGATTTGCAATGTAAAGCATCCTTAGCTCATGCATCATTTCCCTATAACTTGACCATCAGATCAAGTAAAATGTCTTTGTGCGTCTGCCCATAGAACCGGTCATCTAGAAGTAAGAGCTGGAGGAAAGAAATAATGTTTTTGGTGTGAGTGGTGTTGCTTACTGAGTGTTGAAGGCATTAGGGATGAACACCTCTATTCATAACATAACATTGATTCATAATTAAAGTTCATGTAAATTACACAGAGAGCTGACAGATTTCATAAGCTTCTCTGGGGAGAGGTGGCAAATTTTGCAGTTTCTCGCAGATTGCCAATGAGATACTTGGAAGCATAAATGAAATATAAGACTATTTGCCAATAAATAAGAGGAAACATCTTATTCTCTTTCATGGGATCTTTCTGAAAAAATAGGTCTTTAAAGGCTACATTCTTGCTTAGAAAACCAAGGTGGTTTTGATTTTCTAGTCTAGAAACAAATCCTAAAAGAGATGTCATCAGTTCACATGGCTAAAACAGATGGACATATTTTAATGTTTTAATTAGCAAAGAGAATAAAAAGGTGTCCTTCTGAAATCTCCTGTCAACTTCAAGCGTGAAGTCAACCATGAACATTCTTTGGTTATTTCTCAGTATTTTCATTTAAAAACCTAACTGATAAATACAATTCTTAGGATTTCTTAGTTTTGGTGATGTGTATGCCACTGATACACTGTAATTTATACAAGAACTACTTCAGCGTGTTTTTCTGTGCTTCTTGCCAACCCAAGTATTCTAAATATAAACTGAAGAAATTCAGTCTGGCACAAAACAGCTGATGAAATATTCTAGGCTTGCATTCCTCTATTTTCCCCTAAGACTGTGGGTGAGGTGCAGCAAATGTAGAGAGATCTTGATTAAAGTGCAGAAATGTATGCTGTCCGGTTGCTTGTAGACTCAATTTAAAGTTGCCCCAAGTGGCCCTTCAGCTCCATCACTGGCACGGCATTCCTGACAGAACTCAGCTTGGTCGTTCACATCATCTCCTTCTCCATCCTGGAGCTCTTTTCCAAGGAAGTGTAATCTCATCATGTATGCGTAGTAGGCTTTGGGTAGAAGCAAGATTGGTAAAGCTAGTTCCTCAGCCCCTACCCACAAGTCACTTCAAAGTGCATTTTCATAACACGTTAGAGACCAGAGCCATGGTCCTGGAAATTGGAGTGGTGCGAATAGAAAATCTCTACTTGTTCATCCTTTCACACTTCTTTCTCCCCCATCTATTTACATAGATAATTGACCAAAGGTTACACTTCTCTTTCTGTGGGAGTGATGTGCTGTGTATTTGAAATATGATTTTCCCTTCCTTCCTTCCTTCCTTCCTTCCTTCCTTCCTTCCTTCCTTCCTTCCTTCCTTCCTTCCTTTCTTTTTCTTTCTTTCTTTCTTTCTTTCTTTCTTTCTTTCTTTCTTTCTTTCTTTCTTTCTTTCTTTCTTTCCTTCTCTTTCTTTTTTATTTCTCCTTCCCTTCCTTCCTTCCTTCCTTCCTTCCTTCCTTCCTTCCTTCCTTCCTTCCTTCCTTCCTTCCTTTCTTTCTTTCTTTCTTTCTTCTTTTCTTTCTTTCTTTCTTTCTTCTTCTTTCTTTCTTTCTTTCTTTCTTTCTTTCTTTCCTTCTCTTCTTTTTTATTTCTCCTTCCTTCCTTCCTTCCTTCCTTCCTTCCTCCCTCCCCTCCCCCTCCCCTCCCCTCCCCTCCCCTCCCCTCCCCTCCCCTCCTCTCCTCTCCTCTCCTTTCCACTAAGGGTTCCTCTCATGAAATATGATGCTCTAGTTTGAGGAAGGCTTTGCTCTTCGTGAATGCCTTGGTAGTAGCCAGGTACTTTCTTAGTCTTTTTTTCCCCCCTTTACAACTTGAAGCATTGTTTGGGAATTCATGTGTGATTTTGCTGAAAGCATGGGATTATGCAAGAGAGTATCTCATGAGATGAAGAAAGAATTTCATTTATTTTAATTTAAAATTTTTTTGCCAGTCCTGGGGCTTTGACTCAGGGCCTGAGCACTGTCCCTGGCTTCTTTTCTTTTCTTTTTTATTTTTCTCAAGGCTAGCACTGTAATTCTTGAGCTACAGAACCACTTCTGGCTTTTTTCTGTGTATGTGGTGCTGAGGAATTGAACTCAGGGCTTCATGCATTCTAGGCAAGCACTCTACCACTAAGCCATTTCCCCAGCCTATTTTAATTTTTTTATTTAAAAATTTTTTGTAAAGGTAAGAAAGAATTTCTAAATGGAGACTCAACTATCTCTCCACTAATCAGCTATTGTGTGGAAACTTCAATGGGAAGAGGTGATATAGTTTGACTGGGCAGTCAAGCCACGTTATCTCAGATTCACAGAGGTTTGTAGGAGGATTGAACGAATAGAACTTTAGAAAAACTGAATGACTCTTGCTTCTATTTCTGGATGAAGTATTGGGAGTTCACTATGAGAATTATTCTGTATCCATTTCATATTAGCAGCACTTGGATCCAGACAGGGGTGACACTTCCCCAAGCCCAGGTTTGGAGTATCTTTCTCCTGTGTCCCTGGAAGGGGATTTGGATAGCTGCCACCTTACGGGGTGACTCCAGCCTGGAGTCTAGTCTGTGCTGCTGTGCTTCCAAGAGTTCTTTGACCTTCTTCCCTGGCGTTGTCTCCTTCCAACAGAGGCCTTCGTTCTGGGGGCTTGGCCTGACAATTCTCGCTATTCTATGGATCATAGCATGGGGCACATTAGCTGGTTTTAAGTGACTTTCTTGTCAATGAAAGGGTTCTAGGTGGAATATGGGTTTAAGGCCTTAGTATGGCATTCAGAGGGACTTCAGGACCTTCATGGCAGTGGCTCTCCATTTTGTGGGCTCCACACAAGGCACCTCCTGTGGGTGGCCTTCTTCTTCCTTCTAGGTCACTCCATACCCAGGACATTTTGCTCTGCTAGCTGCTTCTCTCTCTAAAGGAGGTGGCAATATCATATACATCTAGATGGATCTTCAACTACATGAGAAACTCCATGTGACTCACTCCCATGTCCTTCTACAAAAAGTAAGACACAGCATTTAGGGACTCTGTGAGTTCTATGCAGGATGAAGTCACAGGGTTTGGGAGTGTCACTGACAGCCAAGCCCAGTGAGGAAATTCATGAGCAGCGAAGTCACCAGCACTAAACACATGGTGACAGGGACCTATGAAAGCCAATGTTGCTTCACCACCAACAAGTTCCAGACAACCTAACATCACGGTATTTCCTGAAGAGTGTTCATCCATACATGGCTATGCCTCACATAAGTTCAGAAATAGTGCAACATATGCTTTTTAAAGCAAAATCTGAAAACAAAAGGTCTCTACAAATGAATAGCACAACCTCACTCATATGCTTTGACGTAGTTCTGCTTTAAGTAGCATTCTATCTGTGGTCCACAGAGGTTGGGAAGTGAAGGAGTCAGCCATAGTGTGACTCTGTGGGTCTGGTTGTTGGGGTTTTACTTCCTGTTGATAGGCAAAGTTATCATACTTGTTTTTGAATAGTATAATCTTGTCCAACTAAAAGAGGTAGTTGTCAATTTTTGAGTAATTTTCTTCAAAGACATGAATACACATTAGCCTATTATCTTCTTCCAAGTGAAATCATTTAACATGCTGAAAATACAGTGAATGGGCTATAGGTTTATTTCTAAGTAATGAAACAGTGTGTGATATGTATCCAGATGAGTAGAAGAAAGCTGAAGACATTGAGCTTAGACTCTATTTTCTTCCAAGTGATTGTAATGAGAAGGAAAATTTCCTCATGTGGGTGCACGTATGTGTATGCATATGGAACTATCATTTCCTCTGGATATAAAAACAAAGAAGACTTGCTTAAATCAGAAATAATCAAGCCTTAACCCCTAAAATTCCTGGAAGCAGATATACTTTTTGTATTGTCAGTGTCAAAGCATGCCACTGTGGATCCCGTAAGAGAATTGGAATGATGACAATACATTGAGTGGAGTAGACTACATATGTCTATGTTTTGGATCCTCAGAGATTTCATCTTTCTTCCTCTGCTTCCTCCTCCTCCTCCTCCTCCTTCTTTCTCTCCTCTCCTTCCACTTCCTCTGCATCCTTTTCTTCTTCCTCCACTTTCCTCTTCCTCTTCTTCCTCTTCCTTTCTTCTTTGTCTTCTTTTTCCTCCTCCTCCTTCATCGTCATCTTCATTCCTTCCTTCCCTTTCCCTTCCTTCCTTCCTTCTTTCCTTCCTTCTTCCTTCCTTCCTTCCTTCCTTCCTTCCTTCCTCCTTCCTTCCTTCCTTCCTTCCTTCTTCCTTCCTTCCTTCCTTCCTTCCTTCCTTCCTTCCTTCCTTCCTTCCTTCCTTCCTTCCTTCTCTTCCTTCTTCCTTCCTTCCCTCC